>NW_026645151.1:349467-698934 GCF_030020395.1 Manis pentadactyla
TACAGTCGCTGTCAATCAGCGAGTAGTAAGATGCTATATAATCTGTACTAGTCTTCTCTGTGTTGACAGCACTCCCCATGACCCCCGACCCCACGCAATATACATGCTAATCCTAATGCCCCCATTCTTTCTCCCCGCACTTATCCCTTCCTTCAGAACCACCCTGCCCAGTTCCTTTCCCTTTGGCAACTTTTAGTCAACTCTATGGTTCTGTGAGTCTTCTGCAGTTTTTTTCCTTCAGTTTTTCTTTGTTGTTATATTCCACACATGAGTGAAATCATTTGATACTTGTCTTTCGCCGCCTGACCTATTTCTCTGAACATACTACCGTCTAGCACCATCAACGTCAATGCAAATGGTAGGATTTGTTTTCTTCTTATGGCTGCTTACTGCACTTCGTAAAGTAGATTTCATTCTTCCTTTTTTTTGTAGTTTAGCTATGTGTTCTCACCATTCATCTCCTGGTTATGAGCAACAGCTTTGTGTCAATCGATATGTATCTCTATTTAATTATTGCTCTGTCTGTCTGTATATCTATATATCTTTCTATATATCCTACTATCTCTCTGTCCTTCTCTCTATATATCTATCCATCTATCTAGCTTCCTATCATCTATCATGTGTATCATCTATCTATCTCTCATCTGTTATCTATCTAACTGTCTATCTATGAATAAATCATCTCTCTGTCTGAACATCTATCCTTATGTACAGAACAGTTAACAACATCACCTATGTCACTTCCCTACATTATGCTTCCAAAAACATTGCAAGGTCACTAGGCCGCAGGGAGAGCACTGGGCTCACTGAGACAGTTGCAGATCGAGTCAGCCGCGTGTGCTTACAAAACCAGTAAATTGTGGTGCAGGGACTTGAAAACGTATCTCTGTCCTCTCTCCTCTAATACCTCCTTCTCGCTTGCTAACAGTATTTAGCTACATTCATTGCCTAAGTGCTCTCTGAAGACCCCAAGTATACTTTCTCTCTGCCTGTTGTAGACATAAAAGTATACTTGGTGCTTTACTCAACAACATGTTTTAGGGACATAGGCATGTTCACCACTGATAGGAGGAGGGACAAATAAAAAGGAACACCTATTTCTAGACAGGAGCATTTGGGAGCAAATTGTTTGTTGTGGAGAGACATGTTTGGTTCAGTGTTCAAACTTCCCTCTTTATGTGGTTATTACTTCTTTACAATCGTGAACATCATAAAACCCAGTGATTTCGAAAGCCGACATGCATATTATTACAGCAATTCATTTGTTGATGTGAGAATAAATGAGAAGGACATTGCAATACCACTAAATCTATACCTGGTCACTGCTGAAACTAAACAAAAAGAATTCACGGTGGCTAGGTAGGACTATTTTCTAGTGACTGTCTCTGGGGACTCAAAGAGAATCCATTTGTTTCTTTGTTTCTCAGATTCACTTGTATTGGGTACCTGTCCGCGCCCCTTCAGCTTGTAGTTTGTCTCTGTCCTTGGATCTCAAGTGAGTCTCCAGTTAGGGAGCACGCAGGTGCTCTTGAGTTTTCATCAGTTCTTCTAACTGTGTGTCTTTTGATTGGAGCAGTCAAATCCTCTACTTATATTCTGTAAATTGATAGCTCTGCTGTTACTGCACTTTGAAATTTTTTTTTGCTCTCATCTCTATACAATCACATGCAGAACATTATGTTTACTAGTCTACCCCGTCACCAAGTCCTCGCCAAATCCCAGTTACAGTCGATATCCATCAGCATCCATTAAGATGCTGTAGAATCACTACTTGTCTTCTCCGTGTTGTAAAGCCCTCCCCATGACCCTACACCCTACACATTATTCTTGCTAATCCTAATGCCCCCATTCTTTTTCCAGACATTATCACTCCCTTCCCACAAACCCTACCCAGTCCCTTGCTCTTTGGTAACTGTTAGTCCACTCTCGGGTTCTGTGTGTCTGCTGCTGTTTTTTCCTTCAGTTTTTCTTTGTTGTCGTACTCCACACATGAGTGAAATCATTTGGTACATGTATTTCTCCGACTGGCCTATTTGACTGAGCATAATACCCTCTAGCTCCATCCACTTTATTGCCAATGATAGGATTTGTTTTCTTCTTATGGCTGCTTTCCGCACTTTTAAAACTGGATTTTATTCTTCTTTTTTCTTTTTAGTTTCGCTATGTGCTTCAACCATTGCTCTCATGGTTATGAGCAATAGCTTTGTGTTAAACGATATGTACCTATATCTATCTGGCTGTCTGTCTATCTATCTATCAATCAACCAATCAATTAATCATCATTTGTCTGCCCATCTGTCCTTGTGTACAGAACAGTTAATGACATAGCCTATGTCACATTCCTACATTATACTTCCAAAAATCGTGCAAGGTAACTACGCTGTAGGGAGAGCACTGGGTTCACCGAGACACTTGCAGTTCGAGTCGGCCCCGTTTACCTACAAAACCAGGAAATGGTTGTGCTGGGACTTGAACCCGTGTCTCTATCCTCTGTCCTCTTTCATCTCCTTCTAAATTGCTGTCTGTATTTAGCCACATTCATTGACTAAGGGCTCCCTGAAGATCTCAAGTATCATTCCTCTGGGCCTGTTGTCGACAGAAAAGTAAACTTGTTGCTTTGCTCACCACCATGTTTGAAGGACAACAGCGTGATCACCGCCGATAGGACGGAGGGTCAAATAAAACGGAACACCAATTTCTAGACAGGAGCAGTTGGGAGCTAACAGTGTATTGTGGAGTGACGTGTTTATTTAAGTGTCCAAACTTCCCTCTTTAGGTGGTTATTAGATTTTCACATTCGTGAACATCATAAAATCCACTGATTTCAAAGGCCCAGATGCTTATTATTAAAGCAACTCAGATGTTGAGGTGAGAGAAAATGAGAAGTATGTTGCTGCACCACTAAATCTATGGCTGGGAACTGTTGAATCCAAACAGAAGAATTCACGGTGGCCAGATAGGGCTATTTTCTGCTGACTGTCTCTGGGGACTCAAACAGAATCCATTTGCTTGATTGTTTGATTTTCCGTTTCACTCGTGTAGGGTACTTGTCCACACACCTTCGGCTTGTAGTTTGTCTGTGTCCTTGGATCTCAAGTGAGTCTCCTGTAAGTAAGCACGTAGGTGTCTTGAGTTTTCATCCCTTCTTTTATCCCTGTGTCTTTTGTTTGCAGCACTCAGTGCCTGAACTTTTATTCTGATGATTCAGAGCTGAGCACTTATTGCACTTAAAGAATATTTTTTATCATTAATCTACAATCACGTGAAGAACATTATGTTTACTATGCTCCCCCCTTCACCAAGTCCCCCCGAAAAACCTCTTCAGTCACTGTCGATCAGCGTAGTTGGATGCTGTAGACCCCTTCACCATGTCCCCCCCAAAAGTCCCCGTTACAGTCACTGTCCATCAGTGAGTAGTAAGATGCTATATGATCTCTACTAGTCTTCTCTGTGTTGTACAGTACTCCCCATGCACACCCGACCCCGCACATTATACATGCTAAACTTAATGCCCCCATTCTTTCTCCCCACACTTATCCCTCCCTTCAGACTCACCCTGCCCAGTCCTTTTTCCTTTGGTTACTTTTAGTCAACTCTCGGGTTCTGTGAGTCTGCTGCTGTTTTTTTACTTCAGTTTTTCTTTGTTGTTATACTATACACATGAGTGAAATCACTTGGTACTTGCCTTTATCCGCCTGCCCTATTTTTCTGAACATACTACCGTCTTGCTCCATCCACGTCATTGCAAATGGTAGTATTTGTTTTCTTCTTAAGGCTGCTTTCTGCACTTTTTATACTGGATTTAATTCTTCCTTTTTGTTTTTAGTTTAGCTATTTTATTCACCATTCAACTCCTGGTTATGAACAATAGCTTTGTGTCAATCGACATGTATCTGTGTCTATCTATCTAAAGGTCTGTCTGTCTATCTATGTATCTATGTATGTATACATCTATGTATCTATCTATCTATCTTCCTATCATCTATCTATGATGTCTATCATCTATTAATCTATGAACCTATCTATCTATCTTTCACCTGTCATCTGTCTACCTATCTATCTATGAAACAATCATCTTTTTGTCTGCCCATCTATCCTTATGTACAGAACAGTTAACAACATAGCCTATGTCTCTTCCCTACATTATGCTTCCAGAAACCTTGCAAGGTAACTAAGCCATAAGGAGAGCACTGTGTTCACCGATACGCTTTCAGGTAGAGTCAGCAGAGTGTGCTTACAAAACCAGTAAATGGAGGTGAAAGGACTTGAACCCGTATCTTTGTCCTCTGTCCTCTTATACTTCCTGCTCGCTTGGTGACTTTATTTAGCCACATTCAGTGAGTAAGTGATCCCTGAAGACCACAAGTATCCTTCGTCTGGGCCTGTTGTCAACAGAAAAGTGTACTTGGCCCTTTGCACACCACCATGTTTGAGGGACATTGGCGTGATCACTGCTGATAGGTGGAGGGACAAATATGAATTAACACCTATTTCTATACAGGAGCAGTTGGGAACAAAGAGTGTGTTGTGGAGTGAAGTGTTTATTTGAGTGTCCAAATTTCCTTCTTTAGGTGGTTATTACTTCTTTATATTCGTGAACATCATAAAAAGCAATGATTATAAATGCCCAGACGCATATTATTACAGCAATTCATTTGTTGAGGTGAGAGGAAATGAGAAGGAAGTTGCTGCACCACTAAATCTATGCCTGAGCACTGCTGAAACCAAACAAAAAGAATTCACGATGGCTAGATAGGGCTATTTTCTACTGACTGTCTCTGGGGTCCAAAAGAGAATCCATTTCTTTCTTTGTTTTTCTGTTTCACTTGTGTAGGGTACCTGTCCCCGCCCCTTCAGCTTGTAGTTTGTCTGTGTCCTTTAATCTCAAGTGAGTCTCCATAAGGGAGCACGTAGGTGGTCTTGAGTTTTCATCAGTTCTTCTAACCCTGTGTCTTTTGATTGGAGCACTCAAAGGCTGTACTTTTATTCTGATATTTGAGAGCTGTGCTCTAACTGCACTTTGAAATTCTTTTTGTTCTCATTAATATACAATCACATGCAGAAAATTAAGTTATTCTGTCTACCCTCTTCACCAAGTCACCCCAAATCCCAGTTAAGGCCGCTCTCCGTCAGCATGTACTAATATGCTGTAGAATCACTACATGTCTTCTCTGTGTTGTACAGCCCTACCCATGACACCCCACCCTACACATTATACATGCTAATTCTAATGCCCCCATTCTTTTTCCCCGCACTTATTACTCACTTCCCACAAACCCTACCCAGTCACTTTCTCTTTGGTAACTGTTAGTCCACTCTCGGGTTCTGTGAGTCTGCTGTTGTCTTTCCCTCCAGTTTTTCTTTGTTATCATACTCCACACACGAGTGAAATCATTTGGTACATGTATTTCTCCGCCTGGCCTATTTGACTGAGCATAATACCCTCTAGCTCCATCCACGTTATTGCAAATGATAGGATTTGTTTTCTTCTTATGGCTTCTTACTGCACTTTTTAAACTGGATTTCATTCTTCTTTTTTGTTTGTAGTTTTGCTATGTGCTTTCACCATTGCTCTCCTTGTTATGAGCAGTAGCTTAGTGTTAATCGATATGTACCTATATCTATCTATCTGTCTGTCTATTTATCAATCACTCAATCAATCATCTTTTTGTCTGTACATCTGTCCATGTGTACAGAACAGTTAACCATATACTCTATATCACTTTCCTGCAATATGCTCCCAAAAATCCTGCAAAGTATCTAGGCTGCAGAGGGAGCACTGGGTTCACCGAGACACTTGCAGTTCGAGTCGGCCGCGTGTACCTACAAAAAAAGGAAATGGTTGTGCTGGGACTTGAACCCGTGTCTCTATCCTCTGTCCTCTTTCATCTCCTTCTAACTTGCTGTCTGTATTTAGCCACATTCATTGACTAAGGGCTCCATGAAGATCTCAAGTATCATTCCTCTGGGCCTGTTGTCGACAGAAAAGTAAACGTGTTGCTTTGCTCACCACCATGTTTGAAGGACATCAGCGTGATCACCGCCGTTAGGACGGAGGGTCAAATAAAACGGAACACCAATTTCTAGAGAGGAGCATTTGGGAGCTAACAGTGTATTGTGGAGTGACGTGTTTATTTGAGTGTCCAAACTTCCCTCTTTAGGTGGTTATTAGATTTTCACATTCGTGAACATCATAAAATCCACTGATTTCAAAGGCCCAGATGCTTATTATTACAGCAACTCAGTTGTTGAGGTGAGAGAAAATGAGGAGTATGTTGCTGCACCACTAAATCTATGGCTGGGAACTGTTGAAACCAAACAAAAAGAATTCACGGTGGCCAGAGAGGGCTATTTTCTGCTGACTGTCTCTGGGGACTCAAACAGAATCCATTTGCTTGATTGTTTGATTTTCCGTTTCACTCGTGTAGGGTACTTGTCCACACACCTTCGGCTTGTAGTTTGTCTGTGTCCTTGGATCTCAAATGAGTCTCCTGTAAGTAAGCACGTAGGTGTCTTGAGTTTTCATCCCTTCTTTTATCCCTGTGTCTTTTGTTTGCAGCACTCAGTGTCTGACCTTTTATTCTGATGATTCAGAGCTGTGCACTTATTGCACTTAAAGAATATGTTTTATCATTTATCTACAATCACGTGAAGAACATTATGTTTACTATGCTCCCCCCTTCACCAAGTCCCCCCGAAAAACCTCTTCAGTCACTGTCGATCAGCGTAGTTGGATGCTGTAGACCCCTTCACCATGTCCCCCCCAAAAGTCACCATTACAGTCACTGTCCATCAGTGAGTAGTAAGATGCTATATGATCTCTACTAGTCTTCTCTGTGTTGTACAGTACTCCCCATGCACACCCGACCCCGCGCATTATACATGCTAAACTTAAAGCCCCCATTCTTTCTCCCCACACTTATCCCTCCCTTCAGACTCACCCTGCCCAGTCCTTTTTCCTTTGGTTACTTTTAGTCAACTCTCGGGTTATGTGAGTCTGCTGCTGTTTCTTAACTTCAGTTTTTCTTTGTTGTTATACTATAAACATGAGTGAAATCACTTGGTACTTGCCTTTATCCGCCTGCCCTATTTTTCTGAACATACTACAGTCTTGCTCCATCCACGTCATTGCAAATGGTAGTATTTGTTTTCTTCTTAAGGCTGCTTACTGCACTTTTTATACTGGATTTTATTCTTCCTTTTTGTTTTTAGTTTAGCTATTTTATTCACCATTCAACTCCTGGTTATGAACAATAGCTTTGTGTCAATCGACATGTATCTGTGTCTATCTATCTAAAGGTCTGTCTGTCTATCTATGTATCTATGTATGTATACATCTATGTATCTATCTATCTATCTTCCTATCATCTATCTATGATGTCTATCATCTATTAATCTATGAACCTATCTATCTATCTTTCACCTGTCATCTGTCTACCTATCTATCTATGAAACAATCATCTTTTTGTCTGCCCATCTATCCTTATGTACAGAACAGTTAACAACATAGCCTATGTCTCTTCCCTACATTATGCTTCCAGAAACCTTGCAAGGTAACTAAGCCATAAGGAGAGCACTGTGTTCACCGATACGCTTTCAGGTAGAGTCAGCAGAGTGTGCTTACAAAACCAGTAAATGGAGGTGAAAGGACTTGAACCCGTATCTTTGTCCTCTGTCCTCTTATACTTCCTGCTCGCTTGGTGACTTTATTTAGCCACATTCAGTGAGTAAGTGATCCCTGAAGACCACAAGTATCCTTCGTCTGGGCCTGTTGTCAACAGAAAAGTGTACTTGGCCCTTTGCACACCACCATGTTTGAGGGACATTGGCGTGATCACTGCTGATAGGTGGAGGGACAAATATGAATTAACACCTATTTCTATACAGGAGCAGTTGGGAACAAAGAGTGTGTTGTGGAGTGAAGTGTTTATTTGAGTGTCCAAATTTCCTTCTTTAGGTGGTTATTACTTCTTTATATTCGTGAACATCATAAAAAGCAATGATTATAAATGCCCAGACGCATATTATTACAGCAATTCATTTGTTGAGGTGAGAGGAAATGAGAAGGAAGTTGCTGCACCACTAAATCTATGCCTGAGCACTGCTGAAACCAAACAAAAAGAATTCACGATGGCTAGATAGGGCTATTTTCTACTGACTGTCTCTGGGGTCCAAAAGAGAATCCATTTCTTTCTTTGTTTTTCTGTTTCACTTGTGTAGGGTACCTGTCCCCGCCCCTTCAGCTTGTAGTTTGTCTGTGTCCTTTAATCTCAAGTGAGTCTCCATAAGGGAGCACGTAGGTGGTCTTGAGTTTTCATCAGTTCTTCTAACCCTGTGTCTTTTGATTGGAGCACTCAAAGGCTGTACTTTTATTCTGATATTTGAGAGCTGTGCTCTAACTGCACTTTGAAATTCTTTTTGTTCTCATTAATATACAATCACATGCAGAAAATTAAGTTATTCTGTCTACCCTCTTCACCAAGTCACCCCAAATCCAAGTTAAGGCCGCTCTCCGTCAGCATGTACTAATATGCTGTAGAATCACTACATGTCTTCTCTGTGTTGTACAGCCCTACCCATGACACCCCACCCTACACATTATACATGCTAATTCTAATGCCCCCATTCTTTTTCCCCGCACTTATTACTCACTTCCCACAAACCCTACCCAGTCACTTTCTCTTTGGTAACTGTTAGTCCACTCTCGGGTTCTGTGAGTCTGCTGTTGTCTTTCCCTCCAGTTTTTCTTTGTTATCATACTCCACACACGAGTGAAATCATTTGGTACATGTATTTCTCCGCCTGGCCTATTTGACTGAGCATAATACCCTCTAGCTCCATCCACGTTATTGCAAATGATAGGATTTGTTTTCTTCTTATGGCTTCTTACTGCACTTTTTAAACTGGATTTCATTCTTCTTTTTTGTTTGTAGTTTTGCTATGTGCTTTCACCATTGCTCTCCTTGTTATGAGCAGTAGCTTAGTGTTAATCGATATGTACCTATATCTATCTATCTGTCTGTCTATTTATCAATCACTCAATCAATCATCTTTTTGTCTGTACATCTGTCCATGTGTACAGAACAGTTAACCATATACTCTATATCACTTTCCTGCAATATGCTCCCAAAAATCCTGCAAAGTATCTAGGCTGCAGAGGGAGCACTGGGTTCACCGAGACACTTGCAGTTCGAGTCGGCCGCGTGTACCTACAAAACCAGGAAATGGTTGTGCTGGGACTTGAACCCGTGTCTCTATCCTCTGTCCTCTTTCATCTCCTTCTAACTTGCTGTCTGTATTTAGCCACATTCATTGACTAAGGGCTCCATGAAGATCTCAAGTATCATTCCTCTGGGCCTGTTGTCGACAGAAAAGTAAACGTGTTGCTTTGCTCACCACCATGTTTGAAGGACATCAGCGTGATCACCGCCGTTAGGACGGAGGGTCAAATAAAACGGAACACCAATTTCTAGAGAGGAGCATTTGGGAGCTAACAGTGTATTGTGGAGTGACGTGTTTATTTGAGTGTCCAAACTTCCCTCTTTAGGTGGTTATTAGATTTTCACATTCGTGAACATCATAAAATCCACTGATTTCAAAGGCCCAGATGCTTATTATTACAGCAACTCAGTTGTTGAGGTGAGAGAAAATGAGGAGTATGTTGCTGCACCACTAAATCTATGGCTGGGAACTGTTGAAACCAAACAAAAAGAATTCACGGTGGCCAGAGAGGGCTATTTTCTGCTGACTGTCTCTGGGGACTCAAACAGAATCCATTTGCTTGATTGTTTGATTTTCCGTTTCACTCGTGTAGGGTACTTGTCCACACACCTTCGGCTTGTAGTTTGTCTGTGTCCTTGGATCTCAAATGAGTCTCCTGTAAGTAAGCACGTAGGTGTCTTGAGTTTTCATCCCTTCTTTTATCCCTGTGTCTTTTGTTTGCAGCACTCAGTGCCTGACCTTTTATTCTGATGATTCAGAGCTGTGCACTTATTGCACTTAAAGAATATGTTTTATCATTTATCTACAATCACGTGAAGAACATTATGTTTACTATGCTCCCCCCTTCACCAAGTCCCCCCGAAAAACCTCTTCAGTCACTGTCGATCAGCGTAGTTGGATGCTGTAGACCCCTTCACCATGTCCCCCCCAAAAGTCACCATTACAGTCACTGTCCATCAGTGAGTAGTAAGATGCTATATGATCTCTACTAGTCTTCTCTGTGTTGTACAGTACTCCCCATGCACACCCGACCCCGCGCATTATACATGCTAAACTTAAAGCCCCCATTCTTTCTCCCCACACTTATCCCTCCCTTCAGACTCACCCTGCCCAGTCCTTTTTCCTTTGGTTACTTTTAGTCAACTCTCGGGTTATGTGAGTCTGCTGCTGTTTCTTAACTTCAGTTTTTCTTTGTTGTTATACTATAAACATGAGTGAAATCACTTGGTACTTGCCTTTATCCGCCTGCCCTATTTTTCTGAACATACTACAGTCTTGCTCCATCCACGTCATTGCAAATGGTAGTATTTGTTTTCTTCTTAAGGCTGCTTACTGCACTTTTTATACTGGATTTTATTCTTCCTTTTTGTTTGTAGTTTAGCTATTTTATTCACCATTCAACTCCTGGTTATGAACAATAGCTTTGTGTCAATCGACATGTATCTGTGTCTATCTATCTAAAGGTCTGTCTGTCTATCTATGTATCTATGTATGTATATATCTATGTATCTATCTATGTATCTATCTATCTATCTTCCTATCATCTATCTATGATGTCTATCATCTATTAATCTATGAACCTATCTATCTATCTTTCACCTGTCGTCTGTCTACCTATCTATCTATGAAACAATCATCTTTTTGTCTGCCCATCTATCCTTATGTACAGAACAGTTAACAACATATCCTATGTCTCTTCCCTACATTATGCTTCCAGAAACCTTGCAAGGTAACTAAGCCATAAGGAGAGCACTGTGTTCACCGATACGCTTTCAGGTAGAGTCAGCAGAGTGTGCTTACAAAACCAGTAAATGGAGGTGAAAGGACTTGAACCCGTATCTCTGTCCTCTGTCCTCTTATACTTCCTGCTCGCTTGGTGACTTTATTTAGCCACATTCAGTGAGTAAGTGATCCCTGAAGACCACAAGTATCCTTCGTCTGGGCCTGTTGTCAACAGAAAAGTGTACTTGGCCCTTTGCACACCACCATGTTTGAGGGACATTGGCGTGATCACTGCTGATAGGTGGAGGGACAAATATGAATTAACACCTATTTCTATACAGGAGCAGTTGGGAACAAAGAGTGTGTTGTGGAGTGAAGTGTTTATTTGAGTGTCCAAATTTCCTTCTTTAGGTGGTTATTACTTCTTTATATTCGTGAACATCATAAAAAGCAATGATTATAAATGCCCAGACGCATATTATTACAGCAATTCATTTGTTGAGGTGAGAGGAAATGAGAAGGAAGTTGCTGCACCACTAAATCTATGCCTGAGCACTGCTGAAACCAAACAAAAAGAATTCACGATGGCTAGATAGGGCTATTTTCTACTGACTGTCTCTGGGGTCCAAAAGAGAATCCATTTCTTTCTTTGTTTTTCTGTTTCACTTGTGTAGGGTACCTGTCCCCGCCCCTTCAGCTTGTAGTTTGTCTGTGTCCTTTAATCTCAAGTGAGTCTCCATAAGGGAGCACGTAGGTGGTCTTGAGTTTTCATCAGTTCTTCTAACCCTGTGTCTTTTGATTGGAGCACTCAAAGGCTGTACTTTTATTCTGATATTTGAGAGCTGTGCTCTAACTGCACTTTGAAATTCTTTTTGTTCTCATTAATATACAATCACATGCAGAAAATTAAGTTATTCTGTCTACCCTCTTCACCAAGTCACCCCAAATCCCAGTTAAGGCCGCTCTCCGTCAGCATGTACTAATATGCTGTAGAATCACTACATGTCTTCTCTGTGTTGTACAGCCCTACCCATGACACCCCACCCTACACATTATACATGCTAATTCTAATGCCCCCATTCTTTTTCCCCGCACTTATTACTCACTTCCCACAAACCCTACCCAGTCACTTTCTCTTTGGTAACTGTTAGTCCACTCTCGGGTTCTGTGAGTCTGCTGTTGTCTTTCCCTCCAGTTTTTCTTTGTTATCATACTCCACACACGAGTGAAATCATTTGGTACATGTATTTCTCCGCCTGGCCTATTTGACTGAGCATAATACCCTCTAGCTCCATCCACGTTATTGCAAATGATAGGATTTGTTTTCTTCTTATGGCTTCTTACTGCACTTTTTAAACTGGATTTCATTCTTCTTTTTTGTTTGTAGTTTTGCTATGTGCTTTCACCATTGCTCTCCTTGTTATGAGCAGTAGCTTAGTGTTAATCGATATGTACCTATATCTATCTATCTGTCTGTCTATTTATCAATCACTCAATCAATCATCTTTTTGTCTGTACATCTGTCCATGTGTACAGAACAGTTAACCATATACTCTATATCACTTTCCTGCAATATGCTCCCAAAAATCCTGCAAAGTATCTAGGCTGCAGAGGGAGCACTGGGTTCACCGAGACACTTGCAGTTCGAGTCGGCCGCGTGTACCTACAAAAAAAGGAAATGGTTGTGCTGGGACTTGAACCCGTGTCTCTATCCTCTGTCCTCTTTCATCTCCTTCTAACTTGCTGTCTGTATTTAGCCACATTCATTGACTAAGGGCTCCATGAAGATCTCAAGTATCATTCCTCTGGGCCTGTTGTCGACAGAAAAGTAAACGTGTTGCTTTGCTCACCACCATGTTTGAAGGACATCAGCGTGATCACCGCCGTTAGGACGGAGGGTCAAATAAAACGGAACACCAATTTCTAGAGAGGAGCATTTGGGAGCTAACAGTGTATTGTGGAGTGACGTGTTTATTTGAGTGTCCAAACTTCCCTCTTTAGGTGGTTATTAGATTTTCACATTCGTGAACATCATAAAATCCACTGATTTCAAAGGCCCAGATGCTTATTATTACAGCAACTCAGTTGTTGAGGTGAGAGAAAATGAGGAGTATGTTGCTGCACCACTAAATCTATGGCTGGGAACTGTTGAAACCAAACAAAAAGAATTCACGGTGGCCAGAGAGGGCTATTTTCTGCTGACTGTCTCTGGGGACTCAAACAGAATCCATTTGCTTGATTGTTTGACTTTCCGTTTCACTCGTGTAGGGTACTTGTCCACACACCTTCGGCTTGTAGTTTGTCTGTGTCCTTGGATCTCAAATGAGTCTCCTGTAAGTAAGCACGTAGGTGTCTTGAGTTTTCATCCCTTCTTTTATCCCTGTGTCTTTTGTTTGCAGCACTCAGTGTCTGACCTTTTATTCTGATGATTCAGAGCTGTGCACTTATTGCACTTAAAGAATATGTTTTATCATTTATCTACAATCACGTGAAGAACATTATGTTTACTATGCTCCCCCCTTCACCAAGTCCCCCCGAAAAACCTCTTCAGTCACTGTCGATCAGCGTAGTTGGATGCTGTAGACCCCTTCACCATGTCCCCCCCAAAAGTCACCATTACAGTCACTGTCCATCAGTGAGTAGTAAGATGCTATATGATCTCTACTAGTCTTCTCTGTGTTGTACAGTACTCCCCATGCACACCCGACCCCGCGCATTATACATGCTAAACTTAAAGCCCCCATTCTTTCTCCCCACACTTATCCCTCCCTTCAGACTCACCCTGCCCAGTCCTTTTTCCTTTGGTTACTTTTAGTCAACTCTCGGGTTATGTGAGTCTGCTGCTGTTTCTTAACTTCAGTTTTTCTTTGTTGTTATACTCCACACATGAGTGAAATCACTTGGTACTTGCCTTTATCCGCCTGCCCTATTTTTCTGAACATACTACCGTCTTGCTCCATCCACGTCATTGCAAATGGTAGTATTTGTTTTCTTCTTAAGGCTGCTTTCTGCACTTTTTAAACTGGATTTCATTCTTCCTTTTTGTTTGTAGTTTAGCTATGTTATTCACCATTCAACTCCTGGTTATGAACAATAGCTTTGTGTCAATCGACATGTATCTGTATCTATCCATCTAAAGGTCTGTCTGTCTATCTATGTATCTATGTATGTATATATCTATGTATCTATGTATCTATCTATGTATCTATCTATCTTCCTATCAACTATGTATGATGTCTATCATCTATTAATCTATGTACATTTCTATCTATCTTTCACCTGTCGTCTGTCTACCTATCTATCTATGAAAGAATCATCTTTTTGTCTGCCCATCTATCCTTATGTACAGAACAGTTAACAATATAGCCTATGTCTCTTCCCTACATTATGCTTCCAGAAACCTTGCAAGGTAACTAAGCCATAAGGAGAGCACTGTGTTCACCGATACGCTTTCAGGTAGAGTCAGCAGAGTGTGCTTACAAAACCAGTAAATGGGGGTGAAAGGACTTGAACCCGTATCTTTGTCCTCTGTCCTCTTATACTTCCTGCTCGCTTGTTGACTTTATTTAGCCACATTCAGTGAGTAAGTGATCCCTGAAGACCACAAGTATCCTTCGTCTGGGCCTGTTGTCGACAGAAAAGTGTACTTGGCCCTTTGCACACCACCATGTTTGAGGGACATTGGTGTGATCACTGATGATAGGTGGAGAAACAAATATGAATTAACCCCTATTTCTGGACAGGAGCAGTTGGGAACAAAGAGTGTGTTGTGGAGTGAAGTGTTTATTTGAGTGTCCAAACTTAACTCTTTAGGTGGTTATTACTTCTTTACCTTCGTGAACATCATAAAAAGCAATGATTATAAATGCCCAGACGCATATTATTACAGCAATTCATTTGTTGAGGTGAGAGGAAATGAGAAGGAAGTTGCTGCACCACTAAATCTATGCCTGAGCACTGCTGAAACCAAACAAAAAGAATTCACGATGGCTAGATAGGGCTATTTTCTACTGACTCTCTCTGGGGTCCAAAACAGAATCCATTTCTTTCTTTGTTTCTCAGTTTCACTTGTGTAGGGTACCTGTCCCCGCCCCTTCAGCTTGTAGTTTGTCTTTGTCCTTGGATATCAAGTGAGTCTCCAGTAAGGGAGCACGTAGAAGGTCTTGAGTTTTCATCAGTTCTTCTAAACCTGTGTCTTTTGATTGGAGCACTCAAAGGCTGTACTTTTATTCTGATATTTGAGAGCTGTGCTCTTACTGCACTTTGAAATTATTTTTGTTCTCATTAATATACAATCACATGCAGAAAATTATGTTATACTGTCTACCCTCTTCACCAAGTCACCCCAAACCCCAGTTACAGCCGCTCTCCATCAGCATGTACTAAGATGCTGTAGAATCACTACATGTCTTCTCTGTGTTGTACAGCCCTACCCATGGCACCCCACCCTACACATTATACATGCTAATCCTAATGCCCCCATTCTTTTTCCCCGCACTTATTACTCCCTTCCCACAAACCCTACCCAATCCTTTTCTCTTTGGTAACTGTTAGTCCACTCTCGGGTTCTGTGAGTCTGCTGCTGTCTTTTCCTTCAGTTTTTCTTTGTTATCATACTCCACACATGAGTGAAATCATTTGGTACATGTATTTCTCCGCCTGGCCTATTTGACTGAGCCTAATACCCTCTAGCTCCATCCACGTTATTGCAAATGATAGGATTTGTTTTCTTCTTATGGCTGCTTACTGCACTTTTTAAACTGGATTTCATTCTTCTTTTTTGTTTGTAGTTTTGCTATGTGCTTTCACCATTGCTCTCCTTGTTATGAGCTGTAGCTTTTGTTTATCGATATGTACCTATATCTATCTATCTGTCGGTCTATCTATTTACCAATCACTCAATCAATCATTTTTGGTCTGTCCATCTGTCCATGTGAACAGAACAGTTAACCATATACCCTATATCACTTTCCTGCACTATGCTCCCAAAATTCCTGCAAAGTATCTAGGCTGCAGAGGGAGCACTGGGTTCACCGAGACACTTGCAGTTCGAATCGGCCGCGTGAACCTACAAAACCAGGAAATGGTTGTGCTGGACTTGAACCCGTGTCTCTATCCTCTGTCCTCTTTCATCTCCTTCTAAATTGCTGTCTTTATTTAGCCACATTCATTGACTAAGGGCTCCCTGAAGATCTCAAGTATCATTCCTCTGGGCCTGTTGTCGACAGAAAAGTAAACTTGTTGCTTTGCTCACCACCATGTTTGAAGGACATCAGCGTGATCACCGCCGGTAGGACTGAGGGTCAAATAAAAAGGAACACCAATTTCTAGACAGGAGCAGTTGGGAGCTAACAGTGTATTGTGGAGTGACGTGTTTATTTGAGTGTCCAAACTTCCCTCTTTAAGTGGTTATTAGATTTTCACGTTCGTGAACATCATAAAATCCACTGATTTCAAAGTCCCAGATGCTTATTATTACAGCAACTCAGTTGTTGAGGTGAGAGAAAATGAGAAGTATGTTGCTGCACCACTAATTCTATGGCTGGGAACTGTTGAAACCAAACAAAAAGAATTCACGGTGGCCAGATAGGGCTATTTTCTGCTGACTGTCTCTGGGGACTCAAACAGAATCCATTTGCTTGATTGTTTGATTTTCCGTTTCACTCGTGTAGGGTACTTGTCCACACACCTTCGGCTTGTAGTTTGTCTGTGTCCTTGGATCTCAAGTGAGTCTCCTGTAAGTAAGCACGTAGGTGTCTTGAGTATTCATCCCTTCTTTTATCCCTGTGTCTTTTGTTTGCAGCACTCAGTGCCTGACCTTTTATTCCGATGATTCAGAGCTGTGCACTTATTGCACTTAAAGAATATTTTTTATCATTAATCTACAATCACGTGAAGAACATTATGTTTACTATGTTCCCCCTTCACCAAGTCCCCATGAAAAACCTCTTCAGTCACTGTCGATCAGCGTAGTTGGATGCTGTAGACCCCTTCACCATGTCCCCCCCAAAAGTCCCCGTTACAGTCACTGTCCATCAGTGAGTAGTAAGATGCTATATGATCTCTACTAGTCTTCTCTGTGTTGTACAGTACTCCCCATGCACACCCGACCCCGCGCATTATACATGCGAAACTTAATGCCCCCATTCTTTCTCCCCACACTTATCCCTCCCTTCAGACTCACCCTGTCCAGTCCTTTTTCCTTTGTTTACTTTTAGTCAACTCTCGGGTTCTGTGAGTGTGTTGCTGTTTTTTTACTTCAGTTTTTCTTTGTTGTTATACTCCACACATGAGTGAAATCACTTGGTACTTGCCTTTATCCGCCTGCCCTATTTTTCTGAACATACTACCGGCTTGCTCCATCCACGTCATTGCAAATGGTAGTATTTGTTTTCTTCTTAAGGCTGCTTACTGCACTTTTTAAACTGGATTTCATTCTTCCTTTTTGTTTGTAGTTTAGCTATGTTATTCACCATTCAACTCCTGGTTATGAACAATAGCTTTGTGTCAATCGACATGTATTTGTATCTATCTATCTAAAGGTCTGTCTGTCTATCTATGTATCTATGTATGTATATATCTATGTATCTATCTATGTATCTATCTATCTATCTTCCTATCAACTATCTATGATGTCTATCATCTATTAAACTATGTACCTATCTATCTCTCTTTAACCTGTCGTCTGTCTACCTATCTATCTATGAAACAATCATCTTTTTGTCTGCCCATCTATCCTTATGTACAGAACAGTTAAAACATAGCCTATGTCTCTTCCCTACATTACGCTTCCAGAAATCTTGCAAGGTAACTAAGCCATAAGGGGAGCACTGAGTTCACCGGTACGCTTTCAGGTAGGGTCATCAGAGTGTGCTTACAAAACCAGTAAATGGAGGTGAAAGGACTTGAACCCGTATCTTTTTATTCTGTCCTCTTATACATCCTGCTCGCTTGGTGACTTTATTTAGCCACATTCAGTGAGTAAGTGATCCCTGAAGACCAAAAGTATCCTTTGTCTGGGCCTGTTGTCGACAGAAAAGTGTACTTGGCCCTTTGCACACCACCATGTTTGAGGGACATTGGCGTGATCGCTGCTGATATGTGGAGGGACAAATATGAATTAACACCTATTTCTGGACAGGAGCAGTTGTGAACAAAGAGTGTGTTGTGGAGTGAATTGTTTATTTGAGTGTCCAAACTTCCCTCTTTAGGTGGTTATTACTTCTTTACATTCGTGAACATCATAAAAAGCAATGATTATAAATGCCCAGACGCATATTATTACAGCAATTCATTTGTTGAGGTGAGAGGAAATGAGAAGGAAGTTGCTGCACCACTAAATCTATGCCTGAGCACTGCTGAAACCAAACAAAAAGAATTCACGGTGGCTAGATAGGGCTATTTTCTACTGACTCTCTCTGGGGTCCAAAACAGAATCCATTTCTTTCTTTGTTTCTCAGTTTCACTTGTGTAGGGTACCTGTAACCGCCCCTTCAGCTTGTAGTTTGTCTGTGTCCTTGGATCTCAAGTGAGTCTCCATAAGGGAGCACGTAGGTGGTCTTGAGTTTTCATCAGTTCTTCTAACCCTGTGTCTTTTGATTGGAACACTCAAAGGCTGTACTTTAATTCTGATATTTGAGAGCTGTGCTCGTACTGCACTTTGGAATTCTTTTTGTTCTCATTAATATACAATCACATGCAGAAAATTATGTTATTCTGTCTACCCTCTTCACCAAGTCACCCCAAATCCCAGTTTCAGCCGCTCTCCATCAGCATGTACTAAGATTCTGTAGAATCACTACATGTCTTCTCTGTGTTGTACAGCCCTACCCATGACACCCCACCCTGCACATTATACATGCTAATCCTAATGCCCCCATTCTTTTTCCCCGCAATTATTACTCCCTTCCCACAAACCCTACCCAGTCCCTTTCTCTTTGGTAACTGTTAGTCCACTCTCGGTTTCTGTGAGTCTGCTGCTGTCTTTTCCCTCAGTTTTTCTTTGTTATCATGCTCCACACATGAGTGAAATCATTTGGTACATGTATTTCTCCGCCTGGCCTATTTGACTGAGCATAATACCCTCTAGCTCCATCCACGTTATTGCAAATGACAGGATTTGTTTTCTTCTTATGGCTGCTTACTGCACTTTTTAAACTGGATTTCATTCTTCCTTTTTGTTTGTAGTTTAGCTATGCTTTCACCATTCAACTCCTGGTTATGAACAATAGCTTTGTGTCAATCTATATGTATCTGTATCCATCTATCTAAAGGTCTGTCTGTCTATCTATGTTTCTATGTATGTATATATCTATGTATCTATGTATCTATCTATGTATTTATCTACCTATCTTCCTATCAACTATCTATGATGTCTATCATCTATTAATCTATGTACCTATCTATCTCTCTTTAACCTGTCGTCTGTCTACCTATCTATCTATGAAACAATCATCTTTTTGTCTGCCCATCTATCCTTATGTACAGAACAGTTAAAACATAGCCTATGTCTCTTCCCTACATTATGCTTCCAGAAATCTTGCAAGGTAACTAAGCCATAAGGGGAGCACTGAGTTCACCGGTACGCTTTCAGGTAGAGTCAGCAGAGTGTGCTTACAAAACCAGTAAATGGAGGTGAAAGGACTTGAACCCGTATCTATGTCCTCTGTCCTCTTATACTTCCTGCTCGCTTTTGACTTTATTTAGCCACATTCAGTGAGTAAGTGATCCCTGAAGACCAAAAGTATCCTTCGTCTGGGCAAGTTGTCGACAGAAAAGTGTACTTGGCCCTTTGCACACCACCATGTTTGAGGGACATTGGCGTGATCACTGCTGATAGGTGGAGGGACAAATATGAATTAACACCTATTTCTGGACAGGAGCAGTTGGGAACAAAGAGTGTGTTGTGTAGTGAAGTGTTTATTTGAGTGTCCAAACTTCCCTCTTTAGGTGGTTATTACTTCTTTACATTCGTGAACATCATAAAAAGCAATGATTATAAATGCCCAGACGCATATTATTACAGCAATTCATTTGTTGAGGTGAGAGGAAATGAGAAGGAAGTTGCTGCACCACTAAATCTATGCCTGAGCACTGCTGAAACCAAACAAAAAGAATTCACGGTGGCTAGATAGGGCTATTTTCTACTGACTCTCTCTGGGGTCCAAAACAGAATCCATTTCTTTCTTTGTTTCTCAGTTTCACTTGTGTAGGTTACCTGTAACCGCCCCTTCAGCTTGTAGTTTGTCTGTGTCCTTGGATCTCAAGTGAGTCTCCATAAGGGAGCACGTAGGTGGTCTTGAGTTTTCATCAGTTCTTCTAACCCTGTGTCTTTTGATTGGAGCACTCAAAGGCTGTACTTTTATTCTGATATTTGAGAGCTGTGCTCTTACTGCACTTTGAAATTATTTTTGTTCTCATTAATATACAATCACATGCAGAAAATTATGTTATACTGTCTACCCTCTTCACCAAGTCACCCCAAATCCCAGTTACAGCCGCTCTCCATCAGCATGTACTAAGATGCTGTAGAATCACTACATGTCTTCTCTGTGTTGTACAGCCCTACCCATGGCACCCCACCCTACACATTATACATGCTAATCCTAATGCCCCCATTCTTTTTCCCCGCACTTATTACTCCCTTCCCACAAACCCTACCCAATCCTTTTCTCTTTGGTAACTGTTAGTCCACTCTCGGGTTCTGTGAGTCTGCTGCTGTCTTTTCCTTCAGTTTTTCTTTGTTATCATACTCCACACATGAGTGAAATCATTTGGTACATGTATTTCTCCGCCTGGCCTATTTGACTGAGCCTAATACCCTCTAGCTCCATCCACGTTATTGCAAATGATAGGATTTGTTTTCTTCTTATGGCTGCTTACTGCACTTTTTAAACTGGATTTCATTCTTCTTTTTTGTTTGTAGTTTTGCTATGTGCTTTCACCATTGCTCTCCTTGTTATGAGCAGTAGCTTTTGTTTATCGATATGTACCTATATCTATCTATCTGTCGGTCTATCTATTTACCAATCACTCAATCAATCATTTTTGGTCTGTCCATCTGTCCATGTGAACAGAACAGTTAACCATATACCCTATATCACTTTCCTGCACTATGCTCCCAAAATTCCTGCAAAGTATCTAGGCTGCAGAGGGAGCACTGGGTTCACCGAGACACTTGCAGTTCGAATCGGCCGCGTGAACCTACAAAACCAGGAAATGGTTGTGCTGGACTTGAACCCGTGTCTCTATCCTCTGTCCTCTTTCATCTCCTTCTAAATTGCTGTCTTTATTTAGCCACATTCATTGACTAAGGGCTCTCTGAAGATCTCAAGTATCATTCCTCTGGGCCTGTTGTCGACAGAAAAGTAAACTTGTTGCTTTGCTCACCACCATGTTTGAAGGACATCAGCGTGATCACCGCCGGTAGGACTGAGGGTCAAATAAAAAGGAACACCAATTTCTAGACAGGAGCAGTTGGGAGCTAACAGTGTATTGTGGAGTGACGTGTTTATTTGAGTGTCCAAACTTCCCTCTTTAAGTGGTTATTAGATTTTCACGTTCGTGAACATCATAAAATCCACTGATTTCAAAGTCCCAGATGCTTATTATTACAGCAACTCAGTTGTTGAGGTGAGAGAAAATGAGAAGTATGTTGCTGCACCACTAAATCTATGGCTGGGAACTGTTGAAACCAAACAAAAAGAATTCACGGTGGCCAGATAGGGCTATTTTCTGCTGACTGTCTCTGGGGACTCAAACAGAATCCATTTGCTTGATTGTTTGATTTTCCGTTTCACTCGTGTAGGGTACTTGTCCACACACCTTCGGCTTGTAGTTTGTCTGTGTCCTTGGATCTCAAGTGAGTCTCCTGTAAGTAAGCACGTAGGTGTCTTGAGTATTCATCCCTTCTTTTATCCCTGTGTCTTTTGTTTGCAGCACTCAGTGCCTGACCTTTTATTCCGATGATTCAGAGCTGTGCACTTATTGCACTTAAAGAATATTTTTTATCATTAATCTACAATCACGTGAAGAACATTATGTTTACTATGTTCCCCCTTCACCAAGTCCCCATGAAAAACCTCTTCAGTCACTGTCGATCAGCGTAGTTGGATGCTGTAGACCCCTTCACCATGTCCCCCCCAAAAGTCCCCGTTACAGTCACTGTCCATCAGTGAGTAGTAAGATGCTATATGATCTCTACTAGTCTTCTCTGTGTTGTACAGTACTCCCCATGCACACCCGACCCCGCGCATTATACATGCGAAACTTAATGCCCCCATTCTTTCTCCCCACACTTATCCCTCCCTTCAGACTCACCCTGTCCAGTCCTTTTTCCTTTGTTTACTTTTAGTCAACTCTCGGGTTCTGTGAGTGTGTTGCTGTTTTTTTACTTCAGTTTTTCTTTGTTGTTATACTCCACACATGAGTGAAATCACTTGGTACTTGCCTTTATCCGCCTGCCCTATTTTTCTGAACATACTACCGTCTTGCTCCATCCACGTCATTGCAAATGGTAGTATTTGTTTTCTTCTTAAGGCTGCTTACTGCACTTTTTAAACTGGATTTCATTCTTCCTTTTTGTTTGTAGTTTAGCTATGTTATTCACCATTCAACTCCTGGTTATGAACAATAGCTTTGTGTCAATCGACATGTATTTGTATCTATCTATCTAAAGGTCTGTCTGTCTATCTATGTATCTATGTATGTATATATCTATGTATCTATCTATGTATCTATCTATCTATCTTCCTATCAACTATCTATGATGTCTATCATCTATTAAACTATGTACCTATCTATCTCTCTTTAACCTGTCGTCTGTCTACCTATCTATCTATGAAACAATCATCTTTTTGTCTGCCCATCTATCCTTATGTACAGAACAGTTAACAACATAGCCTATGTCTCTTCCCTACATTATGCTTCCAGAAATCTTGCAAGGTAACTAAGCCATAAGGAGAGCACTGAGTTCACCGGTACGCTTTCAGGTAGGGTCATCAGAGTGTGCTTACAAAACCAGTAAATGGAGGTGAAAGGACTTGAACCCGTATCTTTTTATTCTGTCCTCTTATACATCCTGCTCGCTTGGTGACTTTATTTAGCCACATTCAGTGAGTAAGTGATCCCTGAAGACCAAAAGTATCCTTTGTCTGGGCCTGTTGTCGACAGAAAAGTGTACTTGGCCCTTTGCACACCACCATGTTTGAGGGACATTGGCGTGATCGCTGCTGATATGTGGAGGGACAAATATGAATTAACACCTATTTCTGGACAGGAGCAGTTGTGAACAAAGAGTGTGTTGTGGAGTGAATTGTTTATTTGAGTGTCCAAACTTCCCTCTTTAGGTGGTTATTACTTCTTTACATTCGTGAACATCATAAAAAGCAATGATTATAAATTCCCAGACGCATATTATTACAGCAATTCATTTGTTGAGGTGAGAGGAAATGAGAAGGAAGTTGCTGCACCACTAAATCTATGCCTGAGCACTGCTGAAACCAAACAAAAAGAATTCACGGTGGCTAGATAGGGCTATTTTCTACTGACTCTCTCTGGGGTCCAAAACAGAATCCATTTCTTTCTTTGTTTCTCAGTTTCACTTGTGTAGGGTACCTGTAACCGCCCCTTCAGCTTGTAGTTTGTCTGTGTCCTTGGATCTCAAGTGAGTCTCCATAAGGGAGCACGTAGGTGGTCTTGAGTTTTCATCAGTTCTTCTAACCCTGTGTCTTTTGATTGGAACACTCAAAGGCTGTACTTTAATTCTGATATTTGAGAGCTGTGCTCGTACTGCACTTTGGAATTCTTTTTGTTCTCATTAATATACAATCACATGCAGAAAATTATGTTATTCTGTCTACCCTCTTCACCAAGTCACCCCAAATCCCAGTTTCAGCCGCTCTCCATCAGCATGTACTAAGATTCTGTAGAATCACTACATGTCTTCTCTGTGTTGTACAGCCCTACCCATGACACCCCACCCTGCACATTATACATGCTAATCCTAATGCCCCCATTCTTTTTCCCCGCAATTATTACTCCCTTCCCACAAACCCTACCCAGTCCCTTTCTCTTTGGTAACTGTTAGTCCACTCTCGGTTTCTGTGAGTCTGCTGCTGTCTTTTCCCTCAGTTTTTCTTTGTTATCATGCTCCACACATGAGTGAAATCATTTGGTACATGTATTTCTCCGCCTGGCCTATTTGACTGAGCATAATACCCTCTAGCTCCATCCACGTTATTGCAAATGACAGGATTTGTTTTCTTCTTATGGCTGCTTACTGCACTTTTTAAACTGGATTTCATTCTTCCTTTTTGTTTGTAGTTTAGCTATGCTTTCACCATTCAACTCCTGGTTATGAACAATAGCTTTGTGTCAATCTATATGTATCTGTATCCATCTATCTAAAGGTCTGTCTGTCTATCTATGTTTCTATGTATGTATATATCTATGTATCTATGTATCTATCTATGTATTTATCTACCTATCTTCCTATCAACTATCTATGATGTCTATCATCTATTAATCTATGTACCTATCTATCTCTCTTTAACCTGTCGTCTGTCTACCTATCTATCTATGAAACAATCATCTTTTTGTCTGCCCATCTATCCTTATGTACAGAACAGTTAAAACATAGCCTATGTCTCTTCCCTACATTACGCTTCCAGAAATCTTGCAAGGTAACTAAGCCATAAGGGGAGCACTGAGTTCACCGGTACGCTTTCAGGTAGGGTCATCAGAGTGTGCTTACAAAACCAGTAAATGGAGGTGAAAGGACTTGAACCCGTATCTTTTTATTCTGTCCTCTTATACATCCTGCTCGCTTGGTGACTTTATTTAGCCACATTCAGTGAGTAAGTGATCCCTGAAGACCAAAAGTATCCTTTGTCTGGGCCTGTTGTCGACAGAAAAGTGTACTTGGCCCTTTGCACACCACCATGTTTGAGGGACATTGGCGTGATCGCTGCTGATATGTGGAGGGACAAATATGAATTAACACCTATTTCTGGACAGGAGCAGTTGTGAACAAAGAGTGTGTTGTGGAGTGAATTGTTTATTTGAGTGTCCAAACTTCCCTCTTTAGGTGGTTATTACTTCTTTACATTCGTGAACATCATAAAAAGCAATGATTATAAATGCCCAGACGCATATTATTACAGCAATTCATTTGTTGAGGTGAGAGGAAATGAGAAGGAAGTTGCTGCACCACTAAATCTATGCCTGAGCACTGCTGAAACCAAACAAAAAGAATTCACGGTGGCTAGATAGGGCTATTTTCTACTGACTCTCTCTGGGGTCCAAAACAGAATCCATTTCTTTCTTTGTTTCTCAGTTTCACTTGTGTAGGGTACCTGTAACCGCCCCTTCAGCTTGTAGTTTGTCTGTGTCCTTGGATCTCAAGTGAGTCTCCATAAGGGAGCACGTAGGTGGTCTTGAGTTTTCATCAGTTCTTCTAACCCTGTGTCTTTTGATTGGAACACTCAAAGGCTGTACTTTAATTCTGATATTTGAGAGCTGTGCTCGTACTGCACTTTGGAATTCTTTTTGTTCTCATTAATATACAATCACATGCAGAAAATTATGTTATTCTGTCTACCCTCTTCACCAAGTCACCCCAAATCCCAGTTTCAGCCGCTCTCCATCAGCATGTACTAAGATTCTGTAGAATCACTACATGTCTTCTCTGTGTTGTACAGCCCTACCCATGACACCCCACCCTGCACATTATACATGCTAATCCTAATGCCCCCATTCTTTTTCCCCGCAATTATTACTCCCTTCCCACAAACCCTACCCAGTCCCTTTCTCTTTGGTAACTGTTAGTCCACTCTCGGTTTCTGTGAGTCTGCTGCTGTCTTTTCCCTCAGTTTTTCTTTGTTATCATGCTCCACACATGAGTGAAATCATTTGGTACATGTATTTCTCCGCCTGGCCTATTTGACTGAGCATAATACCCTCTAGCTCCATCCACGTTATTGCAAATGACAGGATTTGTTTTCTTCTTATGGCTGCTTACTGCACTTTTTAAACTGGATTTCATTCTTCCTTTTTGTTTGTAGTTTAGCTATGCTTTCACCATTCAACTCCTGGTTATGAACAATAGCTTTGTGTCAATCTATATGTATCTGTATCCATCTATCTAAAGGTCTGTCTGTCTATCTATGTTTCTATGTATGTATATATCTATGTATCTATGTATCTATCTATGTATTTATCTACCTATCTTCCTATCAACTATCTATGATGTCTATCATCTATTAATCTATGTACCTATCTATCTCTCTTTAACCTGTCGTCTGTCTACCTATCTATCTATGAAACAATCATCTTTTTGTCTGCCCATCTATCCTTATGTACAGAACAGTTAAAAACATAGCCTATGTCTCTTCCCTACATTATGCTTCCAGAAATCTTGCAAGGTAACTAAGCCATAAGGGGAGCACTGAGTTCACCGGTACGCTTTCAGGTAGAGTCAGCAGAGTGTGCTTACAAAACCAGTAAATGGAGGTGAAAGGACTTGAACCCGTATCTATGTCCTCTGTCCTCTTATACTTCCTGCTCGCTTTTGACTTTATTTAGCCACATTCAGTGAGTAAGTGATCCCTGAAGACCACAAGTATCCTTCGTCTGGGCAAGTTGTCGACAGAAAAGTGTACTTGGCCCTTTGCACACCACCATGTTTGAGGGACATTGGCGTGATCACTGCTGATAGGTGGAGGGACAAATATGAATTAACACCTATTTCTGGACAGGAGCAGTTGGGAACAAAGAGTGTGTTGTGTAGTGAAGTGTTTATTTGAGTGTCCAAACTTCCCTCTTTAGGTGGTTATTACTTCTTTACATTCGTGAACATCATAAAAAGCAATGATTATAAATGCCCAGACGCATATTATTACAGCAATTCATTTGTTGAGGTGAGAGGAAATGAGAAGGAAGTTGCTGCACCACTAAATCTATGCCTGAGCACTGCTGAAACCAAACAAAAAGAATTCACGGTGGCTAGATAGGGCTATTTTCTACTGACTCTCTCTGGGGTCCAAAACAGAATCCATTTCTTTCTTTGTTTCTCAGTTTCACTTGTGTAGGTTACCTGTAACCGCCCCTTCAGCTTGTAGTTTGTCTGTGTCCTTGGATCTCAAGTGAGTCTCCATAAGGGAGCACGTAGATGGTCTTGAGTTTTCATCAGTTCTTCTAACCCTGTGTCTTTTGATTGGAGCACTCAAAGGCTGTACTTTTATTCTGATATTTGAGAGCTGTGCTCTTACTGCACTTTGAAATTATTTTTGTTCTCATTAATATACAATCACATGCAGAAAATTATGTTATACTGTCTACCCTCTTCACCAAGTCACCCCAAATCCCAGTTACAGCCGCTCTCCATCAGCATGTACTAAGATGCTGTAGAATCACTACATGTCTTCTCTGTGTTGTACAGCCCTACCCATGGCACCCCACCCTACACATTATACATGCTAATCCTAATGCCCCCATTCTTTTTCCCCGCACTTATTACTCCCTTCCCACAAACCCTACCCAATCCTTTTCTCTTTGGTAACTGTTAGTCCACTCTCGGGTTCTGTGAGTCTGCTGCTGTCTTTTCCTTCAGTTTTTCTTTGTTATCATACTCCACACATGAGTGAAATCATTTGGTACATGTATTTCTCCGCCTGGCCTATTTGACTGAGCCTAATACCCTCTAGCTCCATCCACGTTATTGCAAATGATAGGATTTGTTTTCTTCTTATGGCTGCTTACTGCACTTTTTAAACTGGATTTCATTCTTCTTTTTTGTTTGTAGTTTTGCTATGTGCTTTCACCATTGCTCTCCTTGTTATGAGCAGTAGCTTTTGTTTATCGATATGTACCTATATCTATCTATCTGTCGGTCTATCTATTTACCAATCACTCAATCAATCATTTTTGGTCTGTCCATCTGTCCATGTGAACAGAACAGTTAACCATATACCCTATATCACTTTCCTGCACTATGCTCCCAAAATTCCTGCAAAGTATCTAGGCTGCAGAGGGAGCACTGGGTTCACCGAGACACTTGCAGTTCGAATCGGCCGCGTGAACCTACAAAACCAGGAAATGGTTGTGCTGGACTTGAACCCGTGTCTCTATCCTCTGTCCTCTTTCATCTCCTTCTAAATTGCTGTCTTTATTTAGCCACATTCATTGACTAAGGGCTCTCTGAAGATCTCAAGTATCATTCCTCTGGGCCTGTTGTCGACAGAAAAGTAAACTTGTTGCTTTGCTCACCACCATGTTTGAAGGACATCAGCGTGATCACCGCCGGTAGGACTGAGGGTCAAATAAAAAGGAACACCAATTTCTAGACAGGAGCAGTTGGGAGCTAACAGTGTATTGTGGAGTGACGTGTTTATTTGAGTGTCCAAACTTCCCTCTTTAAGTGGTTATTAGATTTTCACGTTCGTGAACATCATAAAATCCACTGATTTCAAAGTCCCAGATGCTTATTATTACAGCAACTCAGTTGTTGAGGTGAGAGAAAATGAGAAGTATGTTGCTGCACCACTAAATCTATGGCTGGGAACTGTTGAAACCAAACAAAAAGAATTCACGGTGGCCAGATAGGGCTATTTTCTGCTGACTGTCTCTGGGGACTCAAACAGAATCCATTTGCTTGATTGTTTGATTTTCCGTTTCACTCGTGTAGGGTACTTGTCCACACACCTTCGGCTTGTAGTTTGTCTGTGTCCTTGGATCTCAAGTGAGTCTCCTGTAAGTAAGCACGTAGGTGTCTTGAGTATTCATCCCTTCTTTTATCCCTGTGTCTTTTGTTTGCAGCACTCAGTGCCTGACCTTTTATTCCGATGATTCAGAGCTGTGCACTTATTGCACTTAAAGAATATTTTTTATCATTAATCTACAATCACGTGAAGAACATTATGTTTACTATGTTCCCCCTTCACCAAGTCCCCATGAAAAACCTCTTCAGTCACTGTCGATCAGCGTAGTTGGATGCTGTAGACCCCTTCACCATGTCCCCCCCAAAAGTCCCCGTTACAGTCACTGTCCATCAGTGAGTAGTAAGATGCTATATGATCTCTACTAGTCTTCTCTGTGTTGTACAGTACTCCCCATGCACACCCGACCCCGCGCATTATACATGCGAAACTTAATGCCCCCATTCTTTCTCCCCACACTTATCCCTCCCTTCAGACTCACCCTGTCCAGTCCTTTTTCCTTTGTTTACTTTTAGTCAACTCTCGGGTTCTGTGAGTGTGTTGCTGTTTTTTTACTTCAGTTTTTCTTTGTTGTTATACTCCACACATGAGTGAAATCACTTGGTACTTGCCTTTATCCGCCTGCCCTATTTTTCTGAACATACTACCGTCTTGCTCCATCCACGTCATTGCAAATGGTAGTATTTGTTTTCTTCTTAAGGCTGCTTACTGCACTTTTTAAACTGGATTTCATTCTTCCTTTTTGTTTGTAGTTTAGCTATGTTATTCACCATTCAACTCCTGGTTATGAACAATAGCTTTGTGTCAATCGACATGTATTTGTATCTATCTATCTAAAGGTCTGTCTGTCTATCTATGTATCTATGTATGTATATATCTATGTATCTATCTATGTATCTATCTATCTATCTTCCTATCAACTATCTATGATGTCTATCATCTATTAAACTATGTACCTATCTATCTCTCTTTAACCTGTCGTCTGTCTACCTATCTATCTATGAAACAATCATCTTTTTGTCTGCCCATCTATCCTTATGTACAGAACAGTTAACAACATAGCCTATGTCTCTTCCCTACATTATGCTTCCAGAAATCTTGCAAGGTAACTAAGCCATAAGGAGAGCACTGAGTTCACCGGTACGCTTTCAGGTAGGGTCATCAGAGTGTGCTTACAAAACCAGTAAATGGAGGTGAAAGGACTTGAACCCGTATCTTTTTATTCTGTCCTCTTATACATCCTGCTCCCTTGGTGACTTTATTTAGCCACATTCAGTGAGTAAGTGATCCCTGAAGACCAAAAGTATCCTTTGTCTGGGCTTGTTGTCGACAGAAAAGTGTACTTGGCCCTTTGCACACCACCATGTTTGAGGGACATTGGCGTGATCGCTGCTGATATGTGGAGGGACAAATATGAATTAACACCTATTTCTGGACAGGAGCAGTTGTGAACAAAGAGTGTGTTGTGGAGTGAATTGTTTATTTGAGTGTCCAAACTTCCCTCTTTAGGTGGTTATTACTTCTTTACATTCGTGAACATCATAAAAAGCAATGATTATAAATGCCCAGACGCATATTATTACAGCAATTCATTTGTTGAGGTGAGAGGAAATGAGAAGGAAGTTGCTGCACCACTAAATCTATGCCTGAGCACTGCTGAAACCAAACAAAAAGAATTCACGGTGGCTAGATAGGGCTATTTTCTACTGACTCTCTCTGGGGTCCAAAACAGAATCCATTTCTTTCTTTGTTTCTCAGTTTCACTTGTGTAGGGTACCTGTAAACGCCCCTTCAGCTTGTAGTTTGTCTGTGTCCTTGGATCTCAAGTGAGTCTCCATAAGGGAGCACGTAGGTGGTCTTGAGTTTTCATCAGTTCTTCTAACCCTGTGTCTTTTGATTGGAACACTCAAAGGCTGTACTTTAATTCTGATATTTGAGAGCTGTGCTCGTACTGCACTTTGGAATTCTTTTTGTTCTCATTAATATACAATCACATGCAGAAAATTATGTTATTCTGTCTACCCTCTTCACCAAGTCACCCCAAATCCCAGTTTCAGCCGCTCTCCATCAGCATGTACTAAGATTCTGTAGAATCACTACATGTCTTCTCTGTGTTGTACAGCCCTACCCATGACACCCCACCCTGCACATTATACATGCTAATCCTAATGCCCCCATTCTTTTTCCCCGCAATTATTACTCCCTTCCCACAAACCCTACCCAGTCCCTTTCTCTTTGGTAACTGTTAGTCCACTCTCGGTTTCTGTGAGTCTGCTGCTGTCTTTTCCCTCAGTTTTTCTTTGTTATCATGCTCCACACATGAGTGAAATCATTTGGTACATGTATTTCTCCGCCTGGCCTATTTGACTGAGCATAATATCCTCTAGCTCCATCCACGTTATTGCAAATGACAGGATTTGTTTTCTTCTTATGGCTGCTTACTGCACTTTTTAAACTGGATTTCATTCTTCCTTTTTGTTTGTAGTTTAGCTATGCTTTCACCATTCAACTCCTGGTTATGAACAATAGCTTTGTGTCAATCTATATGTATCTGTATCCATCTATCTAAAGGTCTGTCGGTCTATCTATGTTTCTATGTATGTATATATCTATGTATCTATGTATCTATCTATGTATTTATCTACCTATCTTCCTATCAACTATCTATGATGTCTATCATCTATTAATCTATGTACCTATCTATCTCTCTTTAACCTGTCGTCTGTCTACCTATCTATCTATGAAACAATCATCTTTTTGTCTGCCCATCTATCCTTATGTACAGAACAGTTAAAAACATAGCCTATGTCTCTTCCCTACATTATGCTTCCAGAAATCTTGCAAGGTAACTAAGCCATAAGGGGAGCACTGAGTTCACCGGTACGCTTTCAGGTAGAGTCAGCAGAGTGTGCTTACAAAACCAGTAAATGGAGGTGAAAGGACTTGAACCCGTATCTATGTCCTCTGTCCTCTTATACTTCCTGCTCGCTTTTGACTTTATTTAGCCACATTCAGTGAGTAAGTGATCCCTGAAGACCACAAGTATCCTTCGTCTGGGCAAGTTGTCGACAGAAAAGTGTACTTGGCCCTTTGCACACCACCATGTTTGAGGGACATTGGCGTGATCACTGCTGATAGGTGGAGGGACAAATATGAATTAACACCTATTTCTGGACAGGAGCAGTTGGGAACAAAAAGTGTGTTGTGTAGTGAAGTGTTTATTTGAGTGTCCAAACTTCCCTCTTTAGGTGGTTATTACTTCTTTACATTCGTGAACATCATAAAAAGCAATGATTATAAATGCCCAGACGCATATTATTACAGCAATTCATTTGTTGAGTTGAGAGGAAATGAGAAGGAAGTTGCTGCACCACTAAATCTATGCCTGAGCACTGCTGAAACCAAACAAAAAGAATTCACGGTGGCTAGATAGGGCTATTTTCTACTGACTCTCTCTGGGGTCCAAAACAGAATCCATTTCTTTCTTTGTTTCTCAGTTTCACTTGTGTAGGGTACCTGTAACCGCCCCTTCAGCTTGTAGTTTGTCTGTGTCCTTGGATCTCAAGTGAGTCTCCATAAGGGAGCACGTAGGTGGTCTTGAGTTTTCATCAGTTCTTCTAACCCTGTGTCTTTTGATTGGAGCACTCAAAGGCTGTACTTTTATTCTGATATTTGAGAGCTGTGCTCTTACTGCACTTTGAAATTCTTTTTGTTCTCTTTAATATACAATCACATGCAGAAAATTATGTTATTCTGTCTACCCTCTTCACCAAGTCACCCCAAATCCCAGTTACAGCCGCTCTCCGTCAGCATGTACTAAGATGCTGTAGAATAACTACATGTCTTCTCTTTGTTGTACAGCCCTACCCATGACACCCCACCCTAACATTATACATGCTAATCCTAATGCCCCCGTTCTTTTTCCACGCACTTATTACTCCCTTCCCACAAACCCTACCCAGTCCCTTTCTCTTTGGTAACTGTTAGTCCACTCTCGGGTTCTGTGAGTCTGCTGCTGTCTTTTCCTTCAGTTATTCTTTGTTATCATACTCCACACATGAGTGAAATCATTTGGTACATGTATTTCTCCGCCTGGCCTATTTGACTGAGCATAATACCCTCTAGCTCCATCCACGTTATTGCAAATGATAGGATTTGTTTTCTTCTTATGGCTGCTTACTGCACTTTTTAAACTGGATTTCATTCTTCTTTTTTGTTTGTAGTTTTGCTATGTGCTTTCACCATTGCTCTCCTTGTTATGAGCAGTAGCTTTTTGTTTATCGATATGTACCTATATTTATCTATCTGTCGGTCTATCTATTTACCAATCACTCAATCAATCATTTTTTGTCTGTCCATCTGTCCATGTGTACAGAACAGTTAACCATATAGCCTATATCACTTTCCTGCACTATGCTCCCAAAAATCCTGCAAAGTATCTAGGCTGCAGAGGGCGCACAGGGTTCACCGAGACACTTGCAGTTCGAGTCGTCCGCGTGTACCTACAAAACCAGGAAATGGTTGTGCTGGGACTTGAACCCGTGTCTCTATCCCTTGTCCTCTTTCATCTCCTTCTAACTTGCTGTCTTTATTTAGACACATTCATTGACTAAGGGCTCCCTGAAGATCTCAAGTATCATTCCTCTGGGCCTGTTGTCGACAGAAAAGTAAACTTGTTGCTTTGCTCACCACCATGTTTGAAGGACATCAGCGTGATCACCGCAGATAGGACGGAGGGTCAAATAAAACGGAACACCAATTTCTAGACAGGAGCAGTTGGGAGCTAACAGTGTATTGTGGAGTGACGTGTTTATTTGAGTGTCCAAACTTCCCTCTTTAGGTGGTTATTAGAATTTCACATTCGTGAACATCATAAAATCCACTGATTTCAAAGGCCCAGATGCTTATTATTACAGCAACTCAGTTGTTGAGGTGAGAGAAAATGAGAAGTATGTTGCTGCACCACTAATTCTATGGCTGGGAACTGTTGAAACCAAACAAAAAGAATTCACGGTGGCCAGATAGGGCTATTTTCTGCTGACTGTCTCTGGGGACTCAAACAGAATCCATTTGCTTGATTGTTTGAATTTCCGTTTCACTCGTGTAGGGTACTTGTCCACACACCTTCGGCTTGTAGTTTGTCTGTGTCCTTGGATCTCAAGTGAGTCTCCTGTAAGTAAGCAGGTAGGTGTCTTGAGTTTTCATCCCTTCTTTTATCCCTGTGTCTTTTGTTTGCAGCACTCAGTGCCTGACCTTTTATTCTGATGATTCAGAGCTGTGCACTTACTGCACTTAAAGAATGTTTTTTATCATTAATCTACAATCACGTGAAGAACATTATGTTTACTATGCTCCCCCCTTCACCAAGTCCCCCCGAAAAACCTCTTCAGTCACTGTCGATCAGCGTAGTTGGATGCTGTAGACCCCTTCACCATGTCCCCAACAAATGTCCCCGTTACAGTCACTGTCCATCAGTGAGTAGTAAGATGCTATATGATCTCTAATAGTCTTCTCTGTTTTGTACAGTACTCCCATTGCACACCCGACCACGCGCATTATACATGCTAAACTTAATGCCCCCATTCTTTCTCCCCACACTTATCCCTCCCTTCAGACTCACCCTGCCCAGTCCTTTTTCCTTTTGTTACTTTTAGTCAACTCTCGGGTTCTGTGAGTCTGCTGCTGTTTTTTTACTTCAGTTTTTCTTTGTTGTTATACTCCACACATGAGTGAAATCACTTGGTACTTGCCTTTATCCGCCTGCCCTATTTTTCTGAACATACTACCGTCTTGCTCCATCCACGTCATTGCAAATGGTAGTATTTGTTTTCTTCTTAAGGCTGCTTACTGCACTTTTTAAACTGGATTTCATTCTTCCTTTTTGTTTGTAGTTTAGCTATGTTATTCACCATTCAACTCCTGGTTATGAACAATAGCTTTGTGTCAATCGACATGTATCTGTATCTATCTATCTAAAGGTCTGTCTGTCTATCTATGTATCTATGTATGTATATATCTATGTATCTATGTATCTATCTATGTATCTATTTATCTATCTTCCTATCATCTATCTATGATGTCTATCATCTATTAATCTATGTACCTATCTATCTATCTTTCACCTGTCGTCTGTCTACCTATCTAACTATGAAAGAATCATCTTTTTGTCTGCCCATCTATAATTATGTACAGAACAGTTAACAACATAGCCTATGTCTCTTCCCTACATTATGCTTCCAGAAACCTTGCAAGGTAACTAAGCTATAAGGAGAGCACTGTGTTCACCGATACGCTTTCAGGTAGAGTCAGCAGAGTGTGCTTACAAAACCAGTAAATGGAGGTGAAAGGACTTGAACCCGTATTTTTGTCCTCTGCCTCTTATACTTCATGCTCGCTTGTTGACTTTATTTAGCCACATTCAGTGAGTAAGTGATCCCTGAAGACCACAAGTATCCTTCGTCTGGGCCTGTTGTCGACAGAAAAGTGTACTTGGCCTTTTGCACACCACCATGTTTGAGGGACATTGGCGTGATCACTGCTGATAGGTGGAGGGATAAATATGAATTAACACCTACTTCTGGACAGTTGTAGTTGGGAACAAAGAGTGTGTTGTGGAGTGAAGTGTTTATTTGAGTGTCCAAACTTCCCTCTTTAGGTGGTTATTACTTCTTTACATTCGTGAACATCATAAAAAGCAATGATTATAAATGCCCAGACGCATATTATTACAGCAATTCATTTGTTGAGGTGAGAGGAAATGAGAAGGAAGTTGCTGCAACACTAAATCTATGCCTGAGCACTGCTGAAACCAAACAAAGAGAATTCACGGTGGCTAGATAGGGCTATTTTCTACTGACTCTCTCTGGAGTCCAAAAGAGAATCCATTTCTTTCTTTGTTTCTCAGTTTCAATTGTGTAGGGTACCTGTCCCCGCCCCTTCAGCTTGTAGTTTGTCTGTGTCCTAGGATCTCAAGTGAGTCTCCAGTAAGGGAGCACGTAGGTGGTCTTGAGTTTTCATCAGTTCTTCTAACCCTGTGTCTTTTGATTGGAGCACTCAAAGGCTGTACTTTTATTCTGATATTTGAGAGCTGTGCTCTTACTGAACTTTGAAATTCTTTTTGTTCTCATTAATATACAATCACATGCAGAAAATTATGTTATTCTGTCTACCCTCTTCACCAAGTCACCCCAAATCCCAGTTACAGCCGCTCTCCGTCAGCATGTACTAAGATGCTGTAGAATCACTACATGTCTTCTCTGTGTTGTACAGCCCTACCCATGACACCCCACCCTACACATTATACATGCTAATCCTAATGCCCCCATTCTTTTTCCCCGCACTTATTACTCCCTTCCCACAAACCCTACCCAGTCCCTTTCTCTTTGGTAACTGTTAGTCCACTCTCGGGTTCTGTGAGTCTGCTGCTGTCTTTTCCTTCAGTTTTTCTTTGTTATCATAGTCCACACATGAGTGAAATCATTTGGTACATGTATTTCTCCGCCTGGCCTATTTGACTGAGCATAATACCCTCTAGCTCCATCCACGTTATTGCAAATGATAGGATTTGTTTTCTTCTTATGGCTGCTTACTGCACTTTTTAAACTGGATTTCATTCTTCTTTTTTGTTTGTAGTTTTGCTATGTGCTTTCACCATTGCTCTCCTTGTTATGAGCAGTAGCTTTTTGTTTATCGATATGTACCTATATCTATCTATCTGTCTGTCTATCTATTTACCAATCACTCAATCAATCATCTTTTTGTCTGTCCATCTGTCCATGTGTACAGAACAGTTAACCATATACCCTATATCACTTTCCTGCACTATGCTCCCAAAAATCCTGCAAAGTATCTAGGCTGCAGAGGGAGCACTGGGTTCACCGAGACACTTGCAGTTCGAGTCGTCCGCGTGTACCTACAAAACCAGGAAATGGTTGTGCTGGGACTTGAACCCGTGTCTCTATCCTCTGTCCTCTTTCATCTCCTTCTAACTTGCTGTCTTTATTTAGCCACATTCATTGACTAAGGGCTCCCTGAAGATCTCAAGTATCATTCCTCTGGGCCTGTTGTCGACAGAAAAGTAAACTTGTTGCTTTGCTCACCACCATGTTTGAAGGACATCAGCGTGATCACCGCAGATAGGACGGAGGGTCAAATAAAACGGAACACCAATTTCTAGACAGGAGCAGTTGGGAGCTAACAGTGTATTGTGGAGTGACGTGTTTATTTGAGTGTCCAAACTTCCCTCTTTAGGTGGTTATTAGAATTTCACATTCGTGAACATCATAAAATCCACTGATTTCAAAGGCCCAGATGCTTATTATTACAGCAACTCAGTTGTTGAGGTGAGAGAAAATGAGAAGTATGTTGCTGCACCACTAATTCTATGGCTGGGAACTGTTGAAACCAAACAAAAAGAATTCACGGTGGCCAGATAGGGCTATTTTCTGCTGACTGTCTCTGGGGACTCAAACAGAATCCATTTGCTTGATTGTTTGAATTTCCGTTTCACTCGTGTAGGGTACTTGTCCACACACCTTCGGCTTGTAGTTTGTCTGTGTCCTTGGATCTCAAGTGAGTCTCCTGTAAGTTAGCAGGTAGGTGTCTTGAGTTTTCATCCCTTCTTTTATCCCTGTGTCTTTTGTTTGCAGCACTCAGTGCCTGACCTTTTATTCTGATGATTCAGAGCTGTGCACTTACTGCACATAAAGAATATTTTTTATCATTAATCTACAATCACGTGAAGAACATTATGTTTACTATGCTCCCCCCTTCACCAAGTCCCCCCGAAAAACCTCTTCAGTCACTGTCGATCAGCGTAGTTGGATGCTGTAGACCCCTTCACCATGTCCCCAACAAATGTCCCCGTTACAGTCACTGTCCATCAGTGAGTAGTAAGATGCTATATGATCTCTAATAGTCTTCTCTGTTTTGTACAGTACTCCCATTGCACACCCGACCACGCGCATTATACATGCTAAACTTAATGCCCCCATTCTTTCTCTCCACACTTATCCCTCCCTTCAGACTCACCCTGCCCAGTCCTTTTTCCTTTGGTTACTTTTAGTCAACTCTCGGGTTCTGTGAGTCTGCTGCTGTTTTTTTACTTCAGTTTTTCTTTGTTGTTATACTCCACACATGAGTGAAATCACTTGGTACTTGCCTTTATCCGCCTGCCCTATTTTTCTGAACATACTACCGTCTTGCTCCATCCACGTCATTGCAAATGGTAGTATTTGTTTTCTCCTTAAGGCTGCTTACTGCACTTTTTAAACTGGATTTCATTCTTCCTTTTTGTTTGTAGTTTAGCTATGTTATTCACCATTCAACTCCTGGTTATGAATAATAGCTTTCTGTCAATCGACATGTATCTGTATCTATCTATCTAAAGGTCTGTCTGTCTATCTATGTATCTATGTATGTATATATCTATGTATCTATGTATCTATCTATGTATCTATTTATCTATCTTCCTATCATCTATCTATGATGTCTATCATCTATTAATCTATGTACCTATCTATCTATCTTTCACCTGTCGTCTGTCTACCTATCTAACTATGAAAGAATCATCTTTTTGTCTGCCCATCTATAATTATGTACAGAACAGTTAACAACATAGCCTATGTCTCTTCCCTACATTATGCTTCCAGAAACCTTGCAAGGTAACTAAGCCATAAGGAGAGCACTGTGTTCACCGATACGCTTTCAGGTAGAGTCAGCAGAGTGTGCTTACAAAACCAGTAAATGGAGGTGAAAGGACTTGAACCCGTATTTTTGTCCTCTGCCTCTTATACTTCCTGCTCGCTTGTTGACTTTATTTAGCCACATTCAGTGAGTAAGTGATCCCTGAAGACCACAAGTATCCTTCGTCTGGGCCTGTTGTCGACAGAAAAGTGTACTTGGCCTTTTGCACACCACCATGTTTGAGGGACATTGGCGTGATCACTGCTGATAGGTGGAGGGACAAATATGAATTAACACCTATTTCTGAACAGGAGCAGTTGGGAACAAAGAGTGTGTTGTGGAGTGAAGTGTTTATTTGAGTGTCCAAACTTCCCTCTTTAGGTGGTTATTACTTCTTTACATTCGTGAACATCATAAAAAGCAATGATTATAAATGCCCAGACGCATATTATTACAGCAATTCATTTGTTGAGGTGAGAGGAAATGAGAAGGAAGTTGCTGCAACACTAAATCTATGCCTGAGCACTGCTGAAACCAAACAAAAAGAATTCACGGTGGCTAGATAGGGCTATTTTCTACTGACTCTCTCTGGGGTCCAAAAGAGAATACATTTCTTTCTTTGTTTCTCCGTTTCAATTGTGTAGGGTACCTGTCCCCGCCCCTTCAGCTTGTAGTTTGTCTGTGTCCTTGGATCTCAAGTGAGTCTCCAGTAAGGGAGCATGTAGGTGGTCTTGAGTTTTCATCAGTTCTTCTAAACCTGTGTCTTTGATTGGAGCACTCAAAGGCTGTACTTTTATTCTGATATTTGAGAGCTGTGCTCTTACTGCACTTTGAAATCCTTTTTGTTCTCATTAATATACAATCACATGCAGAAAATTATGTTATTCTGTCTACCCTCTTCACCAAGTCACCCCAAATCCCAGTTACAGCCGCTCTCCGTCAGCATGTAATAAGATGCTGTAGAATCACTACATGTCTTCTCTGTGTTGTACAGCCCTACCCATGACACCCCACCCTACACATTATACATGCTAATCCTAATGCCCCCATTCTTTTTCCCGCACTTATTACTCCCTTCCCACAAACCCTACCCAGTCCCTTTCTCTTTGGTAACTGTTAGTCCACTCTCGGGTTCTGTGAGTCTGCTGCTGTCTTTTCCTTCAGTTTTTCTTTGTTATCATACTCCACACATGAGTTAAATCATTTGGTACATGTATTTCTCCGCCTGGCCTATTTGACTGAGCATAATACCCTCTAGCTCCATCCACGTTATTGCAAATGATAGGATTTGTTTTCTTCTTATGGCTGCTTACTGCACTTTTTAAACTGGATTTCATTCTTCTTTTTTGTTTGTAGTTTTGCTATGTGCTTTCACCATTGCTCTCCTTGTTATGAGCAGTAGCTTTTTGTTTATCGATATGTACCTATATCTATCTATCTGTCTGTCTATCTATTTACCAATCACTCAATCAATCATCTTTTTGTCTGTCCATCTGTCCATGTGTACAGAACAGTTAACCATATACCCTATATCACTTTCCTGCACTATGCTCCCAAAAATCCTGCAAAGTATCTAGGCTGCAGAGGGAGCACTGGGTTCACCGAGACACTTGCAGTTCGAGTCGGCCGCGTGTACCTACAAAACCAGGAAATGGTTGTGCTGGGACTTGAACCCGTGTCTCTATCCTCTGTCCTCTTTCATCTCCTTCTAACTTGCTGTCTTTATTTAGACACATTCATTGACTAAGGGCTCCCTGAAGATCTCAAGTATCATTCCTCTGGGCCTGTTGTCGACAGAAAAGTCAACTTGTTGCTTTGCTCACCACCATGTTTGAAGGACATCAGCGTGATCACCGCAGATAGGACGGAGGGTCAAATAAAACGGAACACCAATTTCTAGACAGGAGCAGTTGGGAGCTAACAGTGTATTGTGGAGTGACGTGTTTATTTGAGTGTCCAAACTTCCCTCTTTAGGTGTTTATTAGATTTTCACATTCGTGAACATCATAAAATCCACTGATTTCAAAGGCCCAGATGCTTATTATTACAGCAACTCAGTTGTTGAGGTGAGAGAAAATGAGAAGTATGTTGCTGCACCACTAAATCTATGGCTGGGAACTGTTGAAACCAAACAAAAAGAATTCACGGTGGCCAGATAGGGCTATTTTCTGCTGACTGTCTCTGGGGACTCAAACAGAATCCATTTGCTTGATTGTTTGATTTTCCGTTTCACTCGTGTAGGGTACTTGTCCACACACCTTCGGCTTGTAGTTTGTCTGTGTCCTTGGATCTCAAGTGAGTCTCCTGTAAGTTAGCAGGTAGGTGTCTTGAGTTTTCATCCCTTCTTTTATCCCTGTGTCTTTTGTTTGCAGCACTCAGTGCCTGACCTTTTATTCTGATGATTCAGAGCTGTGCACTTACTTACTGCACTTAAAGAATATTTTTTATCATTAATCTACAATCACGTGAAGAACATTATGTTTACTATGCTCCCCCCTTCACCAAGTCCCCCCGAAAAACCTCTTCAGTCACTGTCGATCAGCGTAGTTGGATGCTGTAGACCCCTTCACCATGTCCCCAACAAATGTCCCCGTTACAGTCACTGTCCATCAGTGAGTAGTAAGATGCTATATGATCTCTAATAGTCTTCTCTGTTTTGTACAGTACTCCCATTGCACACCCGACCACGCGCATTATACATGCTAAACTTAATGCCCCCATTCTTTCTCCCCACACTTATCCCTCCCTTCAGACTCACCCTGCCCAGTCCTTTTTCCTTTGGTTACTTTTAGTCAACTCTCGGGTTCTGTGAGTCTGCTGCTGTTTTTTTACTTCAGTTTTTCTTTGTTGTTATACTCCACACATGAGTGAAATCACTTGGTACTTGCCTTTATCCGCCTGCCCTATTTTTCTGAACATACTACCGTCTTGCTCCATCCACGTCATTGCAAATGGTAGTATTTGTTTTCTTCTTAAGGCTGCTTACTGCACTTTTTAAACTGGATTTCATTCTTCCTTTTTGTTTGTAGTTTAGCTATGTTATTCACCATTCAACTCCTGGTTATGAACAATAGCTTTCTGTCAATCGACATGTATCTGTATCTATCTATCTAAAGGTCTGTCTGTCTATCTATGTATCTATGTATGTATATATCTATGTATCTATTTATCTATCTATGTATCTATTTATCGATCTTCCTATCATCTATCTATGATGTCTATCATCTATTAATCTATGTACCTATCTATCTATCTTTCACCTGTCGTCTGTCTACCTATCTAACTATGAAAGAATCATCTTTTTGTCTGCCCATCTATAATTATGTACAGAACAGTTAACAACATAGCCTATGTCTCTTCCCTACATTATGCTTCCAGAAACCTTGCAAGGTAACTAAGCCATAAGGAGAGCACTGTGTTCACCGATACGCTTTCAGGTAGAGTCAGCAGAGTGTGCTTACAAAACCAGTAAATGGAGGTGAAAGGACTTGAACCCGTATTTTTGTCCTCTGCCTCTTATACTTCCTGCTCGCTTGTTGACTTTATTTAGCCACATTCAGTGAGTAAGTGATCCCTGAAGACCACAAGTATCCTTCGTCTGGGCCTGTTGTCGACAGAAAAGTTTACTTGGCCTTTTGCACACCACCATGTTTGAGGGACATTGGCGTGATCACTGCTGATAGGTGGAGGGACAAATATGAATTAACACCTATTTCTGGACAGGAGCAGTTGGGAACAAAGAGTGTGTTGTGGAGTGAAGTGTTTATTTGAGTGTCCAAACTTCCCTCTTTAGGTGGTTATTACTTCTTTACATTCGTGAACATCATAAAAAGCAATGATTATAAATGCCCAGACGCATATTATTACAGCAATTCATTTGTTGAGGTGAGAGGAAATGAGAAGGAAGTTGCTGCAACACTAAATCTATGCCTGAGCACTGCTGAAACCAAACAAAAAGAATTCACGGTGGCTAGATAGGGCTATTTTCTACTGACTCTCTCTGGGGTCCAAAAGAGAATACATTTCTTTCTTTGTTTCTCCGTTTCAATTGTGTAGGGTACCTGTCCCCGCCCCTTCAGCTTGTAGTTTGTCTGTGTCCTTGGATCTCAAGTGAGTCTCCAGTAAGGGAGCACGTAGGTGGTCTTGAGTTTTCATCAGTTCTTCTAAACCTGTGTCTTTGATTGGAGCACTCAAAGGCTGTACTTTTATTCTGATATTTGAGAGCTGTGCTCTTACTGCACTTTGAAATCCTTTTTGTTCTCATTAATATACAATCACATGCAGAAAATTATGTTATTCTGTCTACCCTCTTCACCAAGTCACCCCAAATCCCAGTTACAGCCGCTCTCCGTCAGCATGTACTAAGATGCTGTAGAATCACTACATGTCTTCTCTGTGTTGTACAGCCCTACCCATGACACCCCACCCTACACATTATACATGCTAATCCTAATGCCCCCATTCTTTTTCCCCGCACTTATTACTCCCTTCCCACAAACCCTACCCAGTCCCTTTCTCTTTGGTAACTGTTAGTCCACTCTCGGGTTCTGTGAGTCTGCTGCTGTCTTTTCCTTCAGTTTTTCTTTGTTATCATACTCCACACATGAGTTAAATCATGTGGTACATGTATTTCTCCGCCTGGCCTATTTGACTGAGCATAATACCCTCTAGCTCCATCCACGTTATTGCAAATGATAGGATTTGTTTTCTTCTTATGGCTGCTTACTGCACTTTTTAAACTGGATTTCATTCTTCTTTTTTGTTTGTAGTTTTGCTATGTGCTTTCACCATTGCTCTCCTTGTTATGAGCAGTAGCTTTTTGTTTATCGATATGTACCTATATCTGTCTATCTGTCTGTCTATCTATTTACCAATCACTCAATCAATCATCTTTTTGTCTGTCCATCTGTCCATGTGTACAGAACAGTTAACCATATACCCTATATCACTTTCCTGCACTATGCTCCCAAAAATCCTGCAAAGTATCTAGGCTGCAGAGGGAGCACTGGGTTCACCGAGACACTTGCAGTTCGAGTCGGCCGCGTGTACCTACAAAACCAGGAAATGGTTGTGCTGGGACTTGAACCCGTGTCTCTATCCTCTGTCCTCTTTCATCTCCTTCTAACTTGCTGTCTTTATTTAGACACATTCATTGACTAAGGGCTCCCTGAAGATCTCAAGTATCATTCCTCTGGGCCTGTTGTCGACAGAAAAGTCAACTTGTTGCTTTGCTCACCACCATGTTTGAAGGACATCAGCGTGATCACCGCAGATAGGACGGAGGGTCAAATAAAACGGAACACCAATTTCTAGACAGGAGCAGTTGGGAGCTAACAGTGTATTGTGGAGTGACGTGTTTATTTGAGTGTCCAAACTTCCCTCTTTAGGTGGTTATTAGATTTTCACATTCGTGAACATCATAAAATCCACTGATTTCAAAGGCCCAGATGCTTATTATTACAGCAACTCAGTTGTTGAGGTGAGAGAAAATGAGAAGTATGTTGCTGCACCACTAAATCTATGGCTGGGAACTGTTGAAACCAAACAAAAAGAATTCACGGTGGCCAGATAGGGCTATTTTCTGCTGACTGTCTCTGGGGACTCAAACAGAATCCATTTGCTTGATTGTTTGATTTTCCGTTTCACTCGTGTAGGGTACTTGTCCACACACCTTCGGCTTGTAGTTTGTCTGTGTCCTTGGATCTCAAGTGAGTCTCCTGTAAGTTAGCAGGTAGGTGTCTTGAGTTTTCATCCCTTCTTTTATCCCTGTGTCTTTTGTTTGCAGCACTCAGTGCCTGACCTTTTATTCTGATGATTCAGAGCTGTGCACTTACTTACTGCACTTAAAGAATATTTTTTATCATTAATCTACAATCACGTGAAGAACATTATGTTTACTATGCTCCCCCCTTCACCAAGTCCCCCCGAAAAACCTCTTCAGTCACTGTCGATCAGCGTAGTTGGATGCTGTAGACCCCTTCACCATGTCCCCAACAAATGTCCCCGTTACAGTCACTGTCCATCAGTGAGTAGTAAGATGCTATATGATCTCTAATAGTCTTCTCTGTTTTGTACAGTACTCCCATTGCACACCCGACCACGCGCATTATACATGCTAAACTTAATGCCCCCATTCTTTCTCCCCACACTTATCCCTCCCTTCAGACTCACCCTGCCCAGTCCTTTTTCCTTTGGTTACTTTTAGTCAACTCTCGGGTTCTGTGAGTCTGCTGCTGTTTTTTTACTTCAGTTTTTCTTTGTTGTTATACTCCACACATGAGTGAAATCACTTGGTACTTGCCTTTATCCGCCTGCCCTATTTTTCTGAACATACTACCGTCTTGCTCCATCCACGTCATTGCAAATGGTAGTATTTGTTTTCTTCTTAAGGCTGCTTACTGCACTTTTTAAACTGGATTTCATTCTTCCTTTTTGTTTGTAGTTTAGCTATGTTATTCACCATTCAACTCCTGGTTATGAACAATAGCTTTCTGTCAATCGACATGTATCTGTATCTATCTATCTAAAGGTCTGTCTGTCTATCTATGTATCTATGTATGTATATATCTATGTATCTATTTATCTATCTATGTATCTATTTATCGATCTTCCTATCATCTATCTATGATGTCTATCATCTATTAATCTATGTACCTATCTATCTATCTTTCACCTGTCGTCTGTCTACCTATCTAACTATGAAAGAATCATCTTTTTGTCTGCCCATCTATAATTATGTACAGAACAGTTAACAACATAGCCTATGTCTCTTCCCTACATTATGCTTCCAGAAACCTTGCAAGGTAACTAAGCCATAAGGAGAGCACTGTGTTCACCGATACGCTTTCAGGTAGAGTCAGCAGAGTGTGCTTACAAAACCAGTAAATGGAGGTGAAAGGACTTGAACCCGTATTTTTGTCCTCTGCCTCTTATACTTCCTGCTCGCTTGTTGACTTTATTTAGCCACATTCAGTGAGTAAGTGATCCCTGAAGACCACAAGTATCCTTCGTCTGGGCCTGTTGTCGACAGAAAAGTGTACTTGGCCTTTTGCACACCACCATGTTTGAGGGACATTGGCGTGATCACTGCTGATAGGTGGAGGGACAAATATGAATTAACACCTATTTCTGAACAGGAGCAGTTGGGAACAAAGAGTGTTTTGTGGAGTGAAGTGTTTATTTGAGTGTCCAAACTTCCCTCTTTAGGTGGTTATTACTTCTTTACATTCGTGAACATCATAAAAAGCAATGATTATAAATGCCCAGACGCATATTATTACAGCAATTCATTTGTTGAGGTGAGAGGAAATGAGAAGGAAGTTGCTGCAACACTAAATCTATGCCTGAGCACTGCTGAAACCAAACAAAAAGAATTCACGGTGGCTAGATAGGGCTATTTTCTACTGACTCTCTCTGGGGTCCAAAAGAGAATACATTTCTTTCTTTGTTTCTCCGTTTCAATTGTGTAGGGTACCTGTCCCCGCCCCTTCAGCTTGTAGTTTGTCTGTGTCCTTGGATCTCAAGTGAGTCTCCAGTAAGGGAGCACGTAGGTGGTCTTGAGTTTTCATCAGTTCTTCTAACCCTGTGTCTTTGATTGGAGCACTCAAAGGCTGTACTTTTATTCTGATATTTGAGAGCTGTGCTCTTACTGCACTTTGAAATCCTTTTTGTTCTCATTAATATACAATCACATGCAGAAAATTATGTTATTCTGTCTACCCTCTTCACCAAGTCACCCCAAATCCCAGTTACAGCCGCTCTCCGTCAGCATGTACTAAGATGCTGTAGAATCACTACATGTCTTCTCTGTGTTGTACAGCCCTACCCATGACACCCCACCCTACACATTATACATGCTAATCCTAATGCCCCCATTCTTTTTCCCCGCACTTATTACTCCCTTCCCACAAACCCTACCCAGTCCCTTTCTCTTTGGTAACTGTTAGTCCACTCTCGGGTTCTGTGAGTCTGCTGCTGTCTTTTCCTTCAGTTTTTCTTTGTTATCATACTCCACACATGAGTGAAATCATTTGGTACATGTATTTCTCCGCCTGGGCTATTTGACTGAGCATAATACCCTCTAGCTCCATCCACGTTATTGCAAATGATAGGATTTGTTTTCTTCTTATGGCTGCTTACTGCACTTTTTAAACTGGATTTCATTCTTCTTTTTTGTTTGTAGTTTTGCTATGTGCTTTCACCATTGCTCTCCTTGTTATGAGCAGTAGCTTTTTGTTTATCGATATGTACCTATATCTGTCTATCTGTCTGTCTATCTATTTACCAATCACTCAATCAATCATCTTTTTGTCTGTCCATCTGTCCATGTGTACAGAACAGTTAACCATATACCCTATATCACTTTCCTGCACTATGCTCCCAAAAATCCTGCAAAGTATCTAGGCTGCAGAGGGAGCATTGGGTTCACCGAGACACTTGCAGTTCGAGTCGGCCGCGTGTACCTACAAAACCAGGAAATGGTTGTGCTGGGACTTGAACCCGTGTCTCTATCCTCTGTCCTCTTTCATCTCCTTCTAACTTGCTGTCTTTATTTAGACACATTCATTGACTAAGGGCTCCCTGAAGATCTCAAGTATCATTCCTCTGGGCCTGTTGTCGACAGAAAAGTCAACTTGTTGCTTTGCTCACCACCATGTTTGAAGGACATCAGCGTGATCACCGCAGATAGGACGGAGGGTCAAATAAAACGGAACACCAATTTCTAGACAGGAGCAGTTGGGAGCTAACAGTGTATTGTGGAGTGACGTGTTTATTTGAGTGTCCAAACTTCCCTCTTTAGGTGGTTATTAGATTTTCACATTCGTGAACATCATAAAATCCACTGATTTCAAAGGCCCAGATGCTTATTATTACAGCAACTCAGTTGTTGAGGTGAGAGAAAATGAGAAGTATGTTGCTGCACCACTAAATCTATGGCTGGGAACTGTTGAAACCAAACAAAAAGAATTCACGGTGGCCAGATAGGGCTATTTTCTGCTGACTGTCTCTGGGGACTCAAACAGAATCCATTTGCTTGATTGTTTGATTTTCCGTTTCACTCGTGTAGGGTACTTGTCCACACACCTTCGGCTTGTAGTTTGTCTGTGTCCTTGGATCTCAAGTGAGTCTCCTGTAAGTTAGCAGGTAGGTGTCTTGAGTTTTCATCCCTTCTTTTATCCCTGTGTCTTTTGTTTGCAGCACTCAGTGCCTGACCTTTTATTCTGATGATTCAGAGCTGTGCACTTACTTACTGCACTTAAAGAATATTTTTTATCATTAATCTACAATCACGTGAAGAACATTATGTTTACTATGCTCCCCCCTTCACCAAGTCCCCCCGAAAAACCTCTTCAGTCACTGTCGATCAGCGTAGTTGGATGCTGTAGACCCCTTCACCATGTCCCCAACAAATGTCCCCGTTACAGTCACTGTCCATCAGTGAGTAGTAAGATGCTATATGATCTCTAATAGTCTTCTCTGTTTTGTACAGTACTCCCATTGCACACCCGACCACGCGCATTATACATGCTAAACTTAATGCCCCCATTCTTTCTCCCCACACTTATCCCTCCCTTCAGACTCACCCTGCCCAGTCCTTTTTCCTTTGGTTACTTTTAGTCAACTCTCGGGTTCTGTGAGTCTGCTGCTGTTTTTTTACTTCAGTTTTTCTTTGTTGTTATACTCCACACATGAGTGAAATCACTTGGTACTTGCCTTTATCCGCCTGCCCTATTTTTCTGAACATACTACCGTCTTGCTCCATCCACGTCATTGCAAATGGTAGTATTTGTTTTCTTCTTAAGGCTGCTTACTGCACTTTTTAAACTGGATTTCATTCTTCCTTTTTGTTTGTAGTTTAGCTATGTTATTCACCATTCAACTCCTGGTTATGAACAATAGCTTTCTGTCAATCGACATGTATCTGTATCTATCTATCTAAAGGTCTGTCTGTCTATCTATGTATCTATGTATGTATATATCTATGTATCTATTTATCTATCTATGTATCTATTTATCGATCTTCCTATCATCTATCTATGATGTCTATCATCTATTAATCTATGTACCTATCTATCTATCTTTCACCTGTCGTCTGTCTACCTATCTAACTATGAAAGAATCATCTTTTTGTCTGCCCATCTATAATTATGTACAGAACAGTTAACAACATAGCCTATGTCTCTTCCCTACATTATGCTTCCAGAAACCTTGCAAGGTAACTAAGCCATAAGGAGAGCACTGTGTTCACCGATACGCTTTCAGGTAGAGTCAGCAGAGTGTGCTTACAAAACCAGTAAATGGAGGTGAAAGGACTTGAACCCGTATTTTTGTCCTCTGCCTCTTATACTTCCTGCTCGCTTGTTGACTTTATTTAGCCACATTCAGTGAGTAAGTGATCCCTGAAGACCACAAGTATCCTTCGTCTGGGCCTGTTGTCGACAGAAAAGTTTACTTGGCCTTTTGCACACCACCATGTTTGAGGGACATTGGCGTGATCACTGCTGATAGGTGGAGGGACAAATATGAATTAACACCTATTTCTGAACAGGAGCAGTTGGGAACAAAGAGTGTTTTGTGGAGTGAAGTGTTTATTTGAGTGTCCAAACTTCCCTCTTTAGGTGGTTATTACTTCTTTACATTCGTGAACATCATAAAAAGCAATGATTATAAATGCCCAGACGCATATTATTACAGCAATTCATTTGTTGAGGTGAGAGGAAATGAGAAGGAAGTTGCTGCAACACTAAATCTATGCCTGAGCACTGCTGAAACCAAACAAAAAGAATTCACGGTGGCTAGATAGGGCTATTTTCTACTGACTCTCTCTGGGGTCCAAAAGAGAATACATTTCTTTCTTTGTTTCTCCGTTTCAATTGTGTAGGGTACCTGTCCCCGCCCCTTCAGCTTGTAGTTTGTCTGTGTCCTTGGATCTCAAGTGAGTCTCCAGTAAGGGAGCACGTAGGTGGTCTTGAGTTTTCATCAGTTCTTCTAACCCTGTGTCTTTGATTGGAGCACTCAAAGGCTGTACTTTTATTCTGATATTTGAGAGCTGTGCTCTTACTGCACTTTGAAATCCTTTTTGTTCTCATTAATATACAATCACATGCAGAAAATTATGTTATTCTGTCTACCCTCTTCACCAAGTCACCCCAAATCCCAGTTACAGCCGCTCTCCGTCAGCATGTACTAAGATGCTGTAGAATCACTACATGTCTTCTCTGTGTTGTACAGCCCTACCCATGACACCCCACCCTACACATTATACATGCTAATCCTAATGCCCCCATTCTTTTTCCCCGCACTTATTACTCCCTTCCCACAAACCCTACCCAGTCCCTTTCTCTTTGGTAACTGTTAGTCCACTCTCGGGTTCTGTGAGTCTGCTGCTGTCTTTTCCTTCAGTTTTTCTTTGTTATCATACTCCACACATGAGTGAAATCATTTGGTACATGTATTTCTCCGCCTGGGCTATTTGACTGAGCATAATACCCTCTAGCTCCATCCACGTTATTGCAAATGATAGGATTTGTTTTCTTCTTATGGCTGCTTACTGCACTTTTTAAACTGGATTTCATTCTTCTTTTTTGTTTGTAGTTTAGCTATGTGCTTTCACCATTGCTCTCCTTGTTATGAGCAGTAGCTTTTTGTTTATCGATATGTACCTATATCTATCTATCTGTCTGTCTATCTATTTACCAATCACTCAATCAATCATCTTTTTGTCTGTCCATCTGTCCATGTGTACAGAACAGTTAACCATATACCCTATATCACTTTCCTGCACTATGCTCCCAAAAATCCTGCAAAGTATCTAGGCTGCAGAGGGAGCACTGGGTTCACCGATACACTTGCAGTTCGAGTCGGCCGCGTGTACCTACAAAACCAGGAAATGGTTGTGCTGGGACTTGAACCCGTGTCTCTATCCTCTGTCCTCTTTCATCTCCTTCTAACTTGCTGTCTTTATTTAGACACATTCATTGACTAAGGGCTCCCTGAAGATCTCAAGTATCATTCCTCTGGGCCTGTTGTCGACAGAAAAGTAAACTTGTTGCTTTGCTCACCACCATGTTTGAAGGACATCAGCGTGATCACCGCAGATAGGACGGAGGGTCAAATAAAACGGAACACCAATTTCTAGACAGGAGCAGTTGGGAGCTAACAGTGTATTGTGGAGTGACGTGTTTATTTGAGTGTCCAAACTTCCCTCTTTAGGTGGTTATTAGATTTTCACATTCATGAACATCATATAATCCACTGATTTCAAAGGCCCAGATGCTTATTATTACAGCAACTCAGTTGTTGAGGTGAGAGAAAATGAGAAGTATGTTGCTGCACCACTAAATCTATGGCTGGGAACTGTTGAAACCAAACAAAAAGAATTCACGGTGGCCAGATAGGGCTATTTTCTGCTGACTGTCTCTGGGGACTCAAACAGAATCCATTTGCTTGATTGTTTGATTTTCCGTTTCACTCGTGTAGGGTACTTGTCCACACACCTTCGGCTTGTAGTTTGTCTGTGTCCTTGGATCTCAAGTGAGTCTCCTGTAAGTTAGCAGGTAGGTGTCTTGAGTTTTCATCCCTTCTTTTATCCCTGTGTCTTTTGTTTGCAGCACTCAGTGCCTGACCTTTTATTCTGATGATTCAGAGCTGTGCACTTACTGCACTTAAAGAATATTTTTTATCATTAATCTACAATCACGTGAAGAACATTATGTTTACTATGCTCCCCCCTTCACCAAGTCCCCCCGAAAAACCTCTTCAGTCACTGTCGATCAGCGTAGTTGGATGCTGTAGACCCCTTCACCATGTCCCCAACAAATGTCCCCGTTACAGTCACTGTCCATCAGTGAGTAGTAAGATGCTATATGATCTCTAATAGTCTTCTCTGTTTTGTACAGTACTCCCATTGCACACCCGACCACGCGCATTATACATGCTAAACTTAATGCCCCCATTCTTTCTCCCCACACTTATCCCTCCCTTCAGACTCACCCTGCCCAGTCCTTTTTCCTTTGGTTACTTTTAGTCAACTCTCGGGTTCTGTGAGTCTGCTGCTGTTTTTTTACTTCAGTTTTTCTTTGTTGTTATACTCCACACATGAGTGAAATCACTTGGTACTTGCCTTTATCCGCCTGCCCTATTATTCTGAACATACTACCATCTTGCTCCATCCACGTCATTGCAAATGGTAGTATTTGTTTTCTTCTTAAGGCTGCTTACTGCACTTTTTAAACTGGATTTCATTCTTCCTTTTTGTTTGTAGTTTAGCTATGTTATTCACCATTCAACTCCTGGTTATGAACAATAGCTTTCTGTCAATCGACATGTATCTGTATCTATCTATCTAAAGGTCTGTCTGTCTATCTATGTATCTATGTATGTATATATCTATGTATCTATTTATCTATCTATGTATCTATTTATCTATCTTCCTATCATCTATCTATGATGTCTATCATCTATTAATCTATGTACCTATCTATCTATCTTTCACCTGTCGTCTGTCTACCTATCTAACTATGAAAGAATCATCTTTTTGTCTGCCCATCTATAATTATGTACAGAACAGTTAACAACATAGCCTATGTCTCTTCCCTACATTATGCTTCCAGAAACCTTGCAAGGTAACTAAGCCATAAGGAGAGCACTGTGTTCACCGATACGCTTTCAGGTAGAGTCAGCAGAGTGTGCTTACAAAACCAGTAAATGGAGGTGAAAGGACTTGAACCCGTATTTTTGTCCTCTGCCTCTTATACTTCCTTCTCGCTTGTTGTCTTTATTTAGCCACATTCAGTGAGTAAGTGATCCCTGAAGACCACAAGTATCCTTCGTCTGGGCCTGTTGTCGACAGAAAAGTGTACTTGGCCTTTTGCACACCACCATGTTTGAGGGACATTGGCGTGATCACTGCTGATAGGTGGAGGGACAAATATGAATAAACACCTATTTCTGAACAGGAGCAGTTGGGAACAAAGAGTGTTTTGTGGAGTGAAGTGTTTATTTGAGTGTCCAAACTTCCCTCTTTAGGTGGTTATTACTTCTTTACATTCGTGAACATCATAAAAAGCAATGATTATAAATGCCCAGACGCATATTATTACAGCAATTCATTTGTTGAGGTGAGAGGAAATGAGAAGGAAGTTGCTGCAACACTAAATCTATGCCTGAGCACTGCTGAAACCAAACAAAAAGAATTCACGGTGGCTAGATAGGGCTATTTTCTACTGACTCTCTCTGGGGTCCAAAAGAGAATCCATTTCTTTCTTTGTTTCTCCGTTTCAATTTTGTAGGATACCTGTCCCCGCCCCTTCAGCTTGTAGTTTGTCTGTGTCCTTGGATCTCAAGTGAGTCTCCAGTAAGGGAGCACGTAGGTGGTCTTGAGTTTTCATCAGTTCTTCTAACCCTGTGTCTTTGATTGGAGCACTCAAAGGCTGTACTTTTATTCTGATATTTGAGAGCTGTGCTCTTACTGCACTTTGAAATCCTTTTTGTTCTCATTAATATACAATCACATGCAGAAAATTATGTTATTCTGTCTACCCTCTTCACCAAGTCACCCCAAATCCCAGTTACAGCCGCTCTCCGTCAGCATGTACTAAGATGCTGTAGAATCACTACATGTCTTCTCTGTGTTGTACAGCCCTACCCATGACACCCCACCCTACACATTATACATGCTAATCCTAATGCCCCCATTCTTTTTCCCCGCACTTATTACTCCCTTCACACAAACCCTACCCAGTTCCTTTCTCTTTGGTAACTCTTAGTCCACTCTCGGGTTCTGTGAGTCTGCTGCTGTCTTTTCCTTCAGTTTTTCTTTGTTATCATACTCCACACATGAGTTAAATCATTTGGTACATGTATTTCTCCGCCTGGCCTATTTGACTGAGCATAATACCCTCTAGCTCCATCCACGTTATTGCAAATGATAGGATTTGTTTTCTTCTTATGGCTGCTTACTGCACTTTTTAAACTGGATTTCATTCTTCTTTTTTGTTTGTAGTTTTGCAATGTGCTTTCACCATTGCTCTCCTTGTTATGAGCAGTAGCATTTTGTTTATCGATATGTACCTATATCTATCTATCTGTCTGTCTATCTATTTACCAATCACTCAATCAATCATCTTTTTGTCTGTCCATCTGTCCATGTGTACAGAACAGTTAACCATATACCCTATATCACTTTCCTGCACTATGCTCCCAAAAATCCTGCAAAGTATCTAGGCTGCAGAGGGAGCACTGGGTTCACCGATACACTTGCAGTTCGAGTCGGCCGCGTGTACCTACAAAACCAGGAAATGGTTGTGCTGGGACTTGAACCCGTGTCTCTATCCTCTGTCCTCTTTCATCTCCTTCTAACTTGCTGTCTTTATTTAGACACATTCATTGACTAAGGGCTCCCTGAAGATCTCAAGTATCATTCCTCTGGGCCTGTTGTCGACAGAAAAGTAAACTTGTTGCTTTGCTCACCACCATGTTTGAAGGACATCAGCGTGATCACCGCAGATAGGACGGAGGGTCAAATAAAACGGAACACCAATTTCTAGACAGGAGCAGTTGGGAGCTAACAGTGTATTGTGGAGTGACGTGTTTATTTGAGTGTCCAAACTTCCCTCTTTAGGTGGTTATTAGATTTTCACATTCATGAACATCATATAATCCACTGATTTCAAAGGCCCAGATGCTTATTATTACAGCAACTCAGTTGTTGAGGTGAGAGAAAATGAGAAGTATGTTGCTGCACCACTAAATCTATGGCTGGGAACTGTTGAAACCAAACAAAAAGAATTCACGGTGGCCAGATAGGGCTATTTTCTGCTGACTGTCTCTGGGGACTCAAACAGAATCCATTTGCTTGATTGTTTGATTTTCCGTTTCACTCGTGTAGGGTACTTGTCCACACACCTTCGGCTTGTAGTTTGTCTGTGTCCTTGGATCTCAAGTGAGTCTCCTGTAAGTTAGCAGGTAGGTGTCTTGAGTTTTCATCCCTTCTTTTATCCCTGTGTCTTTTGTTTGCAGCACTCAGTGCCTGACCTTTTATTCTGATGATTCAGAGCTGTGCACTTACTGCACTTAAAGAATATTTTTTATCATTAATCTACAATCACGTGAAGAACATTATGTTTACTATGCTCCCCCCTTCACCAAGTCCCCCCGAAAAACCTCTTCAGTCACTGTCGATCAGCGTAGTTGGATGCTGTAGACCCCTTCACCATGTCCCCAACAAATGTCCCCGTTACAGTCACTGTCCATCAGTGAGTAGTAAGATGCTATATGATCTCTAATAGTCTTCTCTGTTTTGTACAGTACTCCCATTGCACACCCGACCACGCGCATTATACATGCTAAACTTAATGCCCCCATTCTTTCTCCCCACACTTATCCCTCCCTTCAGACTCACCCTGCCCAGTCCTTTTTCCTTTGGTTACTTTTAGTCAACTCTCGGGTTCTGTGAGTCTGCTGCTGTTTTTTTACTTCAGTTTTTCTTTGTTGTTATACTCCACACATGAGTGAAATCACTTGGTACTTGCCTTTATCCGCCTGCCCTATTATTCTGAACATACTACCATCTTGCTCCATCCACGTCATTGCAAATGGTAGTATTTGTTTTCTTCTTAAGGCTGCTTACTGCACTTTTTAAACTGGATTTCATTCTTCCTTTTTGTTTGTAGTTTAGCTATGTTATTCACCATTCAACTCCTGGTTATGAACAATAGCTTTCTGTCAATCGACATGTATCTGTATCTATCTATCTAAAGGTCTGTCTGTCTATCTATGTATCTATGTATGTATATATCTATGTATCTATTTATCTATCTATGTATCTATTTATCTATCTTCCTATCATCTATCTATGATGTCTATCATCTATTAATCTATGTACCTATCTATCTATCTTTCACCTGTCGTCTGTCTACCTATCTAACTATGAAAGAATCATCTTTTTGTCTGCCCATCTATAATTATGTACAGAACAGTTAACAACATAGCCTATGTCTCTTCCCTACATTATGCTTCCAGAAACCTTGCAAGGTAACTAAGCCATAAGGAGAGCACTGTGTTCACCGATACGCTTTCAGGTAGAGTCAGCAGAGTGTGCTTACAAAACCAGTAAATGGAGGTGAAAGGACTTGAACCCGTATTTTTGTCCTCTGCCTCTTATACTTCCTTCTCGCTTGTTGTCTTTATTTAGCCACATTCAGTGAGTAAGTGATCCCTGAAGACCACAAGTATCCTTCGTCTGGGCCTGTTGTCGACAGAAAAGTGTACTTGGCCTTTTGCACACCACCATGTTTGAGGGACATTGGCGTGATCACTGCTGATAGGTGGAGGGACAAATATGAATAAACACCTATTTCTGAACAGGAGCAGTTGGGAACAAAGAGTGTTTTGTGGAGTGAAGTGTTTATTTGAGTGTCCAAACTTCCCTCTTTAGGTGGTTATTACTTCTTTACATTCGTGAACATCATAAAAAGCAATGATTATAAATGCCCAGACGCATATTATTACAGCAATTCATTTGTTGAGGTGAGAGGAAATGAGAAGGAAGTTGCTGCAACACTAAATCTATGCCTGAGCACTGCTGAAACCAAACAAAAAGAATTCACGGTGGCTAGATAGGGCTATTTTCTACTGACTCTCTCTGGGGTCCAAAAGAGAATCCATTTCTTTCTTTGTTTCTCCGTTTCAATTTTGTAGGATACCTGTCCCCGCCCCTTCAGCTTGTAGTTTGTCTGTGTCCTTGGATCTCAAGTGAGTCTCCAGTAAGGGAGCACGTAGGTGGTCTTGAGTTTTCATCAGTTCTTCTAACCCTGTGTCTTTGATTGGAGCACTCAAAGGCTGTACTTTTATTCTGATATTTGAGAGCTGTGCTCTTACTGCACTTTGAAATCCTTTTTGTTCTCATTAATATACAATCACATGCAGAAAATTATGTTATTCTGTCTACCCTCTTCACCAAGTCACCCCAAATCCCAGTTACAGCCGCTCTCCGTCAGCATGTACTAAGATGCTGTAGAATCACTACATGTCTTCTCTGTGTTGTACAGCCCTACCCATGACACCCCACCCTACACATTATACATGCTAATCCTAATGCCCCCATTCTTTTTCCCCGCACTTATTACTCCCTTCACACAAACCCTACCCAGTTCCTTTCTCTTTGGTAACTCTTAGTCCACTCTCGGGTTCTGTGAGTCTGCTGCTGTCTTTTCCTTCAGTTTTTCTTTGTTATCATACTCCACACATGAGTTAAATCATTTGGTACATGTATTTCTCCGCCTGGCCTATTTGACTGAGCATAATACCCTCTAGCTCCATCCACGTTATTGCAAATGATAGGATTTGTTTTCTTCTTATGGCTGCTTACTGCACTTTTTAAACTGGATTTCATTCTTCTTTTTTGTTTGTAGTTTTGCAATGTGCTTTCACCATTGCTCTCCTTGTTATGAGCAGTAGCATTTTGTTTATCGATATGTACCTATATCTATCTATCTGTCTGTCTATCTATTTACCAATCACTCAATCAATCATCTTTTTGTCTGTCCATCTGTCCATGTGTACAGAACAGTTAACCATATACCCTATATCACTTTCCTGCACTATGCTCCCAAAAATCCTGCAAAGTATCTAGGCTGCAGAGGGAGCACTGGGTTCACCGATACACTTGCAGTTCGAGTCGGCCGCGTGTACCTACAAAACCAGGAAATGGTTGTGCTGGGACTTGAACCCGTGTCTCTATCCTCTGTCCTCTTTCATCTCCTTCTAACTTGCTGTCTTTATTTAGACACATTCATTGACTAAGGGCTCCCTGAAGATCTCAAGTATCATTCCTCTGGGCCTGTTGTCGACAGAAAAGTAAACTTGTTGCTTTGCTCACCACCATGTTTGAAGGACATCAGCGTGATCACCGCAGATAGGACGGAGGGTCAAATAAAACGGAACACCAATTTCTAGACAGGAGCAGTTGGGAGCTAACAGTGTATTGTGGAGTGACGTGTTTATTTGAGTGTCCAAACTTCCCTCTTTAGGTGGTTATTAGATTTTCACATTCATGAACATCATATAATCCACTGATTTCAAAGGCCCAGATGCTTATTATTACAGCAACTCAGTTGTTGAGGTGAGAGAAAATGAGAAGTATGTTGCTGCACCACTAAATCTATGGCTGGGAACTGTTGAAACCAAACAAAAAGAATTCACGGTGGCCAGATAGGGCTATTTTCTGCTGACTGTCTCTGGGGACTCAAACAGAATCCATTTGCTTGATTGTTTGATTTTCCGTTTCACTCGTGTAGGGTACTTGTCCACACACCTTCGGCTTGTAGTTTGTCTGTGTCCTTGGATCTCAAGTGAGTCTCCTGTAAGTTAGCAGGTAGGTGTCTTGAGTTTTCATCCCTTCTTTTATCCCTGTGTCTTTTGTTTGCAGCACTCAGTGCCTGACCTTTTATTCTGATGATTCAGAGCTGTGCACTTACTGCACTTAAAGAATATTTTTTATCATTAATCTACAATCACGTGAAGAACATTATGTTTACTATGCTCCCCCCTTCACCAAGTCCCCCCGAAAAACCTCTTCAGTCACTGTCGATCAGCGTAGTTGGATGCTGTAGACCCCTTCACCATGTCCCCAACAAATGTCCCCGTTACAGTCACTGTCCATCAGTGAGTAGTAAGATGCTATATGATCTCTAATAGTCTTCTCTGTTTTGTACAGTACTCCCATTGCACACCCGACCACGCGCATTATACATGCTAAACTTAATGCCCCCATTCTTTCTCCCCACACTTATCCCTCCCTTCAGACTCACCCTGCCCAGTCCTTTTTCCTTTGGTTACTTTTAGTCAACTCTCGGGTTCTGTGAGTCTGCTGCTGTTTTTTTACTTCAGTTTTTCTTTGTTGTTATACTCCACACATGAGTGAAATCACTTGGTACTTGCCTTTATCCGCCTGCCCTATTATTCTGAACATACTACCGTCTTGCTCCATCCACGTCATTGCAAATGGTAGTATTTGTTTTCTTCTTAAGGCTGCTTACTGCACTTTTTAAACTGGATTTCATTCTTCCTTTTTGTTTGTAGTTTAGCTATGTTATTCACCATTCAACTCCTGGTTATGAACAATAGCTTTCTGTCAATCGACATGTATCTGTATCTATCTATCTAAAGGTCTGTCTGTCTATCTATGTATCTATGTATGTATATATCTATGTATCTATTTATCTATCTATGTATCTATTTATCTATCTTCCTATCATCTATCTATGATGTCTATCATCTATTAATCTATGTACCTATCTATCTATCTTTCACCTGTCGTCTGTCTACCTATCTAACTATGAAAGAATCATCTTTTTGTCTGCCCATCTATAATTATGTACAGAACAGTTAACAACATAGCCTATGTCTCTTCCCTACATTATGCTTCCAGAAACCTTGCAAGGTAACTAAGCCATAAGGAGAGCACTGTGTTCACCGATACGCTTTCAGGTAGAGTCAGCAGAGTGTGCTTACAAAACCAGTAAATGGAGGTGAAAGGACTTGAACCCGTATTTTTGTCCTCTGCCTCTTATACTTCCTTCTCGCTTGTTGTCTTTATTTAGCCACATTCAGTGAGTAAGTGATCCCTGAAGACCACAAGTATCCTTCGTCTGGGCCTGTTGTCGACAGAAAAGTGTACTTGGCCTTTTGCACACCACCATGTTTGAGGGACATTGGCGTGATCACTGCTGATAGGTGGAGGGACAAATATGAATAAACACCTATTTCTGAACAGGAGCAGTTGGGAACAAAGAGTGTTTTGTGGAGTGAAGTGTTTATTTGAGTGTCCAAACTTCCCTCTTTAGGTGGTTATTACTTCTTTACATTCGTGAACATCATAAAAAGCAATGATTATAAATGCCCAGACGCATATTATTACAGCAATTCATTTGTTGAGGTGAGAGGAAATGAGAAGGAAGTTGCTGCAACACTAAATCTATGCCTGAGCACTGCTGAAACCAAACAAAAAGAATTCACGGTGGCTAGATAGGGCTATTTTCTACTGACTCTCTCTGGGGTCCAAAAGAGAATCCATTTCTTTCTTTGTTTCTCCGTTTCAATTTTGTAGGATACCTGTCCCCGCCCCTTCAGCTTGTAGTTTGTCTGTGTCCTTGGATCTCAAGTGAGTCTCCAGTAAGGGAGCACGTAGGTGGTCTTGAGTTTTCATCAGTTCTTCTAACCCTGTGTCTTTGATTGGAGCACTCAAAGGCTGTACTTTTATTCTGATATTTGAGAGCTGTGCTCTTACTGCACTTTGAAATCCTTTTTGTTCTCATTAATATACAATCACATGCAGAAAATTATGTTATTCTGTCTACCCTCTTCACCAAGTCACCCCAAATCCCAGTTACAGCCGCTCTCCGTCAGCATGTACTAAGATGCTGTAGAATCACTACATGTCTTCTCTGTGTTGTACAGCCCTACCCATGACACCCCACCCTACACATTATACATGCTAATCCTAATGCCCCCATTCTTTTTCCCCGCACTTATTACTCCCTTCACACAAACCCTACCCAGTTCCTTTCTCTTTGGTAACTCTTAGTCCACTCTCGGGTTCTGTGAGTCTGCTGCTGTCTTTTCCTTCAGTTTTTCTTTGTTATCATACTCCACACATGAGTTAAATCATTTGGTACATGTATTTCTCCGCCTGGCCTATTTGACTGAGCATAATACCCTCTAGCTCCATCCACGTTATTGCAAATGATAGGATTTGTTTTCTTCTTATGGCTGCTTACTGCACTTTTTAAACTGGATTTCATTCTTCTTTTTTGTTTGTAGTTTTGCAATGTGCTTTCACCATTGCTCTCCTTGTTATGAGCAGTAGCATTTTGTTTATCGATATGTACCTATATCTATCTATCTGTCTGTCTATCTATTTACCAATCACTCAATCAATCATCTTTTTGTCTGTCCATCTGTCCATGTGTACAGAACAGTTAACCATATACCCTATATCACTTTCCTGCACTATGCTCCCAAAAATCCTGCAAAGTATCTAGGCTGCAGAGGGAGCACTGGGTTCACCGATACACTTGCAGTTCGAGTCGGCCGCGTGTACCTACAAAACCAGGAAATGGTTGTGCTGGGACTTGAACCCGTGTCTCTATCCTCTGTCCTCTTTCATCTCCTTCTAACTTGCTGTCTTTATTTAGACACATTCATTGACTAAGGGCTCCCTGAAGATCTCAAGTATCATTCCTCTGGGCCTGTTGTCGACAGAAAAGTAAACTTGTTGCTTTGCTCACCACCATGTTTGAAGGACATCAGCGTGATCACCGCAGATAGGACGGAGGGTCAAATAAAACGGAACACCAATTTCTAGACAGGAGCAGTTGGGAGCTAACAGTGTATTGTGGAGTGACGTGTTTATTTGAGTGTCCAAACTTCCCTCTTTAGGTGGTTATTAGATTTTCACATTCATGAACATCATATAATCCACTGATTTCAAAGGCCCAGATGCTTATTATTACAGCAACTCAGTTGTTGAGGTGAGAGAAAATGAGAAGTATGTTGCTGCACCACTAAATCTATGGCTGGGAACTGTTGAAACCAAACAAAAAGAATTCACGGTGGCCAGATAGGGCTATTTTCTGCTGACTGTCTCTGGGGACTCAAACAGAATCCATTTGCTTGATTGTTTGATTTTCCGTTTCACTCGTGTAGGGTACTTGTCCACACACCTTCGGCTTGTAGTTTGTCTGTGTCCTTGGATCTCAAGTGAGTCTCCTGTAAGTTAGCAGGTAGGTGTCTTGAGTTTTCATCCCTTCTTTTATCCCTGTGTCTTTTGTTTGCAGCACTCAGTGCCTGACCTTTTATTCTGATGATTCAGAGCTGTGCACTTACTGCACTTAAAGAATATTTTTTATCATTAATCTACAATCACGTGAAGAACATTATGTTTACTATGCTCCCCCCTTCACCAAGTCCCCCCGAAAAACCTCTTCAGTCACTGTCGATCAGCGTAGTTGGATGCTGTAGACCCCTTCACCATGTCCCCAACAAATGTCCCCGTTACAGTCACTGTCCATCAGTGAGTAGTAAGATGCTATATGATCTCTAATAGTCTTCTCTGTTTTGTACAGTACTCCCATTGCACACCCGACCACGCGCATTATACATGCTAAACTTAATGCCCCCATTCTTTCTCCCCACACTTATCCCTCCCTTCAGACTCACCCTGCCCAGTCCTTTTTCCTTTGGTTACTTTTAGTCAACTCTCGGGTTCTGTGAGTCTGCTGCTGTTTTTTTACTTCAGTTTTTCTTTGTTGTTATACTCCACACATGAGTGAAATCACTTGGTACTTGCCTTTATCCGCCTGCCCTATTATTCTGAACATACTACCATCTTGCTCCATCCACGTCATTGCAAATGGTAGTATTTGTTTTCTTCTTAAGGCTGCTTACTGCACTTTTTAAACTGGATTTCATTCTTCCTTTTTGTTTGTAGTTTAGCTATGTTATTCACCATTCAACTCCTGGTTATGAACAATAGCTTTCTGTCAATCGACATGTATCTGTATCTATCTATCTAAAGGTCTGTCTGTCTATCTATGTATCTATGTATGTATATATCTATGTATCTATTTATCTATCTATGTATCTATTTATCTATCTTCCTATCATCTATCTATGATGTCTATCATCTATTAATCTATGTACCTATCTATCTATCTTTCACCTGTCGTCTGTCTACCTATCTAACTATGAAAGAATCATCTTTTTGTCTGCCCATCTATAATTATGTACAGAACAGTTAACAACATAGCCTATGTCTCTTCCCTACATTATGCTTCCAGAAACCTTGCAAGGTAACTAAGCCATAAGGAGAGCACTGTGTTCACCGATACGCTTTCAGGTAGAGTCAGCAGAGTGTGCTTACAAAACCAGTAAATGGAGGTGAAAGGACTTGAACCCGTATTTTTGTCCTCTGCCTCTTATACTTCCTTCTCGCTTGTTGTCTTTATTTAGCCACATTCAGTGAGTAAGTGATCCCTGAAGACCACAAGTATCCTTCGTCTGGGCCTGTTGTCGACAGAAAAGTGTACTTGGCCTTTTGCACACCACCATGTTTGAGGGACATTGGCGTGATCACTGCTGATAGGTGGAGGGACAAATATGAATAAACACCTATTTCTGAACAGGAGCAGTTGGGAACAAAGAGTGTTTTGTGGAGTGAAGTGTTTATTTGAGTGTCCAAACTTCCCTCTTTAGGTGGTTATTACTTCTTTACATTCGTGAACATCATAAAAAGCAATGATTATAAATGCCCAGACGCATATTATTACAGCAATTCATTTGTTGAGGTGAGAGGAAATGAGAAGGAAGTTGCTGCAACACTAAATCTATGCCTGAGCACTGCTGAAACCAAACAAAAAGAATTCACGGTGGCTAGATAGGGCTATTTTCTACTGACTCTCTCTGGGGTCCAAAAGAGAATCCATTTCTTTCTTTGTTTCTCCGTTTCAATTTTGTAGGATACCTGTCCCCGCCCCTTCAGCTTGTAGTTTGTCTGTGTCCTTGGATCTCAAGTGAGTCTCCAGTAAGGGAGCACGTAGGTGGTCTTGAGTTTTCATCAGTTCTTCTAACCCTGTGTCTTTGATTGGAGCACTCAAAGGCTGTACTTTTATTCTGATATTTGAGAGCTGTGCTCTTACTGCACTTTGAAATCCTTTTTGTTCTCATTAATATACAATCACATGCAGAAAATTATGTTATTCTGTCTACCCTCTTCACCAAGTCACCCCAAATCCCAGTTACAGCCGCTCTCCGTCAGCATGTACTAAGATGCTGTAGAATCACTACATGTCTTCTCTGTGTTGTACAGCCCTACCCATGACACCCCACCCTACACATTATACATGCTAATCCTAATGCCCCCATTCTTTTTCCCCGCACTTATTACTCCCTTCACACAAACCCTACCCAGTTCCTTTCTCTTTGGTAACTCTTAGTCCACTCTCGGGTTCTGTGAGTCTGCTGCTGTCTTTTCCTTCAGTTTTTCTTTGTTATCATACTCCACACATGAGTTAAATCATTTGGTACATGTATTTCTCCGCCTGGCCTATTTGACTGAGCATAATACCCTCTAGCTCCATCCACGTTATTGCAAATGATAGGATTTGTTTTCTTCTTATGGCTGCTTACTGCACTTTTTAAACTGGATTTCATTCTTCTTTTTTGTTTGTAGTTTTGCAATGTGCTTTCACCATTGCTCTCCTTGTTATGAGCAGTAGCATTTTGTTTATCGATATGTACCTATATCTATCTATCTGTCTGTCTATCTATTTACCAATCACTCAATCAATCATCTTTTTGTCTGTCCATCTGTCCATGTGTACAGAACAGTTAACCATATACCCTATATCACTTTCCTGCACTATGCTCCCAAAAATCCTGCAAAGTATCTAGGCTGCAGAGGGAGCACTGGGTTCACCGAGACACTTGCAGTTCGAGTCGGCCGCGTGTACCTACAAAACCAGGAAATGGTTGTGCTGGGACTTGAACCCGTGTCTCTATCCTCTGTCCTCTTTCATCTCCTTCTAACTTGCTGTCTTTATTTAGACACATTCATTGACTAAGGGCTCCCTGAAGATCTCAAGTATCATTCCTCTGGGCCTGTTGTCGACAGAAAAGTAAACTTGTTGCTTTGCTCACCACCATGTTTGAAGGACATCAGCGTGATCACCACAGATAGCACGGAGGGTCAAATAAAACGGAACACCAATTTCTAGACAGGAGCAGTTGGGAGCTAACAGTGTATTGTGGAGTGACGTGTTTATTTGAGTGTCCAAACTTCCCTCTTTAGGTGGTTATTAGATTTTCACATTCATGAACATCATATAATCCACTGATTTCAAAGGCCCAGATGCTTATTATTACAGCAACTCAGTTGTTGAGGTGAGAGAAAATGAGAAGTATGTTGCTGCACCACTAAATCTATGGCTGGGAACTGTTGAAACCAAACAAAAAGAATTCACGGTGGCCAGATAGGGCTGTTTTCTGCTGACTGTCTCTGGGGACTCAAACAGAATCCATTTGCTTGATTGTTTGATTTTCCGTTTCACTCGTGTAGGGTACTTGTCCACACACCTTCGGCTTGTAGTTTGTCTGTGTCCTTGGATCTCAAGTGAGTCTCCTGTAAGTTAGCAGGTAGGTGTCTTGAGTTTTCATCCCTTCTTTTATCCCTGTGTCTTTTGTTTGCAGCACTCAGTGCCTCACCTTTTATTCTGATGATTCAGAGCTGTGCACTTACTTACTGCACTTAAAGAATATTTTTTATCATTAATCTACAATCACGTGAAGAACATTATGTTTACTATGCTCCCCCCTTCACCAAGTCCCCCCGAAAAACCTCTTCAGTCACTGTCGATCAGCGTAGTTGGATGCTGTAGACCCCTTCACCATGTCCCCAACAAATGTCCCCGTTACAGTCACTGTCCATCAGTGAGTAGTAAGATGCTATATGATCTCTAATAGTCTTCTCTGTTTTGTACAGTACTCCCATTGCACACCCGACCACGCGCATTATACATGCTAAACTTAATGCCCCCATTCTTTCTCCCCACACTTATCCCTCCCTTCAGACTCACCCTGCCCAGTCCTTTTTCCTTTGGTTACTTTTAGTCAACTCTCGGGTTCTGTGAGTCTGCTGCTGTTTTTTTACTTCAGTTTTTCTTTGTTGTTATACTCCACACATGAGTGAAATCACTTGGTACTTGCCTTTATCCGCCTGCCCTATTATTCTGAACATACTACCGTCTTGCTCCATCCACGTCATTGCAAATGGTAGTATTTGTTTTCTTCTTAAGGCTGCTTACTGCACTTTTTAAACTGGATTTCATTCTTCCTTTTTGTTTGTAGTTTAGCTATGTTATTCACCATTCAACTCCTGGTTATGAACAATAGCTTTCTGTCAATCGACATGTATCTGTATCTATCTATCTAAAGGTCTGTCTGTCTATCTATGTATCTATGTATGTATATATCTATGTATCTATGTATCTATCTATGTATCTATTTATCTATCTTCCTATCATCTATCTATGATGTCTATCATCTATTAATCTATGTACCTATCTATCTATCTTTCACCTGTCGTCTGTCTACCTATCTAACTATGAAAGAATCATCTTTTTGTCTGCCCATCTATAATTATGTACAGAACAGTTAACAACATAGCCTATGTCTCTTCCCTACATTATGCTTCCAGAAACCTTGCAAGGTAACTAAGCCATAAGGAGAGCACTGTGTTCACCGATACGCTTTCAGGTAGAGTCAGCAGAGTGTGCTTACAAAACCAGTAAATGGAGGTGAAAGGACTTGAACCCGTATTTTTGTCCTCTGCCTCTTATACTTCCTGCTCGCTTGTTGACTTTATTTAGCCAAATTCAGTGAGTAAGTGATCCCTGAAGACCACAAGTATCCTTCGTCTGGGCCTGTTGTCGACAGAAAAGTGTACTTGGCCTTTTGCACACCACCATGTTTGAGGGACATTGGCGTGATCACTGCTGATAGGTGGAGGGACAAATATGAATTAACACCTATTTCTGGACAGGAGCAGTTGGGAACAAAGAGTGTGTTGTGGAGTGAAGTGTTTATTTGAGTGTCCAAACTTCCCTCTTTAGGTGGTTATTACTTCTTTACATTCGTGAACATCATAAAAAGCAATGATTATAAATGCCCAGACGCATATTATTACAGCAATTCATTTGTTGAGGTGAGAGGAAATGAGAAGGAAGTTGCTGCAACACTAAATCTATGCCTGAGCACTGCTGAAACCAAACAAAAAGAATTCACGGTGGCTAGATAGGGCTATTTTCTACTGACTCTCTCTGGGGTCCAAAAGAGAATCCATTTCTTTCTTTGTTTCTCCGTTTCAATTGTGTAGGGTACCTGTCCCCGCCCCTTCAGCTTGTAGTTTGTCTGTGTCCTTGGATCTCAAGTGAGTCTCCAGTAAGGGAGCACGTAGGTGGTCTTGAGTTTTCATCAGTTCTTCTAACCCTGTGTCTTTGATTGGAGCACTCAAAGGCTGTACTTTTATTCTGATATTTGAGAGCTGTGCTCTTACTGCACTTTGAAATCCTTTTTGTTCTCATTAATATACAATCACATGCAGAAAATTATGTTATTCTGTCTACCCTCTTCACCAAGTCACCCCAAATCCCAGTTACAGCCGCTCTCCGTCAGCATGTACTAAGATGCTGTAGAATCACTACATGTCTTCTCTGTGTTGTACAGCCCTACCCATGACACCCCACCCTACACATTATACATGCTAATCCTAATGCCCCCATTCTTTTTCCCCGCACTTATTACTCCCTTCCCACAAACCCTACCCAGTCCCTTTCTCTTTGGTAACTGTTAGTCCACTCTCGGGTTCTGTGAGTCTGCTGCTGTCTTTTCCTTCAGTTTTTCTTTGTTATCATACTCCACACATGAGTGAAATCATTTGGTACATGTATTTCTCCGCCTGGGCTATTTGACTGAGCATAATACCCTCTAGCTCCATCCACGTTATTGCAAATGATAGGATTTGTTTTCTTCTTATGGCTGCTTACTGCACTTTTTAAACTGGATTTCATTCTTCTTTTTTGTTTGTAGTTTTGCTATGTGTTTTCACCATTGCTCTCCTTGTTATGAGCAGTAGCTTTTTGTTTATCGATATGTACCTATATCTGTCTATCTGTCTGTCTATCTATTTACCAATCACTCAATCAATCATCTTTTTGTCTGTCCATCTGTCCATGTGTACAGAACAGTTAACCATATACCCTATATCACTTTCCTGCACTATGCTCCCAAAAATCCTGCAAAGTATCTAGGCTGCAGAGGGAGCACTGGGTTCACCGAGACACTTGCAGTTCGAGTCGGCCGCGTGTACCTACAAAACCAGGAAATGGTTGTGCTGGGACTTGAACCCGTGTCTCTATCCTCTGTCCTCTTTCATCTCCTTCTAACTTGCTGTCTTTATTTAGACACATTCATTGACTAAGGGCTCCCTGAAGATCTCAAGTATCATTCCTCTGGGCCTGTTGTCGACAGAAAAGTAAACTTGTTGCTTTGCTCACCACCATGTTTGAAGGACATCAGCGTGATCACCGCAGATAGGACGGAGGGTCAAATAAAACGGAACACCAATTTCTAGACAGGAGCAGTTGGGAGCTAACAGTGTATTGTGGAGTGACGTGTTTATTTGAGTGTCCAAACTTCCCTCTTTAGGTGGTTATTAGATTTTCACATTCGTGAACATCATAAAATCCACTGATTTCAAAGGCCCAGATGCTTATTATTACAGCAACTCAGTTGTAGAGGTGAGAGAAAATGAGAAGTATGTTGCTGCACCACTAAATCTATGGCTGGGAACTGTTGAAACCAAACAAAAAGAATTCACGGTGGCCAGATAGGGCTATTTTCTGCTGACTGTCTCTGGGGACTCAAACAGAATCCATTTGCTTGATTGTTTGAATTTCCGTTTCACTCGTGTAGGGTACTTGTCCACACACCTTCGGCTTGTAGTTTGTCTGTGTCCTTGGATATCAAGTGAGTCTCCTGTAAGTTAGCAGGTAGGTGTCTTGAGTTTTCATCCCTTCTTTTATCCCTGTGTCTTTTGTTTGCAGCACTCAGTGCCTGACCTTTTATTCTGATGATTCAGAGCTGTGCACTTACTGCACTTAAAGAATATTTTTTATCATTAATCTACAATCACGTGAAGAACATTATGTTTACTATGCTCCCCCCTTCACCAAGTCCCCCCGAAAAACCTCTTCAGTCACTGTCGATCAGCGTAGTTGGATGCTGTAGACCCCTTCACCATGTCCCCAACAAATGTCCCCGTTACAGTCACTGTCCATCAGTGAGTAGTAAGATGCTATATGATCTCTAATAGTCTTCTCTGTTTTGTACAGTACTCCCATTGCACACCCGACCACGCGCATTATACATGCTAAACTTAATGCCCCCATTCTTTCTGCCCACACTTATCCCTCCCTTCAGACTCACCCTGCCCAGTCCTTTTTCCTTTGGTTACTTTTAGTCAACTCTCGGGTTCTGTGAGTCTGCTGCTGTTTTTTTACTTCAGTTTTTCTTTGTTGTTATACTCCACACATGAGTGAAATCACTTGGTACTTGCCTTTATCCGCCTGCCCTATTTTTCTGAACATACTACCGTCTTGCTCCATCCACGTCATTGCAAATGGTAGTATTTGTTTTCTTCTTAAGGCTGCTTACTGCACTTTTTAAACTGGATTTCATTCTTCCTTTTTGTTTGTAGTTTAGCTATGTTATTCACCATTCAACTCCTGGTTATGAACAATAGCTTTCTGTCAATCGACATGTATCTGTATCTATCTATCTAAAGGTCTGTCTGTCTATCTATGTATCTATGTATGTATATATCTATGTATCTATGTATCTATCTATGTATCTATTTATCTATCTTCCTATCATCTATCTATGATGTCTATCATCTATTAATCTATGTACCTATCTATCTAACTTTCACCTGTCGTCTGTCTACCTATCTAACTATGAAAGAATCATCTTTTTGTCTGCCCATCTATAATTATGTACAGAACAGTTAACAACATAGCCTATGTCTCTTCCCTACATTATGCTTCCAGAAACCTTGCAAGGTAACTAAGCCATAAGGAGAGCACTGTGTTCACCGATACGCTTTCAGGTAGAGTCAGCAGAGTGTGCTTACAAAACCAGTAAATGGAGGTGAAAGGACTTGAACCCGTATTTTTGTCCTCTGCCTCTTATACTTAATGCTCGCTTGTTGACTTTATTTAGCCACATTCAGTGAGTAAGTGATCCCTGAAGACCACAAGTATCCTTCGTCTGGGCCTGTTGTCGACAGAAAAGTGTACTTGGCCTTTTGCACACCACCATGTTTGAGGGACATTGGCGTGATCACTGCTGATAGGTGGAGGGACAAATATGAATTAACACCTATTTCTGGACAGGAGCAGTTGGGAACAAAGAGTGTGTTGTGGAGTGAAGTGTTTATTTGAGTGTCCAAACTTCCCTCTTTAGGTGGTTATTACTTCTTTACATTCGTGAACATCATAAAAAGCAATGATTATAAATGCCCAGACGCATATTATTACAGCAATTCATTTGTTGAGGTGAGAGGAAATGAGAAGGAAGTTGCTGCAACACTAAATCTATGCCTGAGCACTGCTGAAACCAAACAAAAAGAATTCACGGTGGCTAGATAGGGCTATTTTCTACTGACTCTCTCTGGGGTCCAAAAGAGAATCCATTTCTTTCTTTGTTTCTCCGTTTCAATTGTGTAGGGTACCTGTCCCCGCCCCTTCAGCTTGTAGTTTGTCTGTGTCCTTGGATCTCAAGTGAGTCTCCAGTAAGGGAGCACGTAGGTGGTCTTGAGTTTTCATCAGTTCTTCTAACCCTGTGTCTTTGATTGGAGCACTCAAAGGCTGTACTTTTATTCTGATATTTGAGAGCTGTGCTCTTACTGCACTTTGAAATCCTTTTTGTTCTCATTAATATACAATCACATGCAGAAAATTATGTTATTCTGTCTACCCTCTTCACCAAGTCACCCCAAATCCCAGTTACAGCCGCTCTCCGTCAGCATGTACTAAGATGCTGTAGAATCACTACATGTCTTCTCTGTGTTGTACAGCCCTACCCATGACACCCCACCCTACACATTATACATGCTAATCCTAATGCCCCCATTCTTTTTCCCCGCACTTATTACTCCCTTCCCACAAACCCTACCCAGTCCCTTTCTCTTTGGTAACTCTTAGTCCACTCTCGGGTTCTGTGAGTCTGCTGCTGTCTTTTCCTTCAGTTTTTCTTTGTTATCATACTCCACACATGAGTGAAATCATTTGGTACATGTATTTCTCCGCCTGGCCTATTTGACTGAGCATAATACCCTCTAGCTCCATCCACGTTATTGCAAATGATAGGATTTGTTTTCTTCTTATGGCTGCTTACTGCACTTTTTAAACTGGATTTCATTCTTCTTTTTTGTTTGTAGTTTTGCTATGTGCTTTCACCATTGCTCTCCTTGTTATGAGCAGTAGCTTTTTGTTTATCGATATGTACCTATATCTATCTATCTGTCTGTCTATCTATTTACCAATCACTCAATCAATCATCTTTTTGTCTGTCCATCTGTCCATGTGTACAGAACAGTTAACCATATACCCTATATCACTTTCCTGCACTATGCTCCCAAAAATCCTGCAAAGTATCTAGGCTGCAGAGGGAGCACTGGGTTCACCGAGACACTTGCAGTTCGAGTCGGCCGCGTGTACCTACAAAACCAGGAAATGGTTGTGCTGGGACTTGAACCTGTGTCTCTATCCTCTGTCCTCTTTCATCTCCTTCTAACTTGCTGTCTTTATTTAGACACATTCATTGACTAAGGGCTCCCTGAAGATCTCAAGTATCATTCCTCTGGGCCTGTTGTCGACAGAAAAGTAAACTTGTTGCTTTGCTCACCACCATGTTTGAAGGACATCAGCGTGATCACCGCAGATAGGACGGAGGGTCAAATAAAACGGAACACCAATTTCTAGACAGGAGCAGTTGGGAGCTAACAGTGTATTGTGGAGTGACGTGTTTATTTGAGTGTCCAAACTTCCCTCTTTAGGTGGTTATTAGATTTTCACATTCGTGAACATCATAAAATCCACTGATTTCAAAGGCCCAGATGCTTATTATTACAGCAACTCAGTTGTAGAGGTGAGAGAAAATGAGAAGTATGTTGCTGCACCACTAAATCTATGGCTGGGAACTGTTGAAACCAAAAAAAAGAATTCACGGTGGCCAGATAGGGCTATTTTCTGCTGACTGTCTCTGGGGACTCAAACAGAATCCATTTGCTTGATTGTTTGAATTTCCGTTTCACTCGTGTATTGTACTTGTCCACACACCTTCGGCTTGTAGTTTGTCTGTGTCCTTGGATATCAAGTGAGTCTCCTGTAAGTTAGCAGGTAGGTGTCTTGAGTTTTCATCCCTTCTTTTATCCCTGTGTCTTTTGTTTGCAGCACTCAGTGCCTGACCTTTTATTCTGATGATTCAGAGCTGTGCACTTACTGCACTTAAAGAATATTTTTTATCATTAATCTACAATCACGTGAAGAACATTATGTTTACTATGCTCCCCCCTTCACCAAGTCCCCCCGAAAAACCTCTTCAGTCACTGTCGATCAGCGTAGTTGGATGCTGTAGACCCCTTCACCATGTCCCCAACAAATGTCCCCGTTACAGTCACTGTCCATCAGTGAGTAGTAAGATGCTATATGATCTCTAATAGTCTTCTCTGTTTTGTACAGTACTCCCATTGCACACCCGACCACGCGCATTATACATGCTAAACTTAATGCCCCCATTCTTTCTCCCCACACTTATCCCTCCCTTCAGACTCACCCTGCCCAGTCCTTTTTCCTTTGGTTACTTTTAGTCAACTCTCGGGTTCTGTGAGTCTGCTGCTGTTTTTTTACTTCAGTTTTTCTTTGTTGTTATACTCCACACATGAGTGAAATCACTTGGTACTTGCCTTTATCCGCCTGCCCTATTATTCTGAACATACTACCGTCTTGCTCCATCCACGTCATTGCAAATGGTAGTATTTGTTTTCTTCTTAAGGCTGCTTACTGCACTTTTTAAACTGGATTTCATTCTTCCTTTTTGTTTGTAGTTTAGCTATGTTATTCACCATTCAACTCCTGGTTATGAACAATAGCTTTCTGTCAATCGACATGTATCTGTATCTATCTATCTAAAGGTCTGTCTGTCTATCTATGTATCTATGTATGTATATATCTATGTATCTATTTATCTATCTATGTATCTATTTATCTATCTTCCTATCATCTATCTATGATGTCTATCATCTATTAATCTATGTACCTATCTATCTATCTTTCACCTGTCGTCTGTCTACCTATCTAACTATGAAAGAATCATCTTTTTGTCTGCCCATCTATAATTATGTACAGAACAGTTAACAACATAGCCTATGTCTCTTCCCTACATTATGCTTCCAGAAACCTTGCAAGGTAACTAAGCCATAAGGAGAGCACTGTGTTCACCGATACGCTTTCAGGTAGAGTCAGCAGAGTGTGCTTACAAAACCAGTAAATGGAGGTGAAAGGACTTGAACCCGTATTTTTGTCCTCTGCCTCTTATACTTCCTTCTCGCTTGTTGTCTTTATTTAGCCACATTCAGTGAGTAAGTGATCCCTGAAGACCACAAGTATCCTTCGTCTGGGCCTGTTGTCGACAGAAAAGTGTACTTGGCCTTTTGCACACCACCATGTTTGAGGGACATTGGCGTGATCACTGCTGATAGGTGGAGGGACAAATATGAATAAACACCTATTTCTGAACAGGAGCAGTTGGGAACAAAGAGTGTTTTGTGGAGTGAAGTGTTTATTTGAGTGTCCAAACTTCCCTCTTTAGGTGGTTATTACTTCTTTACATTCGTGAACATCATAAAAAGCAATGATTATAAATGCCCAGACGCATATTATTACAGCAATTCATTTGTTGAGGTGAGAGGAAATGAGAAGGAAGTTGCTGCAACACTAAATCTATGCCTGAGCACTGCTGAAACCAAACAAAAAGAATTCACGGTGGCTAGATAGGGCTATTTTCTACTGACTCTCTCTGGGGTCCAAAAGAGAATCCATTTCTTTCTTTGTTTCTCCGTTTCAATTTTGTAGGATACCTGTCCCCGCCCCTTCAGCTTGTAGTTTGTCTGTGTCCTTGGATCTCAAGTGAGTCTCCAGTAAGGGAGCACGTAGGTGGTCTTGAGTTTTCATCAGTTCTTCTAACCCTGTGTCTTTGATTGGAGCACTCAAAGGCTGTACTTTTATTCTGATATTTGAGAGCTGTGCTCTTACTGCACTTTGAAATCCTTTTTGTTCTCATTAATATACAATCACATGCAGAAAATTATGTTATTCTGTCTACCCTCTTCACCAAGTCACCCCAAATCCCAGTTACAGCCGCTCTCCGTCAGCATGTACTAAGATGCTGTAGAATCACTACATGTCTTCTCTGTGTTGTACAGCCCTACCCATGACACCCCACCCTACACATTATACATGCTAATCCTAATGCCCCCATTCTTTTTCCCCGCACTTATTACTCCCTTCACACAAACCCTACCCAGTTCCTTTCTCTTTGGTAACTCTTAGTCCACTCTCGGGTTCTGTGAGTCTGCTGCTGTCTTTTCCTTCAGTTTTTCTTTGTTATCATACTCCACACATGAGTTAAATCATTTGGTACATGTATTTCTCCGCCTGGCCTATTTGACTGAGCATAATACCCTCTAGCTCCATCCACGTTATTGCAAATGATAGGATTTGTTTTCTTCTTATGGCTGCTTACTGCACTTTTTAAACTGGATTTCATTCTTCTTTTTTGTTTGTAGTTTTGCAATGTGCTTTCACCATTGCTCTCCTTGTTATGAGCAGTAGCATTTTGTTTATCGATATGTACCTATATCTATCTATCTGTCTGTCTATCTATTTACCAATCACTCAATCAATCATCTTTTTGTCTGTCCATCTGTCCATGTGTACAGAACAGTTAACCATATACCCTATATCACTTTCCTGCACTATGCTCCCAAAAATCCTGCAAAGTATCTAGGCTGCAGAGGGAGCACTGGGTTCACCGAGACACTTGCAGTTCGAGTCGGCCGCGTGTACCTACAAAACCAGGAAATGGTTGTGCTGGGACTTGAACCCGTGTCTCTATCCTCTGTCCTCTTTCATCTCCTTCTAACTTGCTGTCTTTATTTAGACACATTCATTGACTAAGGGCTCCCTGAAGATCTCAAGTATCATTCCTCTGGGCCTGTTGTCGACAGAAAAGTAAACTTGTTGCTTTGCTCACCACCATGTTTGAAGGACATCAGCGTGATCACCACAGATAGGACGGAGGGTCAAATAAAACGGAACACCAATTTCTAGACAGGAGCAGTTGGGAGCTAACAGTGTATTGTGGAGTGACGTGTTTATTTGAGTGTCCAAACTTCCCTCTTTAGGTGGTTATTAGATTTTCACATTCATGAACATCATATAATCCACTGATTTCAAAGGCCCAGATGCTTATTATTACAGCAACTCAGTTGTTGAGGTGAGAGAAAATGAGAAGTATGTTGCTGCACCACTAAATCTATGGCTGGGAACTGTTGAAACCAAACAAAAAGAATTCACGGTGGCCAGATAGGGCTGTTTTCTGCTGACTGTCTCTGGGGACTCAAACAGAATCCATTTGCTTGATTGTTTGATTTTCCGTTTCACTCGTGTAGGGTACTTGTCCACACACCTTCGGCTTGTAGTTTGTCTGTGTCCTTGGATCTCAAGTGAGTCTCCTGTAAGTTAGCAGGTAGGTGTCTTGAGTTTTCATCCCTTCTTTTATCCCTGTGTCTTTTGTTTGCAGCACTCAGTGCCTCACCTTTTATTCTGATGATTCAGAGCTGTGCACTTACTTACTGCACTTAAAGAATATTTTTTATCATTAATCTACAATCACGTGAAGAACATTATGTTTACTATGCTCCCCCCTTCACCAAGTCCCCCCGAAAAACCTCTTCAGTCACTGTCGATCAGCGTAGTTGGATGCTGTAGACCCCTTCACCATGTCCCCAACAAATGTCCCCGTTACAGTCACTGTCCATCAGTGAGTAGTAAGATGCTATATGATCTCTAATAGTCTTCTCTGTTTTGTACAGTACTCCCATTGCACACCCGACCACGCGCATTATACATGCTAAACTTAATGCCCCCATTCTTTCTCCCCACACTTATCCCTCCCTTCAGACTCACCCTGCCCAGTCCTTTTTCCTTTGGTTACTTTTAGTCAACTCTCGGGTTCTGTGAGTCTGCTGCTGTTTTTTTACTTCAGTTTTTCTTTGTTGTTATACTCCACACATGAGTGAAATCACTTGGTACTTGCCTTTATCCGCCTGCCCTATTATTCTGAACATACTACCGTCTTGCTCCATCCACGTCATTGCAAATGGTAGTATTTGTTTTCTTCTTCAGGCTGCTTACTGCACTTTTTAAACTGGATTTCATTCTTCCTTTTTGTTTGTAGTTTAGCTATGTTATTCACCATTCAACTCCTGGTTATGAACAATAGCTTTCTGTCAATCGACATGTATCTGTATCTATCTATCTAAAGGTCTGTCTGTCTATCTATGTATCTATGTATGTATATATCTATGTATCTATGTATCTATCTATGTATCTATTTATCTATCTTCCTATCATCTATCTATGATGTCTATCATCTATTAATCTATGTACCTATCTATCTATCTTTCACCTGTCGTCTGTCTACCTATCTAACTATGAAAGAATCATCTTTTTGTCTGCCCATCTATAATTATGTACAGAACAGTTAACAACATAGCCTATGTCTCTTCCCTACATTATGCTTCCAGAAACCTTGCAAGGTAACTAAGCCATAAGGAGAGCACTGTGTTCACCGATACGCTTTCAGGTAGAGTCAGCAGAGTGTGCTTACAAAACCAGTAAATGGAGGTGAAAGGACTTGAACCCGTATTTTTGTCCTCTGCCTCTTATACTTCCTGCTCGCTTGTTGACTTTATTTAGCCAAATTCAGTGAGTAAGTGATCCCTGAAGACCACAAGTATCCTTCGTCTGGGCCTGTTGTCGACAGAAAAGTGTACTTGGCCTTTTGCACACCACCATGTTTGAGGGACATTGGCGTGATCACTGCTGATAGGTGGAGGGACAAATATGAATTAACACCTATTTCTGGACAGGAGCAGTTGGGAACAAAGAGTGTGTTGTGGAGTGAAGTGTTTATTTGAGTGTCCAAACTTCCCTCTTTAGGTGGTTATTACTTCTTTACATTCGTGAACATCATAAAAAGCAATGATTATAAATGCCCAGACGCATATTATTACAGCAATTCATTTGTTGAGGTGAGAGGAAATGAGAAGGAAGTTGCTGCAACACTAAATCTATGCCTGAGCACTGCTGAAACCAAACAAAAAGAATTCACGGTGGCTAGATAGGGCTATTTTCTACTGACTCTCTCTGGGGTCCAAAAGAGAATCCATTTCTTTCTTTGTTTCTCCGTTTCAATTGTGTAGGGTACCTGTCCCCGCCCCTTCAGCTTGTAGTTTGTCTGTGTCCTTGGATCTCAAGTGAGTCTCCAGTAAGGGAGCACGTAGGTGGTCTTGAGTTTTCATCAGTTCTTCTAACCCTGTGTCTTTGATTGGAGCACTCAAAGGCTGTACTTTTATTCTGATATTTGAGAGCTGTGCTCTTACTGCACTTTGAAATCCTTTTTGTTCTCATTAATATACAATCACATGCAGAAAATTATGTTATTCTGTCTACCCTCTTCACCAAGTCACCCCAAATCCCAGTTACAGCCGCTCTCCGTCAGCATGTACTAAGATGCTGTAGAATCACTACATGTCTTCTCTGTGTTGTACAGCCCTACCCATGACACCCCACCCTACACATTATACATGCTAATCCTAATGCCCCCATTCTTTTTCCCCGCACTTATTACTCCCTTCCCACAAACCCTACCCAGTCCCTTTCTCTTTGGTAACTGTTAGTCCACTCTCGGGTTCTGTGAGTCTGCTGCTGTCTTTTCCTTCAGTTTTTCTTTGTTATCATACTCCACACATGAGTGAAATCATTTGGTACATGTATTTCTCCGCCTGGGCTATTTGACTGAGCATAATACCCTCTAGCTCCATCCACGTTATTGCAAATGATAGGATTTGTTTTCTTCTTATGGCTGCTTACTGCACTTTTTAAACTGGATTTCATTCTTCTTTTTTGTTTGTAGTTTTGCTATGTGTTTTCACCATTGCTCTCCTTGTTATGAGCAGTAGCTTTTTGTTTATCGATATGTACCTATATCTGTCTATCTGTCTGTCTATCTATTTACCAATCACTCAATCAATCATCTTTTTGTCTGTCCATCTGTCCATGTGTACAGAACAGTTAACCATATACCCTATATCACTTTCCTGCACTATGCTCCCAAAAATCCTGCAAAGTATCTAGGCTGCAGAGGGAGCACTGGGTTCACCGAGACACTTGCAGTTCGAGTCGGCCGCGTGTACCTACAAAACCAGGAAATGGTTGTGCTGGGACTTGAACCCGTGTCTCTATCCTCTGTCCTCTTTCATCTCCTTCTAACTTGCTGTCTTTATTTAGACACATTCATTGACTAAGGGCTCCCTGAAGATCTCAAGTATCATTCCTCTGGGCCTGTTGTCGACAGAAAAGTAAACTTGTTGCTTTGCTCACCACCATGTTTGAAGGACATCAGCGTGATCACCGCAGATAGGACGGAGGGTCAAATAAAACGGAACACCAATTTCTAGACAGGAGCAGTTGGGAGCTAACAGTGTATTGTGGAGTGACGTGTTTATTTGAGTGTCCAAACTTCCCTCTTTAGGTGGTTATTAGATTTTCACATTCGTGAACATCATAAAATCCACTGATTTCAAAGGCCCAGATGCTTATTATTACAGCAACTCAGTTGTAGAGGTGAGAGAAAATGAGAAGTATGTTGCTGCACCACTAAATCTATGGCTGGGAACTGTTGAAACCAAACAAAAAGAATTCACGGTGGCCAGATAGGGCTATTTTCTGCTGACTGTCTCTGGGGACTCAAACAGAATCCATTTGCTTGATTGTTTGAATTTCCGTTTCACTCGTGTAGGGTACTTGTCCACACACCTTCGGCTTGTAGTTTGTCTGTGTCCTTGGATCTCAAGTGAGTCTCCTGTAAGTTAGCAGGTAGGTGTCTTGAGTTTTCATCCCTTCTTTTATCCCTGTGTCTTTTGTTTGCAGCACTCAGTGCCTGACCTTTTATTCTGATGATTCAGAGCTGTGCACTTACTGCACTTAAAGAATATTTTTTATCATTAATCTACAATCACGTGAAGAACATTATGTTTACTATGCTCCCCCCTTCACCAAGTCCCCCCGAAAAACCTCTTCAGTCACTGTCGATCAGCGTAGTTGGATGCTGTAGACCCCTTCACCATGTCCCCAACAAATGTCCCCGTTACAGTCACTGTCCATCAGTGAGTAGTAAGATGCTATATGATCTCTAATAGTCTTCTCTGTTTTGTACAGTACTCCCATTGCACACCCGACCACGCGCATTATACATGCTAAACTTAATGCCCCCATTCTTTCTGCCCACACTTATCCCTCCCTTCAGACTCACCCTGCCCAGTCCTTTTTCCTTTGGTTACTTTTAGTCAACTCTCGGGTTCTGTGAGTCTGCTGCTGTTTTTTTACTTCAGTTTTTCTTTGTTGTTATACTCCACACATGAGTGAAATCACTTGGTACTTGCCTTTATCCGCCTGCCCTATTTTTCTGAACATACTACCGTCTTGCTCCATCCACGTCATTGCAAATGGTAGTATTTGTTTTCTTCTTAAGGCTGCTTACTGCACTTTTTAAACTGGATTTCATTCTTCCTTTTTGTTTGTAGTTTAGCTATGTTATTCACCATTCAACTCCTGGTTATGAACAATAGCTTTCTGTCAATCGACATGTATCTGTATCTATCTATCTAAAGGTCTGTCTGTCTATCTATGTATCTATGTATGTATATATCTATGTATCTATGTATCTATCTATGTATCTATTTATCTATCTTCCTATCATCTATCTATGATGTCTATCATCTATTAATCTATGTACCTATCTATCTAACTTTCACCTGTCGTCTGTCTACCTATCTAACTATGAAAGAATCATCTTTTTGTCTGCCCATCTATAATTATGTACAGAACAGTTAACAACATAGCCTATGTCTCTTCCCTACATTATGCTTCCAGAAACCTTGCAAGGTAACTAAGCCATAAGGAGAGCACTGTGTTCACCGATACGCTTTCAGGTAGAGTCAGCAGAGTGTGCTTACAAAACCAGTAAATGGAGGTGAAAGGACTTGAACCCGTATTTTTGTCCTCTGCCTCTTATACTTCCTGCTCGCTTGTTGACTTTATTTAGCCACATTCAGTGAGTAAGTGATCCCTGAAGACCACAAGTATCCTTCGTCTGGGCCTGTTGTCGACAGAAAAGTGTACTTGGCCTTTTGCACACCACCATGTTTGAGGGACATTGGCGTGATCACTGCTGATAGGTGGAGGGACAAATATGAATTAACACCTATTTCTGGACAGGAGCAGTTGGGAACAAAGAGTGTGTTGTGGAGTGAAGTGTTTATTTGAGTGTCCAAACTTCCCTCTTTAGGTGGTTATTACTTCTTTACATTCGTGAACATCATAAAAAGCAATGATTATAAATGCCCAGACGCATATTATTACAGCAATTCATTTGTTGAGGTGAGAGGAAATGAGAAGGAAGTTGCTGCAACACTAAATCTATGCCTGAGCACTGCTGAAACCAAACAAAAAGAATTCACGGTGGCTAGATAGGGCTATTTTCTACTGACTCTCTCTGGGGTCCAAAAGAGAATCCATTTCTTTCTTTGTTTCTCCGTTTCAATTGTGTAGGGTACCTGTCCCCGCCCCTTCAGCTTGTAGTTTGTCTGTGTCCTTGGATCTCAAGTGAGTCTCCAGTAAGGGAGCACGTAGGTGGTCTTGAGTTTTCATCAGTTCTTCTAACCCTGTGTCTTTGATTGGAGCACTCAAAGGCTGTACTTTTATTCTGATATTTGAGAGCTGTGCTCTTACTGCACTTTGAAATCCTTTTTGTTCTCATTAATATACAATCACATGCAGAAAATTATGTTATTCTGTCTACCCTCTTCACCAAGTCACCCCAAATCCCAGTTACAGCCGCTCTCCGTCAGCATGTACTAAGATGCTGTAGAATCACTACATGTCTTCTCTGTGTTGTACAGCCCTACCCATGACACCCCACCCTACACATTATACATGCTAATCCTAATGCCCCCATTCTTTTTCCCCGCACTTATTACTCCCTTCCCACAAACCCTACCCAGTCCCTTTCTCTTTGGTAACTCTTAGTCCACTCTCGGGTTCTGTGAGTCTGCTGCTGTCTTTTCCTTCAGTTTTTCTTTGTTATCATACTCCACACATGAGTGAAATCATTTGGTACATGTATTTCTCCGCCTGGCCTATTTGACTGAGCATAATACCCTCTAGCTCCATCCACGTTATTGCAAATGATAGGATTTGTTTTCTTCTTATGGCTGCTTACTGCACTTTTTAAACTGGATTTCATTCTTCTTTTTTGTTTGTAGTTTTGCTATGTGCTTTCACCATTGCTCTCCTTGTTATGAGCAGTAGCTTTTTGTTTATCGATATGTACCTATATCTATCTATCTGTCTGTCTATCTATTTACCAATCACTCAATCAATCATCTTTTTGTCTGTCCATCTGTCCATGTGTACAGAACAGTTAACCATATACCCTATATCACTTTCCTGCACTATGCTCCCAAAAATCCTGCAAAGTATCTAGGCTGCAGAGGGAGCACTGGGTTCACCGAGACACTTGCAGTTCGAGTCGGCCGCGTGTACCTACAAAACCAGGAAATGGTTGTGCTGGGACTTGAACCTGTGTCTCTATCCTCTGTCCTCTTTCATCTCCTTCTAACTTGCTGTCTTTATTTAGACACATTCATTGACTAAGGGCTCCCTGAAGATCTCAAGTATCATTCCTCTGGGCCTGTTGTCGACAGAAAAGTAAACTTGTTGCTTTGCTCACCACCATGTTTGAAGGACATCAGCGTGATCACCGCAGATAGGACGGAGGGTCAAATAAAACGGAACACCAATTTCTAGACAGGAGCAGTTGGGAGCTAACAGTGTATTGTGGAGTGACGTGTTTATTTGAGTGTCCAAACTTCCCTCTTTAGGTGGTTATTAGATTTTCACATTCGTGAACATCATAAAATCCACTGATTTCAAAGGCCCAGATGCTTATTATTACAGCAACTCAGTTGTAGAGGTGAGAGAAAATGAGAAGTATGTTGCTGCACCACTAAATCTATGGCTGGGAACTGTTGAAACCAAACAAAAAGAATTCACGGTGGCCAGATAGGGCTATTTTCTGCTGACTGTCTCTGGGGACTCAAACAGAATCCATTTGCTTGATTGTTTGAATTTCCGTTTCACTCGTGTAGGGTACTTGTCCACACACCTTCGGCTTGTAGTTTGTCTGTGTCCTTGGATATCAAGTGAGTCTCCTGTAAGTTAGCAGGTAGGTGTCTTGAGTTTTCATCCCTTCTTTTATCCCTGTGTCTTTTGTTTGCAGCACTCAGTGCCTGACCTTTTATTCTGATGATTCAGAGCTGTGCACTTACTGCACTTAAAGAATATTTTTTATCATTAATCTACAATCACGTGAAGAACATTATGTTTACTATGCTCCCCCCTTCACCAAGTCCCCCCGAAAAACCTCTTCAGTCACTGTCGATCAGCGTAGTTGGATGCTGTAGACCCCTTCACCATGTCCCCAACAAATGTCCCCGTTACAGTCACTGTCCATCAGTGAGTAGTAAGATGCTATATGATCTCTAATAGTCTTCTCTGTTTTGTACAGTACTCCCATTGCACACCCGACCACGCGCATTATACATGCTAAACTTAATGCCCCCATTCTTTCTCCCCACACTTATCCCTCCCTTCAGACTCACCCTGCCCAGTCCTTTTTCCTTTGGTTACTTTTAGTCAACTCTCGGGTTCTGTGAGTCTGCTGCTGTTTTTTTACTTCAGTTTTTCTTTGTTGTTATACTCCACACATGAGTGAAATCACTTGGTACTTGCCTTTATCCGCCTGCCCTATTATTCTGAACATACTACCGTCTTGCTCCATCCACGTCATTGCAAATGGTAGTATTTGTTTTCTTCTTAAGGCTGCTTACTGCACTTTTTAAACTGGATTTCATTCTTCCTTTTTGTTTGTAGTTTAGCTATGTTATTCACCATTCAACTCCTGGTTATGAACAATAGCTTTCTGTCAATCGACATGTATCTGTATCTATCTATCTAAAGGTCTGTCTGTCTATCTATGTATCTATGTATGTATATATCTATGTATCTATGTATCTATCTATGTATCTATTTATCTATCTTCCTATCATCTATCTATGATGTCTATCATCTATTAATCTATGTACCTATCTATCTATCTTTCACCTGTCGTCTGTCTACCTATCTAACTATGAAAGAATCATCTTTTTGTCTGCCCATCTATAATTATGTACAGAACAGTTAACAACATAGCCTATGTCTCTTCCCTACATTATGCTTCCAGAAACCTTGCAAGGTAACTAAGCCATAAGGAGAGCACTGTGTTCACCGATACGCTTTCAGGTAGAGTCAGCAGAGTGTGCTTACAAAACCAGTAAATGGAGGTGAAAGGACTTGAACCCGTATTTTTGTCCTCTGCCTCTTATACTTCCTGCTCGCTTGTGACTTTATTTAGCCACATTCAGTGAGTAAGTGATCCCTGAAGACCACAAGTATCCTTCGTCTGGGCCTGTTGTCGACAGAAAAGTGTACTTGGCCTTTTGCACACCACCATGTTTGAGGGACATTGGCGTGATCACTGCTGATAGGTGGAGGGACAAATATGAATTAACACCTATTTCTGGACAGGAGCAGTTGGGAACAAAGAGTGTGTTGTGGAGTGAAGTGTTTATTTGAGTGTCCAAACTTCCCTCTTTAGGTGGTTATTACTTCTTTACATTCGTGAACATCATAAAAAGCAATGATTATAAATGCCCAGACGCATATTATTACAGCAATTCATTTGTTGAGGTGAGAGGAAATGAGAAGGAAGTTGCTGCAACACTAAATCTATGCCTGAGCACTGCTGAAACCAAACAAAAAGAATTCACGGTGGCTAGATAGGGCTATTATCTACTGACTCTCTCTGGGGTCCAAAAGAGAATCCATTTCTTTCTTTGTTTCTCCGTTTCAATTGTGTAGGGTACCTGTCCCCGCCCCTTCAGCTTGTAGTTTGTCTGTGTCCTTGGATCTCAAGTGAGTCTCCAGTAAGGGAGCACGTAGGTGGTCTTGAGTTTTCATCAGTTCTTCTAACCCTGTGTCTTTGATTGGAGCACTCAAAGGCTGTACTTTTATTCTGATATTTGAGAGCTGTGCTCTTACTGCACTTTGAAATCCTTTTTGTTCTCATTAATATACAATCACATGCAGAAAATTATGTTATTCTGTCTACCCTCTTCACCAAGTCACCCCAAATCCCAGTTACAGCCGCTCTCCGTCAGCATGTACTAAGATGCTGTAGAATCACTACATGTCTTCTCTGTGTTGTACAGCCCTACCCATGACACCCCACCCTACACATTATACATGCTAATCCTAATGCCCCCATTCTTTTTCCACGCACTTATTACTCCCTTCCCACAAACCCTACCCAGTCCCTTTCTCTTTGGTAACTGTTAGTCCACTCTCGGGTTCTGTGAGTCTGCTGCTGTCTTTTCCTTCAGTTTTTCTTTGTTATCATACTCCACACATGAGTGAAATCATTTGGTACATGTATTTCTCCGCCTGGCCTATTTGACTGAGCATAATACCCTCTAGCTCCATCCACGTTATTGCAAATGATAGGATTTGTTTTCTTCTTATGGCTGCTTACTGCACTTTTTAAACTGGATTTCATTCTTCTTTTTTGTTTGTAGTTTTGCTATGTGCTTTCACCATTGCTCTCCTTGTTATGAGCAGTAGCTTTTTGTTTATCGATATGTACCTATATCTATCTATCTGTCTGTCTATCTATTTACCAATCACTCAATCAATCATCTTTTTGTCTTTCCATCTGTCCATGTGTACAGAACAGTTAACCATATACCCTATATCACTTTCCTGCACTATGCTCCCAAAAATCCTGCAAAGTATCTAGGCTGCAGAGGGAGCACTGGGTTCACCGAGACACTTGCAGTTCGAGTCTGCCGCGTGTACCTACAAAACCTGGAAATGGTTGTGCTGGGACTTGAACCCGTGTCTCTATCCTCTGTCCTCTTTCATCTCCTTCTAACTTGCTGTCTTTATTTAGACACATTCATTGACTAAGGGCTCCCTGAATATCTCAAGTATCATTCCTCTGGGCCTGTTGTCGACAGAAAAGTAAACTTGTTGCTTTGCTCACCACCATGTTTGAAGGACATCAGCGTGATCACCGCAGATAGGACGGAGGGTCAAATAAAACGGAACACCAATTTCTAGACAGGAGCAGTTGGGAGCTAACAGTGTATTGTGGAGTGACGTGTTTATTTGAGTGTCCAAACTTCCCTCTTTAGGTGGTTATTAGATTTTCACATTCGTGAACATCATAAAATCCACTGATTTCAAAGGCCCAGATGCTTATTATTACAGCAACTCAGTTGTTGAGGTGAGAGAAAATGAGAAGTATGTTGCTGCACCACTAAATCTATGGCTGGGAACTGTTGAAACCAAACAAAAAGAATTCACGGTGGCCAGATAGGGCTATTTTCTGCTGACTGTCTCTGGGGACTCAAACAGAATCCATTTGCTTGATTGTTTGATTTTCCGTTTCACTCGTGTAGGGTACTTGTCCACACACCTTCGGCTTGTAGTTTGTCTGTGTCCTTGGATCTCAAGTGAGTCTCCTGTAAGTTAGCAGGTAGGTGTCTTGAGTTTTCATCCCTTCTTTTATCCCTGTGTCTTTTGTTTGCAGCACTCAGTGCCTGACCTTTTATTCTGATGATTCAGAGCTGTGCACTTACTGCACTTAAAGAATATTTTTTATCATTAATCTACAATCACGTGAAGAACATTATGTTTACTATGCTCCCCCCTTCACCAAGTCCCCCCGAAAAACCTCTTCAGTCACTGTCGATCAGCGTAGTTGGATGCTGTAGACCCCTTCACCATGTCCCCAACAAATGTCCCCGTTACAGTCACTGTCCATCAGTGAGTAGTAAGATGCTATATGATCTCTAATAGTCTTCTCTGTTTTGTACAGTACTCCCATTGCACACCCGACCACGCGCATTATACATGCTAAACTTAATGCCCCCATTCTTTCTCCCCACACTTATCCCTCCCTTCAGACTCACCCTGCCCAGTCCTTTTTCCTTTGGTTACTTTTAGTCAACTCTCGGGTTCTGTGAGTCTGCTGCTGCTTTTTAATTCAGTTTTTCTTTGTTGTTATACTCCACACATGAGTGAAATCACTTGGTACTTGCCTTTATCCGCCTGCCCTATTTTTCTGAACATACTACCGTCTTGCTCCATCCACGTCATTGCAAATGGTAGTATTTGTTTTCTTCTTAAGGCTGCTTACTGCACTTTTTAAACTGGATTTCATTCTTCCTTTTTGTTTGTAGTTTAGCTATGTTATTCACCATTCAACTCCTGGTTATGAACAATAGCTTTCTGTCAATCGACATGTATCTGTATCTATCTATCTAAAGGTCTGTCTGTCTATCTATGTATCTATGTATGTATATATCTATGTATCTATGTATCTATCTATGTATCTATTTATCTATCTTCCTATCATCTATCTATGATGTCTATCATCTATTAATCTATGTACCTATCTATCTATCTTTCACCTGTCGTCTGTCTACCTATCTAACTATGAAAGAATCATCTTTTTGTCTGCCCATCTATAATTATGTACAGAACAGTTAACAACATAGCCTATGTCTCTTCCCTACATTATGCTTCCAGAAACCTTGCAAGGTAACTAAGCCATAAGGAGAGCACTGTGTTCACCGATACGCTTTCAGGTAGAGTCAGCAGAGTGTGCTTACAAAACCAGTAAATGGAGGTGAAAGGACTTGAACCCGTATTTTTGTCCTCTGCCTCTTATACTTCCTGCTCGCTTGTGACTTTATTTAGCCACATTCAGTGAGTAAGTGATCCCTGAAGACCACAAGTATCCTTCGTCTGGGCCTGTTGTCGACAGAAAAGTGTACTTGGCCTTTTGCACACCACCATGTTTGAGGGACATTGGCGTGATCACTGCTGATAGGTGGAGGGACAAATATGAATTAACACCTATTTCTGGACAGGAGCAGTTGGGAACAAAGAGTGTGTTGTGGAGTGAAGTGTTTATTTGAGTGTCCAAACTTCCCTCTTTAGGTGGTTATTACTTCTTTACATTCGTGAACATCATAAAAAGCAATGATTATAAATGCCCAGACGCATATTATTACAGCAATTCATTTGTTGAGGTGAGAGGAAATGAGAAGGAAGTTGCTGCAACACTAAATCTATGCCTGAGCACTGCTGAAACCAAACAAAAAGAATTCACGGTGGCTAGATAGGGCTATTTTCTACTGACTCTCTCTGGGGTCCAAAACAGAATCCATTTCTTTCTTTGTTTCTCCGTTTCAATTGTGTAGGGTACCTGTCCCCGCCCCTTCAGCTTGTAGTTTGTCTGTGTCCTTGGATCTCAAGTGAGTCTCCAGTAAGGGAGCACGTAGGTGGTCTTGAGTTTTCATCAGTTCTTCTAACCCTGTGTCTTTGATTGGAGCACTCAAAGGCTGTACTTTTATTCTGATATTTGAGAGCTGTGCTCTTACTGCACTTTGAAATCCTTTTTGTTCTCATTAATATACAATCACATGCAGAAAATTATGTTATTCTGTCTACCCTCTTCACCAAGTCACCCCAAATCCCAGTTACAGCCGCTCTCCGTCAGCATGTACTAAGATGCTGTAGAATCACTACATGTCTTCTCTGTGTTGTACAGCCCTACCCATGACTCCCCACCCTACACATTATACATGCTAATCCTAATGCCCCCATTCTTTTTCCACGCACTTATTACTCCCTTCCCACAAACCCTACCCAGTCCCTTTCTCTTTGGTAACTGTTAGTCCACTCTCGGGTTCTGTGAGTCTGCTGCTGTCTTTTCCTTCAGTTTTTCTTTGTTATCATACTCCACACATGAGTGAAATCATTTGGTACATGTATTTCTCCGCCTGGCCTATTTGACTGAGCATAATACCCTCTAGCTCCATCCACGTTATTGCAAATGATAGGATTTGTTTTCTTCTTATGGCTGCTTACTGCACTTTTTAAACTGGATTTCATTCTTCTTTTTTGTTTGTAGTTTTGCTATGTGCTTTCACCATTGCTCTCCTTGTTATGAGCAGTAGCTTTTTGTTTATCGATATGTACCTATATCTATCTATCTGTCTGTCTATCTATTTACCAATCACTCAATCAATCATCTTTTTGTCTGTCCATCTGTCCATGTGTACAGAACAGTTAACCATATACCCTATATCACTTTCCTGCACTATGCTCCCAAAAATCCTGCAAAGTATCTAGGCTGCAGAGGGAGCACTGGGTTCACCGAGACACTTGCAGTTCGAGTCGGCCGCGTGTACTACAAAACCTGGAAATGGTTGTGCTGGGACTTGAACCCGTGTCTCTATCCTCTGTCCTCTTTCATCTCCTTCTAACTTGCTGTCTTTATTTAGACACATTCATTGACTAAGGGCTCCCTGAATATCTCAAGTATCATTCCTCTGGGCCTGTTGTCGACAGAAAAGTAAACTTGTTGCTTTGCTCACCACCATGTTTGAAGGACATCAGCGTGATCACCGCAGATAGGACGGAGGGTCAAATAAAACGGAACACCAATTTCTAGACAGGAGCAGTTGGGAGCTAACAGTGTATTGTGGAGTGACGTGTTTATTTGAGTGTCCAAACTTCCCTCTTTAGGTGGTTATTAGATTTTCACATTCGTGAACATCATAAAATCCACTGATTTCAAAGGCCCAGATGCTTATTATTACAGCAACTCAGTTGTTGAGGTGAGAGAAAATGAGAAGTATGTTGCTGCACCACTAAATCTATGGCTGGGAACTGTTGAAACCAAACAAAAAGAATTCACGGTGGCCAGATAGGGCTATTTTCTGCTGACTGTCTCTGGGGACTCAAACAGAATCCATTTGCTTGATTGTTTGATTTTCCGTTTCACTCGTGTAGGGTACTTGTCCACACACCTTCGGCTTGTAGTTTGTCTGTGTCCTTGGATATCAAGTGAGTCTCCTGTAAGTTAGCAGGTAGGTGTCTTGAGTTTTCATCCCTTCTTTTATCCCTGTGTCTTTTGTTTGCAGCACTCAGTGCCTGACCTTTTATTCTGATGATTCAGAGCTGTGCACTTACTGCACTTAAAGAATATTTTTTATCATTAATCTACAATCACGTGAAGAACATTATGTTTACTATGCTCCCCCCTTCACCAAGTCCCCCCGAAAAACCTCTTCAGTCACTGTCGATCAGCGTAGTTGGATGCTGTAGACCCCTTCACCATGTCCCCAACAAATGTCCCCGTTACAGTCACTGTCCATCAGTGAGTAGTAAGATGCTATATGATCTCTAATAGTCTTCTCTGTTTTGTACAGTAATCCCATTGCACACCCGACCACGCGCATTATACATGCTAAACTTAATGCCCCCATTCTTTCTCCCCACAATTATCCCTCCCTTCAGACTCACCCTGCCCAGTCCTTTTTCCTTTGGTTACTTTTAGTCAACTCTCGGGTTCTGTGAGTCTGCTGCTGTTTTTTTACTTCAGTTTTTCTTTGTTGTTATACTCCACACATGAGTGAAATCACTTGGTACTTGCCTTTATCCGCCTGCCCTATTTTTCTGAACATACTACCGTCTTGCTCCATCCACGTCATTGCAAATGGTAGTATTTGTTTTCTTCTTAAGGCTGCTTACTGCACTTTTTAAACTGGATTTCATTCTTCCTTTTTGTTTGTAGTTTAGCTATGTTATTCACCATTCAACTCCTGGTTATGAACAATAGCTTTCTGTCAATCGACATGTATCTGTATCTATCTATCTAAAGGTCTGTCTGTCTATCTATGTATCTATGTATGTATATATCTATGTATCTATGTATCTATCTATGTATCTATTTATCTATCTTCCTATCATCTATCTATGATGTCTATCATCTATTAATCTATGTACCTATCTATCTATCTTTCACCTGTCGTCTGTCTACCTATCTAACTATGAAAGAATCATCTTTTTGTCTGCCCATCTATAATTATGTACAGAACAGTTAACAACATAGCCTATGTCTCTTCCCTACATTATGCTTCCAGAAACCTTGCAAGGTAACTAAGCCATAAGGAGAGCACTGTGTTCACCGATACGCTTTCAGGTAGAGTCAGCAGAGTGTGCTTACAAAACCAGTAAATGGAGGTGAAAGGACTTGAACCCGTATTTTTGTCCTCTGCCTCTTATACTTCCTGCTCGCTTGTGACTTTATTTAGCCACATTCAGTTAGTAAGTGATCCCTGAAGACCACAAGTATCCTTCGTCTGGGCCTGTTGTCGACAGAAAAGTGTACTTGGCCTTTTGCACACCACCATGTTTGAGGGACATTGGCGTGATCACTGCTGATAGGTGGAGGGACAAATATGAATTAACACCTATTTCTGGACAGGAGCAGTTGGGAACAAAGAGTGTGTTGTGGAGTGAAGTGTTTATTTGAGTGTCCAAACTTCCCTCTTTAGGTGGTTATTACTTCTTTACATTCGTGAACATCATAAAAAGCAATGATTATAAATGCCCAGACGCATATTATTACAGCAATTCATTTGTTGAGGTGAGAGGAAATGAGAAGGAAGTTGCTGCAACACTAAATCTATGCCTGAGCACTGCTGAAACCAAACAAAAAGAATTCACGGTGGCTAGATAGGGCTATTTTCTACTGACTCTCTCTGGGGTCCAAAACAGAATCCATTTCTTTCTTTGTTTCTCCGTTTCAATTGTGTAGGGTACCTGTCCCCGCCCCTTCAGCTTGTAGTTTGTCTGTGTCCTTGGATCTCAAGTGAGTCTCCAGTAAGGGAGCACGTAGGTGGTCTTGAGTTTTCATCAGTTCTTCTAACCCTGTGTCTTTGATTGGAGCACTCAAAGGCTGTACTTTTATTCTGATATTTGAGAGCTGTGCTCTTACTGCAATTTGAAATCCTTTTTGTTCTCATTAATATACAATCACATGCAGAAAATTATGTTATTCTGTCTACCCTCTTCACCAAGTCACCCCAAATCCCAGTTACAGCCGCTCTCCGTCAGCATGTACTAAGATGCTGTAGAATCACTACATGTCTTCTCTGTGTTGTACAGCCCTACCCATGACTCCCCACCCTACACATTATACATGCTAATCCTAATGCCCCCATTCTTTTTCCACGCACTTATTACTCCCTTCCCACAAACCCTACCCAGTCCCTTTCTCTTTGGTAACTGTTAGTCCACTCTCGGGTTCTGTGAGTCTGCTGCTGTCTTTTCCTTCAGTTTTTCTTTGTTATCATACTCCACACATGAGTGAAATCATTTGGTACATGTATTTCTCCGCCTGGCCTATTTGACTGAGCATAATACCCTCTAGCTCCATCCACGTTATTGCAAATGATAGGATTTGTTTTCTTCTTATGGCTGCTTACTGCACTTTTTAAACTGGATTTCATTCTTCTTTTTTGTTTGTAGTTTTGCTATGTGCTTTCACCATTGCTCTCCTTGTTATGAGCAGTAGCTTTTTGTTTATCGATATGTACCTATATCTATCTATCTGTCTGTCTATCTATTTACCAATCACTCAATCAATCATCTTTTTGTCTGTCCATCTGTCCATGTGTACAGAACAGTTAACCATATACCCTATATCACTTTCCTGCACTATGCTCCCAAAAATCCTGCAAAGTATCTAGGCTGCAGAGGGAGCACTGGGTTCACCGAGACACTTGCAGTTCGAGTCTGCCGCGTGTACCTACAAAACCTGGAAATGGTTGTGCTGGGACTTGAACCCGTGTCTCTATCCTCTGTCCTCTTTCATCTCCTTCTAACTTGCTGTCTTTATTTAGACACATTCATTGACTAAGGGCTCCCTGAATATCTCAAGTATCATTCCTCTGGGCCTGTTGTCGACAGAAAAGTAAACTTGTTGCTTTGCTCACCACCATGTTTGAAGGACATCAGCGTGATCACCGCAGATAGGACGGAGGGTCAAATAAAACGGAACACCAATTTCTAGACAGGAGCAGTTGGGAGCTAACAGTGTATTGTGGAGTGACGTGTTTATTTGAGTGTCCAAACTTCCCTCTTTAGGTGGTTATTAGATTTTCACATTCGTGAACATCATAAAATCCGCTGATTTCAAAGGCCCAGATGCTTATTATTACAGCAACTCAGTTGTTGAGGTGAGAGAAAATGAGAAGTATGTTGCTGCACCACTAAATCTATGGCTGGGAACTGTTGAAACCAAACAAAAAGAATTCACGGTGGCCAGATAGGGCTATTTTCTGCTGACTGTCTCTGGGGACTCAAACAGAATCCATTTGCTTGATTGTTTGATTTTCCGTTTCACTCGTGTAGGGTACTTGTCCACACACCTTCGGCTTGTAGTTTGTCTGTGTCCTTGGATCTCAAGTGAGTCTCCTGTAAGTTAGCAGGTAGGTGTCTTGAGTTTTCATCCCTTCTTTTATCCCTGTGTCTTTTGTTTGCAGCACTCAGTGCCTGACCTTTTATTCTGATGATTCAGAGCTGTGCACTTACTGCACTTAAAGAATATTTTTTATCATTAATCTACAATCACGTGAAGAACATTATGTTTACTATGCTCCCCCCTTCACCAAGTCCCCCCGAAAAACCTCTTCAGTCACTGTCGATCAGCGTAGTTGGATGCTGTAGACCCCTTCACCATGTCCCCAACAAATGTCCCCGTTACAGTCACTGTCCATCAGTGAGTAGTAAGATGCTATATGATCTCTAATAGTCTTCTCTGTTTTGTACAGTACTCCCATTGCACACCCGACCACGCGCATTATACATGCTAAACTTAATGCCCCCATTCTTTCTCCCCACACTTATCCCTCCCTTCAGACTCACCCTGCCCAGTCGTTTTTCCTTTGGTTACTTTTAGTCAACTCTCGGGTTCTGTGAGTCTGCTGCTGTTTTTTTACTTCAGTTTTTCTTTGTTGTTATACTCCACACATGAGTGAAATCACTTGGTACTTGCCTTTATCCGCCTGCCCTATTTTTCTGAACATACTACCGTCTTGCTCCATCCACGTCATTGCAAATGGTAGTATTTGTTTTCTTCTTAAGGCTGCTTACTGCACTTTTTAAACTGGATTTCATTCTTCCTTTTTGTTTGTAGTTTAGCTATGTTATTCACCATTCAACTCCTGGTTATGAACAATAGCTTTCTGTCAATCGACATGTATCTGTATCTATCTATCTAAAGGTCTGTCTGTCTATCTATGTATCTATGTATGTATATATCTATGTATCTATGTATCTATCTATGTATCTATTTATCTATCTTCCTATCATCTATCTATGATGTCTATCATCTATTAATCTATGTACCTATCTATCTATCTTTCACCTGTCGTCTGTCTACCTATCTAACTATGAAAGAATCATCTTTTTGTCTGCCCATCTATAATTATGTACAGAACAGTTAACAACATAGCCTATGTCTCTTCCCTACATTATGCTTCCAGAAACCTTGCAAGGTAACTAAGCCATAAGGAGAGCACTGTGTTCACCGATACGCTTTCAGGTAGAGTCAGCAGAGTGTGCTTACAAAACCAGTAAATGGAGGTGAAAGGACTTGAACCCGTATTTTTGTCCTCTGCCTCTTATACTTCCTGCTCGCTTGTTGACTTTATTTAGCCACATTCAGTGAGTAAGTGATCCCTGAAGACCACAAGTATCCTTCGTCTGGGCCTGTTGTCGACAGAAAAGTGTACTTGGCCTTTTGCACACCACCATGTTTGAGGGACATTGGCGTGATCACTGCTGATAGGTGGAGGGACAAATATGAATTAACACCTATTTCTGGACAGGAGCAGTTGGGAACAAAGAGTGTGTTGTGGAGTGAAGTGTTTATTTGAGTGTCCAAACTTCCCTCTTTAGGTGGTTATTACTTCTTTACATTCGTGAACATCATAAAAAGCAATGATTATAAATGCCCAGACGCATATTATTACAGCAATTCATTTGTTGAGGTGAGAGGAAATGAGAAGGAAGTTGCTGCAACACTAAATCTATGCCTGAGCACTGCTGAAACCAAACAAAAAGAATTCACGGTGGCTAGATAGGGCTATTTTCTACTGACTCTCTCTGGGGTCCAAAAGAGAATCCATTTCTTTCTTTGTTTCTCAGTTTCAATTGTGTAGGGTACCTGTCCCCGCCCCTTCAGCTTGTAGTTTGTCTGTGTCCTTGGATCTCAAGTGAGTCTCCAGTAAGGGAGCACGTAGGTGGTCTTGAGTTTTCATCAGTTTTTCTAACCCTGTGTCTTTTGATTGGAACACTCAAAGGCTGTTCTTTTATTCTGATATTTGAGAGCTGTGCTCTTACTGCACTTTGAAATCCTTTTTGTTCTCATTAATATACAATCACATGCAGAAAATTATGTTATTCTGTCTACCCTCTTCACCAAGTCACCCCAAATCCCAGTTACAGCTGCTCTCCGTCAGCATGTACTAAGATGCTGTAGAATCACTACATGTCTTCTCTGTGTTGTACAGCCCTACCCATGACACCCCACCCTACACATTATACATGCTAATCCTAAAGCCCACATTCTTTTTCTCGGCACTTATTACTCCCTTCCCACAAACCCTACCCAGTCCCTTTCTCTTTGGTATCTCTTAGTCCACTCTCGGGTTCTGTGAGTCTGCTGCTGTCTTTTCCTTCAGTTTTTCTTTGTTATCATACTCCACACATGAGTGAAATCATTTGGTACATGTATTTCTCCGCCTGGCCTATTTGACTGAGCATAATACCCTCTAGCTCCATCCACGTTATTGCAAATGATAGGATTTGTTTTCTTCTTATGGCTGCTTACTGCACTTTTTAAACTGGATTTCATTCTTCTTTTTTTGTTTGTAGTTTTGCTATGTGCTTTCACCATTGCTCTCCTTGTTATGAGCAGTAGCTTTTTGTTTATCGATATGTACCTATATCTATCTATCTGTCTGTCTATCTATTTACCAATCACTCAATCAATCATCTTTTTGTCTGTCCATCTGTCCATGTGTACAGATCAGTTAACCATATACCCTATATCACTTTCCTGCACTATGCTCCCAAAAATCCTGCAAAGTATCTAGGCTGCATAGGGAGCACTGGGTTCACCGAGACACTTGCAGTTCGAGTCGGCCGCGTGTACCGACAAAACCAGGAAATGGTTGTGCTGGACTTGAACCCGTGTCTCTATCCTCTGTCCTCTTTCATCTCCTTCTATCTTGCTGTCTTTATTTAGCCACATTCATTGACTAAGGGCTCCCTGAAGATCTCAAGTATCATTCCTCTGGACCTGTTGTCGACAGAAAAGTAAACTTGTTGCTTTGCTCACCACCATGTTTGAAGGACATCAGCGTGATCACCGGCGATAGGACGGAGGGTCAAATAAAAAGGAACACCAATTTCTAGACAGGAGCAGTTGGGAGCTAACAGTGTATTGTGGAGTGACGTGTTTATTTGAGTGTCCAAACTTCCCTCTTTAGGTGGTTATTAGATTTTCACATTCTTGAACATCATATAATCCACTGATTTCAAAGGCACAGATGCTTATTATTACAGCAACTCAGTTGTAGAGGTGAGAGAAAATGAGAAGTATGTTGCTGCACCACTAAATCTATGGCTGTTAACTGTTGAAAACAAACAAAAAGAATTCACTGTGGCCAGATAGGGCTATTTTCTGCTGACTGTCTCTGGGGACTCAAACAGAATCCATTTGCTTGATTGTTTGATTTTCCGTTTCACTCGTGTAGGGTACTTGTCCACACACCATCGGCTTGTAGTTTGTCTGTGTCCTTGGATCTCAAGTGAGTCTCCTGTAAGTAAGCAGGTAGGTGTCTTGAGTTTTCATCCCTTCTTTTTCCCTGTGTCTTTTGTTTGCAGCACTCAGTGCCTGACCTTTTATTCTGATGATTCAGAGCTGTGCACTTACTGCACTTAAAGAATATTTTTTATCATTAATCTACAATCACGTGAAGAACATTATGTTTACTATGCTCCCCCCTTCACCAAGTCCCCCCGAAAAACCTCTTCAGTCACTGTCGATCAGCGTAGTTGGATGCTGTAGACCCCTTCACCATGTCCCCAACAAATGTCCCCGTTACAGTCACTGTCCATCAGTGAGTAGTAAGATGCTATATGATCTCTAATAGTCTTCTCTGTTTTGTACAGTACTCCCATTGCACACCCGACCACGCGCATTATACATGCTAAACTTAATGAACCCATTCTTTCACCCCACACTTATCCCTCCCTTCAGACTCACCCTGCCCATTCCTTTTTCCTTTGGTTACTTTTAGTCAACTCTCGGGTTCTGTGAGTCTGCTGCTGTTTTTTTACTTCAGTTTTTCTTTGTTGTTATACTCCACACATGAGTGAAATCACTTGGTACTTGCCTTTATCCGCCTGCCCTATTTTTCTGAACATACTACCGTCTTGCTCCATCCACGTCATTGCAAATGGTAGTATTTGTTTTCTTCTTAAGGCTGCTTACTGCACTTTTTAAACTGGATTTCATTCTTCCTTTTTGTTTGTAGTTTAGCTATGTTATTCACCATTCAACTCCTGGTTATGAACAATAGCTTTCTGTCAATCGACATGTATCTGTATCTATCTATCTAAAGGTCTGTCTGTCTATCTATGTATCTATGTATGTATATATCTATGTATCTATGTATCTATCTATGTATCTATTTATCTATCTTCCTATCATCTATCTATGATGTCTATCATCTATTAATCTATGTACCTATCTATCTATCTTTCACCTGTCGTCTGTCTACCTATCTAACTATGAAAGAATCATCTTTTTGTCTGCCCATCTATAATTATGTACAGAACAGTTAACAACATAGCCTATGTCTCTTCCCGACATTATGATTCCAGAAACCTTGCAAGGTAACTAAGCCATAAGGAGAGCACTGTGTTCACCGATACGCTTTCAGGTAGAGTCAGCAGAGTGTGCTTACAAAACCAGTAAATGGAGGTGAAAGGACTTGAACCCGTATTTTTGTCCTCTGCCTCTTATACTTCCTGCTCGCTTGTTGACTTTATTTAGCCACATTCAGTGAGTAAGTGATCCCTGAAGACCACAAGTATCCTTCGTCTGGGCCTGTTGTCGACAGAAAAGTGTACTTGGCCTTTTGCACACCACCATGTTTGAGGGACATTGGCGTGATCACTGCTGATAGGTGGAGGGACAAATATGAATTAACACCTATTTCTGAACAGGAGCAGTTGGGAACAAAGAGTGTGTTGTGGAGTGAAGTGTTTATTTGAGTGTCCAAACTTCCCTCTTTAGGTGGTTATTACTTCTTTACATTCGTGAACATCATAAAAAGCAATGATTATAAATGCCCAGACGCATATTATTACAGCAATTCATTTGTTGAGGTGAGAGGAAATGAGAAGGAAGTTGCTGCAACACTAAATCTATGCCTGAGCACTGCTGAAACCAAACAAAAAGAATTCACGGTGGCTAGATAGGGCTATTTTCTACTGACTCTCTCTGGGGTAAAAAAGAGAATCCATTTCTTTCTTTGTTTCTCCGTTTCAATTGTGTAGGGTACCTGTTCCCGCCCCTTCAGCTTGTAGTTTGTCTGTGTCCTTGGATCTCAAGTGAGTCTCCAGTAAGGGAGCACGTAGGTGGTCTTGAGTTTTCATCAGTTCTTCTAAACCTGTGTCTTTGATTTGAGCACTCAAAGGCTGTACTTTTATTCTGATATTTGAGAGCTGTGCTCTTACTGCACTTTGAAATCCTTTTTGTTCTCATTAATATACAATCACATGCAGAAAATTATGTTATTCTGTCTACCCTCTTCACCAAGTCACCCCAAATCCCAGTTACAGCCGCTCTCCGTCAGCATGTACTAAGATGCTGTAGAATCACTACATGTCTTCTCTGTGTTGTACAGCCCTACCCATGACACCCCACCCTACACATTATACATGCTAATCCTAATGCCCCCATTCTTTTTCCCCGCACTTATTACTCCCTTCCCACAAACCCTACCCAGTCCCTTTCTCTTTGGTAACTCTTAGTCCACTCTCGGGTTCTGTGAGTCTGCTGCTGTCTTTTCCTTCAGTTTTTCTTTGTTATCATACTCCACACATGAGTGAAATCATTTGGTACATGTATTTCTCCGCCTGGCCTATTTGACTGAGCATAATACCCTCTAGCTCCATCCACGTTATTGCAAATGATAGGATTTGTTTTCTTCTTATGGCTGCTTACTGCACTTTTTAAACTGGATTTCATTCTTCTTTTTTTGTTTGTAGTTTTGCTATGTGCTTTCACCATTGCTCTCCTTGTTATGAGCAGTAGCTTTTTGTTTATCGATATGTACCTATATCTATCTATCTGTCTGTCTATCTATTTACCAATCACTCAATCAATCATCTTTTTGTCTGTCCATCTGTCCATGTGTACAGATCAGTTAACCATATACCCTATATCACTTTCCTGCACTATGCTCCCAAAAATCCTGCAAAGTATCTAGGCTGCAGAGGGAGCACTGGGTTCACCGAGACACTTGCAGTTCGAGTCGGCCGCGTGTACCGACAAAACCAGGAAATGGTTGTGCTGGACTTGAACCCGTGTCTCTATCCTCTGTCCTCTTTCATCTCCTTCTAACTTGCTGTCTTTATTTAGCCACATTCATTGACTAAGGGCTCCCTGAAGATCTCAAGTATCATTCCTCTGGACCTGTTGTCGACAGAAAAGTAAACTTGTTGCTTTGCTCACCACCATGTTTGAAGGACATCAGCGTGATCACCGGCGATAGGACGGAGGGTCAAATAAAAAGGAACACCAATTTCTAGACAGGAGCAGTTGGGAGCTAACAGTGTATTATGGAGTGACGTGTTTATTTCAGTGTCCAAACTTCCCTCTTTAGGTGGTTATTAGATTTTCACATTCTTGAACATCATATAATCCACTGATTTCAAAGGCACAGATGCTTATTATTACAGCAACTCAGTTGTAGAGGTGAGAGAAAATGAGAAGTATGTTGCTGCACCACTAAATCTATGGCTGGGAACTGTTGAAAACAAACAAAAAGAATTCACGGTGGCCAGATAGGGCTATTTTCTGCTGACTGTCTCTGGGGACTCAAACAGAATCCATTTGCTTGATTGTTTGATTTTCCGTTTCACTCGTGTAGGGTACTTGTCCACACACCTTCGGCTTGTAGTTTGTCTGTGTCCTTGGATCTCAAGTGTGTCTCCTGTAAGTAAGCAGGTAGGTGTCTTGAGTTTTCATCCCTTCTTTTTCCCTGTGTCTTTTGTTTGCAGCACTCAGTGCCTGACCTTTTATTCTGATGATTCAGAGCTGTGCACTTACTGCACTTAAAGAATATTTTTTATCATTAATCTACAATCACGTGAAGAACATTGTTTACTATGCTCCCCCCTTCACCAAGTCCCCCCGAAAAACCTCTTCAGTCACTGTCGATCAGCGTAGTTGGATGCTGTAGACCCCTTCACCATGTCCCCAACAAATGTCCCCGTTACAGTCACTGTCCATCAGTGAGTAGTAAGATGCTATATGATCTCTAATAGTCTTCTCTGTTTTGTACAGTACTCCCATTGCACACCCGACCACGCGCATTATACATGCTAAACTTAATGCCCCCATTCTTTCTCCCCACACTTATCCCTCCCTTCAGACTCACCCTGCCCAGTCCTTTTTCCTTTGGTTACTTTTAGTCAACTCTCGGGTTCTGTGAGTCTGCTGCTGTTTTTTTACTTCAGTTTTTCTTTGTTGTTATACTCCACACATGAGTGAAATCACTTGGTACTTGCCTTTATCCGCCTGCCCTATTTTTCTGAACATACTACCGTCTTGCTCCATCCACGTCATTGCAAATGGTAGTATTTGTTTTCTTCTTAAGGCTGCTTACTGCACTTTTTAAACTGGATTTCATTCTTCCTTTTTGTTTGTAGTTTAGCTATGTTATTCACCATTCAACTCCTGGTTATGAACAATAGCTTTCTGTCAATCGACATGTATCTGTATCTATCTATCTAAAGGTCTGTCTGTCTATCTATGTATCTATGTATGTATATATCTATGTATCTATGTATCTATCTATGTATCTATTTATCTATCTTCCTATCATCTATCTATGATGTCTATCATCTATTAATCTATGTACCTATCTATCTAACTTTCACCTGTCGTCTGTCTACCTATCTAACTATGAAAGAATCATCTTTTTGTCTGCCCATCTATAATTATGTACAGAACAGTTAACAACATAGCCTATGTCTCTTCCCTACATTATGCTTCCAGAAACCTTGCAAGGTAACTAAGCCATAAGGAGAGCACTGTGTTCACCGATACGCTTTCAGGTAGAGTCAGCAGAGTGTGCTTACAAAACCAGTAAATGGAGGTGAAAGGACTTGAACCCGTATTTTTGTCCTCTGCCTCTTATACTTCCTGCTCGCTTGTTGACTTTATTTAGCCACATTCAGTGAGTAAGTGATCCCTGAAGACCACAAGTATCCTTCGTCTGGGCCTGTTGTCGACAGAAAAGTGTACTTGGCCTTTTGCACACCACCATGTTTGAGGGACATTGGCGTGATCACTGCTGATAGGTGGAGGGACAAATATGAATTAACACCTATTTCTGGACAGGAGCAGTTGGGAACAAAGAGTGTGTTGTGGAGTGAAGTGTTTATTTGAGTGTCCAAACTTCCCTCTTTAGGTGGTTATTACTTCTTTACATTCGTGAACATCATAAAAAGCAATGATTATAAATGCCCAGATGCATATTATTACAGCAATTCATTTGTTGAGGTGAGAGGAAATGAGAAGGAAGTTGCTGCAACACTAAATCTATGCCTGAGCACTGCTGAAACCAAACAAAAAGAATTCACGGTGGCTAGATAGGGCTATTTTCTACTGACTCTCTCTGGGGTCCAAAAGAGAATCCATTTCTTTCTTTGTTTCTCAGTTTCAATTGTGTAGGGTACCTGTCCCCGCCCCTTCAGCTTGTAGTTTGTCTGTGTCCTTGGATCTCAAGTGAGTCTCCAGTAAGGGAGCACGTAGGCGGTCTTGAGTTTTCATCAGTTCTTCTAACCCTGTGTCTTTGATTGGAGCACTCAAAGGCTGTACTTTTATTCTGATATTTGAGAGCTGTGCTCTTACTGCACTTTGAAATCCTTTTTGTTCTCATTAATATACAATCACATGCAGAAAATTATGTTATTCTGTCTACCCTCTTCACCAAGTCACCCCAAATCCCAGTTACAGCTGCTCTCCGTCAGCATGTACTAAGATGCTGTAGAATCACTACATGTCTTCTCTGTGTTTTACAGCCCTACCCATGACACCCCACCCTACACATTATACATGCTAATCCTAATGCCCCCATTCTTTTTCCCCGCACTTATTACTCCCTTCCCACAAACCCTACCCAGTCCCTTTCTCTTTGGTAACTCTTAGTCCACTCTCGGGTTCTGTGAGTCTGCTGCTGTCTTTTCCTTCAGTTTTTCTTTGTTATCATACTCCACACATTAGTGAAATCATTTGGTACATGTATTTCTCCGCCTGGCCTATTTGACTGAGCATAATACCCTCTAGCTCCATCCACGTTATTGCAAATGATAGGATTTGTTTTCTTCTTATGGCTGCTTACTGCACTTTTTAAACTGGATTTCATTCTTCTTTTTTGTTTGTAGTTTTGCTATGTGCTTTCACCATTGCTCTCCTTGTTATGAGCAGTAGCTTTTTGTTTATCGATATGTACCTATATCTATCTATCTGTCTGTCTATCTATTTACCAATCACTCAATCAATCATCTTTTTGTCTGTCCATCTGTCCATGTGTACAGATCAGTTAACCATATACCCTATATCACTTTCCTGCACTATGCTCCCAAAAATCCTGCAAAGTATCTAGGCTGCATAGGGAGCACTGGGTTCACCGAGACACTTGCAGTTCGAGTCGGCCGCGTGTACCGACAAAACCAGGAAATGGTTGTGCTGGACTTGAACCCGTGTCTCTATCCTCTGTCCTCTTTCATCTCCTTCTAACTTGCTGTCTTTATTTAGCCACATTCATTGACTAAGGGCTCCCTGAAGATCTCAAGTATCATTCCTCTGGACCTGCTGTCGACAGAAAAGTAAACTTGTTGCTTTGCTCACCACCATGTTTGAAGGACATCAGCATGATCACCGCCGATAGGACGGAGGGTCAAATAAAACGGAACACCAATTTCTAGACAGGAGCAGTTGGGAGCTAACAGTGTATTGTGGAGTGACGTGTTTATTTCAGTGTCCAAACTTCCCTCTTTAGGTGGTTATTAGATTTTCACATTCGTGAACATCATATAATCCACTGATTTCAAAGGCACAGATGCTTATTATTACAGCAACTCAGTTGTAGATGTGAGAGAAAATGAGAAGTATGTTGCTGCACCACTAAATCTATGGCTGGGAACTGTTGAAACCAAACAAAAAGAATTCACGGTGGTAAGATAGGGCTGTTTTCTGCTGACTGTCTCTGGGGACTCAAACAGAATCCATTTGCTTGATTGTTTGATTTTCCGTTTCACTCGTGTAGGGTACTTTTCCACACACCTTCGGCTTGTAGTTTGTCTGTGTCCTTGGATCTCAAGTGAGTCTCCTGTAAGTAAGCACGTAGGTGTCTTGAGTTTTCATCCATTCTTTTATCCCTGTGTCTTTTGTTTGCAGCACTCAGTGCCTGACCTTTTATTCTGATGATTCAGAGCTGTGCACTTACTGCACTTAAAGAATATTTTTTATCATTAATCTACAATCACGTGAAGAACATTATGTTTACTATGCTCCCCCCTTCACCAAGTCCCCCCGAAAAACCTCTTCAGTCACTGTCGATCAGCGTAGTTGGATGCTGTAGACCCCTTCACCATGTCCCCAACAAATGTCCCCGTTACAGTCACTGTCCATCAGTGAGTAGTAAGATGCTATATGATCTCTAATAGTCTTCTCTGTTTTGTACAGTACTCCCATTGCACACCCGACCACGCGCATTACACATGCTAAACTTAATGCCCCCATTCTGTCTCCCCACACTTATCCCTCCCTTCAGACTCACCCTGCCCAGTCCTTTTTCCTTTGGTTACTTTTAGTCAACTCGGGTTCTGTGAGTCTGCTGCTGTTTTTTTACTTCAGTTTTTCTTTGTTGTTATACTCCACACATGAGTGAAATCACTTGGTACTTGCCTTTATTCGCCTGCCCTATTTTTCTGAACATACTACCGTCTTGCTCCATCCACGTCATTGCAAATGGTAGTATTTGTTTTCTTCTTAAGGCTGCTTACTGCACTTTTTAAACTGGATTTCATTCTTCCTTTTTGTTTGTAGTTTAGCTATGTTATTCACCATTCAACTCCTGTTTGTGAACAATAGCTTTCTGTCAATCGACATGTATCTGTATCTATCTATCTAAAGGTCTGTCTGTCTATCTATGTATCTATGTATGTATATATCTATGTATCTATGTATCTATCTATGTATCTATTTATCTATCTTCCTATCATCTATCTATGATGTCTATCATCTATTAATCTATGTACCTATCTATCTATCTTTCACCTGTCGTCTGTCTACCTATCTAACTATGAAAGAATCATCTTTTTGTCTGCCCATCTATAATTATGTACAGAACAGTTAACAACATAGCCTATGTCTCTTCCCTACATTATGCTTCCAGAAACCTTGCAAGGTAACTAAGCCATAAGGAGAGCACTGTGTTCACCGATACGCTTTCAGGTAGAGTCAGCAGAGTGTGCTTACAAAACCAGTAAATGGAGGTGAAAGGACTTGAACCCGTATTTTTGTCCTCTGCCTCTTATACTTCCTGCTCGCTTGTTGACTTTATTTAGCCACATTCAGTGAGTAAGTGATCCCTGAAGACCACAAGTATCCTTCGTCTGGGCCTGTTGTCGACAGAAAAGTGTACTTGGCCTTTTGCACACCACCATGTTTGAGGGACATTGGCGTGATCACTGCTGATAGGTGGAGGGACAAATATGAATTAACACCTATTTCTGGACAGGAGCAGTTGGGAACAAAGAGTGTTTTGTGGAGTGAAGTGTTTATTTGAGTGTCCAAACTTCCCTCTTTAGGTGGTTATTACTTCTTTACATTCGTGAACATCATAAAAAGCAATGATTATAAATGCCCAGATGCATATTATTACAGCAATTCATTTGTTGAGGTGAGAGGAAATGAGAAGGAAGTTGCTGCAACACTAAATCTATGCCTGAGCACTGCTGAAACCAAACAAAAAGAATTCACGGTGGCTAGATAGGGCTATTTTCTACTGACTCTCTCTGGGGTCCAAAAGAGAATCCATTTCTTTCTTTGTTTCTCAGTTTCAATTGTGTAGGGTACCTGTCCCCGCCCCTTCAGCTTGTAGTTTGTCTGTGTCCTTGGATCTCAAGTGAGTCTCCAGTAAGGGAGCACGTAGGCGGTCTTGAGTTTTCATCAGTTCTTCTAACCCTGTGTCTTTGATTGGAGCACTCAAAGGCTGTACTTTTATTCTGATATTTGAGAGCTGTGCTCTTACTGCACTTTGAAATCCTTTTTGTTCTCATTAATATACAATCACATGCAGAAAATTATGTTATTCTGTCTACCCTCTTCACCAAGTCACCCCAAATCCCAGTTACAGCTGCTCTCCGTCAGCATGTACTAAGATGCTGTAGAATCACTACATGTCTTCTCTGTGTTTTACAGCCCTACCCATGACACCCCACCCTACACATTATACATGCTAATCCTAATGCCCCCATTCTTTTTCCCCGCACTTATTACTCCCTTCCCACAAACCCTACCCAGTCCCTTTCTCTTTGGTAACTCTTAGTCCACTCTCGGGTTCTGTGAGTCTGCTGCTGTCTTTTCCTTCAGTTTTTCTTTGTTATCATACTCCACACATGAGTGAAATCATTTGGTACATGTATTTCTCCGCCTGGCCTATTTGACTGAGCATAATACCCTCTAGCTCCATCCACGTTATTGCAAATGATAGGATTTGTTTTCTTCTTATGGCTGCTTACTGCACTTTTTAAACTGGATTTCATTCTTCTTTTTTGTTTGTAGTTTTGCTATGTGCTTTCACCATTGCTCTCCTTGTTATGAGCAGTAGCTTTTTGTTTATCGATATGTACCTATATCTATCTATCTGTCTGTCTATCTATTTACCAATCACTCAATCAATCATCTTTTTGTCTGTCCATCTGTCCATGTGTACAGATCAGTTAACCATATACCCTATATCACTTTCCTGCACTATGCTCCCAAAAATCCTGCAAAGTATCTAGGCTGCAGAGGGAGCACTGGGTTCACCGAGACACTTGCAGTTCGAGTCGGCCGCGTGTACCGACAAAACCAGGAAATGGTTGTGCTGGACTTGAACCCGTGTCTCTATCCTCTGTCCTCTTTCATCTCCTTCTAACTTGCTGTCTTTATTTAGCCACATTCATTGACTAAGGGCTCCCTGAAGATCTCAAGTATCATTCCTCTGGACCTGTTGTCGACAGAAAAGTAAACTTGTTGCTTTGCTCACCACCATGTTTGAAGGACATCAGCATGATCACCGCCGATAGGACGGAGGGTCAAATAAAACGGAACACCAATTTCTAGACAGGAGCAGTTGGGAGCTAACAGTGTATTGTGGAGTGACGTGTTTATTTCAGTGTCCAAACTTCCCTCTTTAGGTGGTTATTAGATTTTCACATTCGTGAACATCATATAATCCACTGATTTCAAAGGCACAGATGCTTATTATTACAGCAACTCAGTTGTAGATGTGAGAGAAAATGAGAAGTATGTTGCTGCACCACTAAATCTATGGCTGGGAACTGTTGAAACCAAACAAAAAGAATTCACGGTGGTAAGATAGGGCTGTTTTCTGCTGACTGTCTCTGGGGACTCAAACAGAATCCATTTGCTTGATTGTTTGATTTTCCGTTTCACTCGTGTAGGGTACTTTTCCACACACCTTCGGCTTGTAGTTTGTCTGTGTCCTTGGATCTCAAGTGAGTCTCCTGTAAGTAAGCACGTAGGTGTCTTGAGTTTTCATCCATTCTTTTATCCCTGTGTCTTTTGTTTGCAGCACTCAGTGCCTGACCTTTTATTCTGATGATTCAGAGCTGTGCACTTACTGCACTTAAAGAATATTTTTTATCATTAATCTACAATCACGTGAAGAACATTATGTTTACTATGCTCCCCCCTTCACCAAGTCCCCCCGAAAAACCTCTTCAGTCACTGTCGATCAGCGTAGTTGGATGCTGTAGACCCCTTCACCATGTCCCCAACAAATGTCCCCGTTACAGTCACTGTCCATCAGTGAGTAGTAAGATGCTATATGATCTCTAATAGTCTTCTCTGTTTTGTACAGTACTCCCATTGCACACCCGACCACGCGCATTACACATGCTAAACTTAATGCCCCCATTCTGTCTCCCCACACTTATCCCTCCCTTCAGACTCACCCTGCCCAGTCCTTTTTCCTTTGGTTACTTTTAGTCAACTCGGGTTCTGTGAGTCTGCTGCTGTTTTTTTACTTCAGTTTTTCTTTGTTGTTATACTCCACACATGAGTGAAATCACTTGGTACTTGCCTTTATTCGCCTGCCCTATTTTTCTGAACATACTACCGTCTTGCTCCATCCACGTCATTGCAAATGGTAGTATTTGTTTTCTTCTTAAGGCTGCTTACTGCACTTTTTAAACTGGATTTCATTCTTCCTTTTTGTTTGTAGTTTAGCTATGTTATTCACCATTCAACTCCTGTTTGTGAACAATAGCTTTCTGTCAATCGACATGTATCTGTATCTATCTATCTAAAGGTCTGTCTGTCTATCTATGTATCTATGTATGTATATATCTATGTATCTATGTATCTATCTATGTATCTATTTATCTATCTTCCTATCATCTATCTATGATGTCTATCATCTATTAATCTATGTACCTATCTATCTATCTTTCACCTGTCGTCTGTCTACCTATCTAACTATGAAAGAATCATCTTTTTGTCTGCCCATCTATAATTATGTACAGAACAGTTAACAACATAGCCTATGTCTCTTCCCTACATTATGCTTCCAGAAACCTTGCAAGGTAACTAAGCCATAAGGAGAGCACTGTGTTCACCGATACGCTTTCAGGTAGAGTCAGCAGAGTGTGCTTACAAAACCAGTAAATGGAGGTGAAAGGACTTGAACCCGTATTTTTGTCCTCTGTCCTCTTATACTTCCTGCTCGCTTGTTGACTTTATTTAGCCACATTCAGTGAGTAAGTGATCCCTGAAGACCACAAGTATCCTTCGTCTGGGCCTGTTGTCGACAGAAAAGTGTACTTGGCCTTTTGCACACCACCATGTTTGAGGGACATTGGCGTGATCACTGCTGATAGGTGGAGGGACAAATATGAATTAACACCTATTTCTGGACAGGAGCAGTTGGGAACAAAGAGTGTGTTGTGGAGTGAAGTGTTTATTTGAGTGTCCAAACTTCCCTCTTTAGGTGGTTATTACTTCTTTACATTCGTGAACATCATAAAAAGCAATGATTATAAATGCCCAGACGCATATTATTACAGCAATTCATTTGTTGAGGTGAGAGGAAATGAGAAGGAAGTTGCTGCAACACTAAATCTATGCCTGAGCACTGCTGAAACCAAACAAAAAGAATTCACGGTGGCTAGATAGGGCTATTTTCTACTGACTCTCTCTGGGGTCCAAATGAGAATCCATTTCTTTCTTTGTTTCTCAGTTTCAATTGTGTAGGGTACCTGTCCCCGCCCCTTCAGCTTGTAGTTTGTCTGTGTCCTTGGATCTCAAGTGAGTCTCCAGTAAGGGAGCACGTAGGTGGTCTTGAGTTTTCATCAGTTCTTCTAACCCTGTGTCTTTTGATTGGAACACTCAAAGGCTGTTCTTTTATTCTGATATTTGAGAGCTGTGCTCTTACTGCACTTTGAAATCCTTATTGTTCTCATTAATATACAATCACATGCAGAAAATTATGTTATTCTGTCTACCCTCTTCACCAAGTCACCCCAAATCCCAGTTACAGCCGCTCTCCGTCAGCATGTACTAAGATGCTGTAGAATCACTACATGTCTTCTCTGTGTTGTACAGCCCTACCCATGACACCCCACCCTACACATTATACATGCTAATCCTAATGCCCCCATTCTTTTTCCCCGCACTTATTACTCCCTTCCCACAAACCCTACCCAGTCCCTTTCTCTTTGGTAACTCTTAGTCCACTCTCGGGTTCTGTGAGTCTGCTGCTGTCTTTTCCTTCAGTTTTTCTTTGTTATCATACTACACACATGAGTGAAATCATTTGGTACATGTATTTCTCCGCCTGGCCTATTTGACTGAGCATAATACCCTCTAGCTCCATCCACGTTATTGCAAATGATAGGATTTGTTTTCTTCTTATGGCTGCTTACTGCACTTTTTAAACTGGATTTCATTCTTCTTTTTTGTTTGTAGTTTTGCTATGTGCTTTCACCATTGCTCTCCTTGTTATGAGCAGTAGCTTTTTGTTTATCGATATGTACCTATATCTATCTGTCTGTCTATCTATTTACCAATCACTCAATCAATCATCTTTTTGTCTGTCCATCTGTCCATGTGTACAGATCAGTTAACCATATACCCTATATCACTTTCCTGCACTATGCTCCCAAAAATCCTGCAAAGTATCTAGGCTGCAGAGGGAGCACTGGGTTCACCGAGACACTTGCAGTTCGAGTCGGCCGCGTGTACCGACAAAACCAGGAAATGGTTGTGCTGGACTTGAACGCATGTCTCTATCCTCTGTCCTCTTTCATCTCCTTCTAACTTGCTGTCTTTATTTAGCCACATTCATTGACTAAGTGCTCCCTGAAGATCTCAAGTATCATTCCTCTGGACCTGTTGTCGACAGAAAAGTAAACTTGTTGCTTTGCTCACCACCATGTTTGAAGGACATCAGCGTGATCACCGCCGATGGGACGGAGGGTCAAATAAAACGGAACACCAATTTCTAGACAGGAGCAGTTGGGAGCTAACAGTGTATTGTGGAGTGACGTGTTTATTTGAGTGTCCAAACTTCCCTCTTTAGGTGGTTATTAGATGTTCACATTCGTGAACATCATATAATCCACTGATTTCAAAGGCACAGATTCTTATTATTACAGCAACTCAGTTGTAGAGGTGAGAGAAAATGAGAAGTATGTTGCTGCAACACTAAATCTATGGCTGGGAACTGTTGAAAACAAACAAAAAGAATTCACGGTGGCCAGATAGGGCTATTTTCTGCTGACTGTCTCTGGGGACTCAAACAGAATCCATTTGCTTGATTGTTTGATTTTCCGTTTCACTCGTGTAGGGTACTTGTCCACACACCTTCGGCTTGTAGTTTGTCTGTGTCCTTGGATCTCAATTGAGTCTCCTGTAAGTAAGCAGGTAGGTGTCTTGAGTTTTCATCCCTTCTTTTATCCCTGTGTCTTTTGTTTGCAGCACTCAGTGCCTGACCTTTTATTCTGATGATTCAGAGCTGTGCACTTACTGCACTTAAAGAATATTTTTTATCATTAATCTACAATCACGTGAAGAACATTATGTTTACTATGCTCCCCCCTTCACCAAGTCCCCCCGAAAAACCTCTTCAGTCACTGTCGATCAGCGTAGTTGGATGCTGTAGACCCCTTCACCATGTCCCCAACAAATGTCCCCGTTACAGTCACTGTCCATCAGTGAGTAGTAAGATGCTATATGATCTCTAATAGTCTTCTCTGTTTTGTACAGTACTCCCATTGCACACCCGACCACGCGCATTATACATGCTAAACTTAATGCCCCCATTCTTTCTCCCCACACTTATCCCTCCCTTCAGACTCACCCTGCCCAGTCCTTTTTCCTTTGGTTACTTTTAGTCAACTCTCGGTTTCTGTGAGTCTGCTGCTGTTTTTTTACTTCAGTTTTTCTTTGTTGTTATACTCCACACATGAGTGAAATCACTTGGTACTTGCCTTTATACGCCTGCCCTATTTTTCTGAACATACTACCGTCTTGCTCCATCCACGTCATTGCAAATGGTAGTATTTGTTTTCCTCTTAAGGCTGCTTACTGCACTTTTTAAACTGGATTTCATTCTTCCTTTTTGTTTGTAGTTTAGCTATGTTATTCACCATTCAACTCCTGGTTATGAACAATAGCTTTCTGTCAATCGACATGTATCTGTATCTATCTATCTAAAGGTCTGTCTGTCTATCTATGTATCTATGTATGTATATATCTATGTATCTATGTATCTATCTATGTATCTATTTATCTATCTTCCTATCATCTATCTATGATGTCTATCATCTATTAATCTATGTACCTATCTATCTATCTTTCACCTGTCGTCTGTCTACCTATCTAACTATGAAAGAATCATCTTTTTGTCTGCCCATCTATAATTATGTACAGAACAGTTAACAACATAGCCTATGTCTCTTCCCTACATTATGCTTCCAGAAACCTTGCAAGGTAACTAAGCCATAAGGAGAGCACTGTGTTCACCGGTACGCTTTCAGGTAGAGTCAGCAGAGTGTGCTTACAAAACCAGTAAATGGAGGTGAAAGGACTTGAACCCGTATTTTTGTCCTCTGTCCTCTTATACTTCCTGCTCGCTTGTTGACTTTATTTAGCCACATTCAGTGAGTAAGTGATCCCTGAAGACCACAAGTATCCTTCTTCTGGGCCTGTTGTCGACAGAAAAGTGTACTTGGCCTTTTGCACACCACCATGTTTGAGGGACATTGGCGTGATCACTGCTGATAGGTGGAGGGACAAATATGAATTAACACCTATTTCTGGACAGGAGCAGTTGGGAACAAAGAGTGTGTTGTGGAGTGAAGTGTTTATTTGAGTGTCCAAACTTCCCTCTTTAGGTGGTTATTACTTCTTTACATTCGTGAACATCATAAAAAGCAATGATTATAAATGCCCAGACGCATATTATTACAGCAATTCATTTGTTGAGGTGAGAGGAAATGAGAAGGAAGTTGCTGCAACACTAAATCTATGCCTGAGCACTGCTGAAACCAAACAAAAAGAATTCACGGTGGCTAGATAGGGCTATTTTCTACTGACTCTCTCTGGGGTCCAAATGAGAATCCATTTCTTTCTTTGTTTCTCAGTTTCAATTGTGTAGGGTACCTGTCCCCGCCCCTTCAGCTTGTAGTTTGTCTGTGTCCTTGGATCTCAAGTGAGTCTCCAGTAAGGGAGCACGTAGGTGGTCTTGAGTTTTCATCAGTTCTTCTAACCCTGTGTCTTTTGATTGGAACACTCAAAGGCTGTTCTTTTATTCTGATATTTGAGAGCTGTGCTCTTACTGCACTTTGAAATCCTTATTGTTCTCATTAATATACAATCACATGCAGAAAATTATGTTATTCTGTCTACCCTCTTCACCAAGTCACCCCAAATCCCAGTTACAGCCGCTCTCCGTCAGCATGTACTAAGATGCTGTAGAATCACTACATGTCTTCTCTGTGTTGTACAGCCCTACCCATGACACCCCACCCTACACATTATACATGCTAATCCTAATGCCCCCATTCTTTTTCCCCGCACTTATTACTCCCTTCCCACAAACCCTACCCAGTCCCTTTCTCTTTGGTAACTCTTAGTCCACTCTCGGGTTCTGTGAGTCTGCTGCTGTCTTTTCCTTCAGTTTTTCTTTGTTATCATACTACACACATGAGTGAAATCATTTGGTACATGTATTTCTCCGCCTGGCCTATTTGACTGAGCATAATACCCTCTAGCTCCATCCACGTTATTGCAAATGATAGGATTTGTTTTCTTCTTATGGCTGCTTACTGCACTTTTTAAACTGGATTTCATTCTTCTTTTTTGTTTGTAGTTTTGCTATGTGCTTTCACCATTGCTCTCCTTGTTATGAGCAGTAGCTTTTTGTTTATCGATATGTACCTATATCTATCTGTCTGTCTATCTATTTACCAATCACTCAATCAATCATCTTTTTGTCTGTCCATCTGTCCATGTGTACAGATCAGTTAACCATATACCCTATATCACTTTCCTGCACTATGCTCCCAAAAATCCTGCAAAGTATCTAGGCTGCAGAGGGAGCACTGGGTTCACCGAGACACTTGCAGTTCGAGTCGGCCGCGTGTACCGACAAAACCAGGAAATGGTTGTGCTGGACTTGAACGCATGTCTCTATCCTCTGTCCTCTTTCATCTCCTTCTAACTTGCTGTCTTTATTTAGCCACATTCATTGACTAAGTGCTCCCTGAAGATCTCAAGTATCATTCCTCTGGACCTGTTGTCGACAGAAAAGTAAACTTGTTGCTTTGCTCACCACCATGTTTGAAGGACATCAGCGTGATCACCGCCGATGGGACGGAGGGTCAAATAAAACGGAACACCAATTTCTAGACAGGAGCAGTTGGGAGCTAACAGTGTATTGTGGAGTGACGTGTTTATTTGAGTGTCCAAACTTCCCTCTTTAGGTGGTTATTAGATGTTCACATTCGTGAACATCATATAATCCACTGATTTCAAAGGCACAGATTCTTATTATTACAGCAACTCAGTTGTAGAGGTGAGAGAAAATGAGAAGTATGTTGCTGCAACACTAAATCTATGGCTGGGAACTGTTGAAAACAAACAAAAAGAATTCACGGTGGCCAGATAGGGCTATTTTCTGCTGACTGTCTCTGGGGACTCAAACAGAATCCATTTGCTTGATTGTTTGATTTTCCGTTTCACTCGTGTAGGGTACTTGTCCACACACCTTCGGCTTGTAGTTTGTCTGTGTCCTTGGATCTCAATTGAGTCTCCTGTAAGTAAGCAGGTAGGTGTCTTGAGTTTTCATCCCTTCTTTTATCCCTGTGTCTTTTGTTTGCAGCACTCAGTGCCTGACCTTTTATTCTGATGATTCAGAGCTGTGCACTTACTGCACTTAAAGAATATTTTTTATCATTAATCTACAATCACGTGAAGAACATTATGTTTACTATGCTCCCCCCTTCACCAAGTCCCCCCGAAAAACCTCTTCAGTCACTGTCGATCAGCGTAGTTGGATGCTGTAGACCCCTTCACCATGTCCCCAACAAATGTCCCCGTTACAGTCACTGTCCATCAGTGAGTAGTAAGATGCTATATGATCTCTAATAGTCTTCTCTGTTTTGTACAGTACTCCCATTGCACACCCGACCACGCGCATTATACATGCTAAACTTAATGCCCCCATTCTTTCTCCCCACACTTATCCCTCCCTTCAGACTCACCCTGCCCAGTCCTTTTTCCTTTGGTTACTTTTAGTCAACTCTCGGTTTCTGTGAGTCTGCTGCTGTTTTTTTACTTCAGTTTTTCTTTGTTGTTATACTCCACACATGAGTGAAATCACTTGGTACTTGCCTTTATACGCCTGCCCTATTTTTCTGAACATACTACCGTCTTGCTCCATCCACGTCATTGCAAATGGTAGTATTTGTTTTCCTCTTAAGGCTGCTTACTGCACTTTTTAAACTGGATTTCATTCTTCCTTTTTGTTTGTAGTTTAGCTATGTTATTCACCATTCAACTCCTGGTTATGAACAATAGCTTTCTGTCAATCGACATGTATCTGTATCTATCTATCTAAAGGTCTGTCTGTCTATCTATGTATCTATGTATGTATATATCTATGTATCTATGTATCTATCTATGTATCTATTTATCTATCTTCCTATCATCTATCTATGATGTCTATCATCTATTAATCTATGTACCTATCTATCTATCTTTCACCTGTCGTCTGTCTACCTATCTAACTATGAAAGAATCATCTTTTTGTCTGCCCATCTATAATTATGTACAGAACAGTTAACAACATAGCCTATGTCTCTTCCCTACATTATGCTTCCAGAAACCTTGCAAGGTAACTAAGCCATAAGGAGAGCACTGTGTTCACCGGTACGCTTTCAGGTAGAGTCAGCAGAGTGTGCTTACAAAACCAGTAAATGGAGGTGAAAGGACTTGAACCCGTATTTTTGTCCTCTGTCCTCTTATACTTCCTGCTCGCTTGTTGACTTTATTTAGCCACATTCAGTGAGTAAGTGATCAATGAAGACCACAAGTATCCTTCGTCTGGGCCTGTTGTCGACAGAAAAGTGTACTTGGCCTTTTGCACACCACCATGTTTGAGGGACATTGGCGTGATCACTGCTGATAGGTGGAAGGACAAATATGAATTAACACCTATTTCTGGACAGGAGCAGTTGGGAACAAAGAGTGTGTTGTGGAGTGAAGTGTTTATTTGAGTGTCCAAACTTCCCTCTTTAGGTGGTTATTACTTCTTTACATTCGTGAACATCATAAAAAGCAATGATTATAAATGCCCAGACGCATATTATTACAGCAATTCATTTGTTGAGGTGAGAGGAAATGAGAAGGAAGTTGCTGCAACACTAAATCTATGCCTGAGCACTGCTGAAACCAAACAAAAGAATTCACGGTGGCTAGATAGGGCTATTTTCTACTGACTCTCTCTGGGGTCCAAAAGAGAATCCATTTCTTTCTTTGTTTCTCCGTTTCACTTGTGTAGGGTACCTGTCCCCGCCCCTTCAGCTTGTAGTTTGTCTGTGTCCTTGGATCTCAAGTGAGTCTCCAGTAAGGGAGCACGTAGATGGTCTTGAGTTTTCATCAGTTCTTCTAACCCTGTGTCTTTTGATTGGAGCACTCAAAGGCTGTACTTTTATTCTGATATTTGAGAGCTGTGCTCTTACTGCACTTCGAAATCCTTTTTGTTCTCATTAATCTACAATCACATGCAGAAAATTATGTTATTCTGTCTACCCTCTTCACCAAGTCACCCCAAATCCCAGTTACAGCCGCTCTCCGTCAGCATGTACTAAGATGCTGTAGAATCACTACATGTCTTCTCTGTGTTGTACAGCCCTACCCATGACACCCCACCCTACACATTATACATGCTAATCCTAATGCCCCCATTCTTTTTCCCCGCACTTATTACTCCCTTCCCACAAACCCTACCCAGTCCCTTTCTCTTTGGTAACTGTTAGTCCACTCTCGGGTTCTGTGAGTCTGCTGCTGTCTTTTCCTTCAGTTTTTCTTTGTTATCATACTCCACACATGAGTGAAATCATTTGGTACATGTATTTCTCCGCCTGGCCTATTTGACTGAGCATAATGCCCTCTAGCTCCATCCACGTTATTGCAAATGATAGGATTTGTTTTCTTCTTATGGCTGCTTACTGCACTTTTTAAACTGGATTTCATTCTTCTTTTTTGTTTGTAGTTTTGCTATGTGCTTTCACCATTGCTCTCCTTGTTATGAGCAGTAGCTTTTTGTTTATCGATATGTACCTATATCTATCTATCTGTCTATCTATTTACCAATCACTCAATCAATCATCTTTTTGTCTGTCCATCTGTCCATGTGTACAGATCAGTTAACCATATACCCTATATCACTTTCCTGCACTATGCTCCCAAAAATCCTGCAAAGTATCTAGGCTGCAGAGGGAGCACTGGGTTCACCGAGACACTTGCAGTTAGAGTCGGCCGCGTGTACCGACAAAACCAGGAAATGGTTGTGCTGGACTTGAACGCGTGTCTCTATCCTCTGTCCTCTTTCATCTCCTTCTAACTTGCTGTCTTTATTTAGCCACATTCATTGACTAAGGGCTCCCTGAAGATCTCAAGTATCATTCCTCTGGACCTGTTGTCGACAGAAAAGTAAACTTTTTGCTTAGCTCACCACCATGTTTGAAGGACATCAGCGTGATCACCGCCGATAGGACGGAGGGTCAAATAAAACGGAACACCAATTTCTAGACAGGAGCAGTTGGGAGCTAACAGTGTATTGTGGAGTGACGTGTTTATTTCAGTGTCCAAACTTCCCTCTTTAGGTGGTTATTAGATTTTCACATTCGTGAACATCATATAATCCACTGATTTCAAAGGCACAGATGCTTATTATTACAGCAACTCAGTTGTAGAGGTGAGAGAAAATGAGAAGTATGTTGCTGCACCACTAAATCTATGGCTGGGAACTGTTGAAACCAAACAAAAAGAATTCACGGTGGCCAGATAGGGCTATTTTCTGCTGACTGTCTCTGGGGACTCAAACAGAATCCATTTGCTTGATTGTTTGAATTTCCGTTTCACTCGTGTAGGGTATTTGTCCACACACCTTCGGCTTGTAGTTTGTCTGTGTCCTTGGATCTCAAGTGTGTCTCCTGTAAGTAAGCAGGTAGGTGTCTTGAGTTTTCATCCCTTCTTTTATCCCTGTGTCTTTTGTTTGCAGCACTCAGTGCCTGACCTTTTATTCTGATGATTCAGAGCTGTGCACTTACTGCACTTAAAGAATATTTTTTATCATTAATCTACAATCACGTGAAGAACATTATGTTTACTATGCTCCCCCCTTCACCAAGTCGCCCCGAAAAACCTCTTCAGTCACTATCGATCATCGTAGTTAAATGCTGTAGACCCCTTCACCATGTCCCCCACAAAAGTCCCCGTTAAAGTCACTGTCCTCAGTGAGTAGTAAGATGCTATATGATCTCTACTAGTCTTCTCTGTGTTGTACAGTACTCCCCATGCACACCCGACCCCGAGCATTATACATGCTAAACTTAATGCCCCCATTCTTTCTCCCCACACTTATCCCTACCTTCAGATTCACCCTGAACAGTCCTTTTTCCTTTGGTTACTTTTAGTCAACTCTCGGGTTCTGTGAGTCTGCTGCTGTTGTTTACTTCAGTTTTTCTTTGTTGTTATACTCCACACATGAGTGAAATCACTTGGTAATTGCCTTTATCCGCCTGCCCTATTTTTCTGTACATACTACCCTCTTGCTCCATCCACGTCATTGCAAATGGTAGTATTTGTTTTCTTCTTAAGGCTGCTTACTGCACTTTTTAACTGGATTTCATTCTTCCTTTTTGTTTGTAGTTTAGCTATGTTATTCACCATTCAACTCATGGTTATGAACAATAGCTTTGTGTCAATCGACATGTATCTGTATCTATCTATCTAAAGGTCTGTCTGTCTATCTATGTTTCTATGTATGTATATATCTATGTATCTATGTATCTATCTATGTATTTATCTATCTATCTTCCTATCAACTATCTATGATGTCTATCATCTATTAATCTATGTACCTATCTATCTCTCTTTAACCTGTCGTCTGTCTACCTATCTATCTATGAAACAATCATCTTTTTGTCTGCCCATCTATCCTTATGTACAGAACAGTTAACAACATAGCCTATGTCTCTTCCCTACATTATGCTTCCAGAAATCTTGCAAGGTAACTAAGCCATAAGTAGAGTACTGTGTTCACCGATACGCTTTCAGGTAGAGTCAGCAGAGTGTGCTTTCAAAACCAGTAAATGGAGGTGAAAGGACTTGAACCCGTATCTTTGTCCTCTGTCCTCTTATACTTCCTGCTCGCTTGTTGACATTATTTAGCCACATTCAGTGAGTAAGTGATCCCTGAAGACCAAAAGTATCCTTCGTCTGAGCCTGTTGTCGACAGAAAAGTGTACTTGGCCTTTTGCACACCACCATGTTTGAGGGACATTGGCGTGATCACTGCTGATAGGTGGAGGGACAAATATGAATTAACACCTATTTCTGGACAGGAGCAGTTGGGAACAAAGAGTGTGTTGTGGAGTGAAGTGTTTATTTGAGTGTCCAAACTTCCCTCTTTAGGTGGTTATTACTTCTTTACATTCGTGAACATCATAAAAAGCATTGATTATAAATGCCCAGACGCATATTATTACAGCAATTCATTTGTTGAGGTGAGACGAAATGAGAAGGAAGTTGCTGCAACACTAAATCTATGCCTGAGCACTGCTGAAACCAAACAGAAAGAATTCATGGTGGCTAGATAGGGCTATTTTCTACTGACTCTCTCTGGGGTCCAAAACAGAATCCATTTCTTTCTTTGTTTCTCAGTTTCACTTGTGTAGGGTACCTGTCCCCGCCCCTTCAGCTTGTAGTTTGTCTGTGTCCTTGGATCTCAAGTGAGGCTCCAGTAAGGGAGCACGTAGGTGGTCTTGAGTTTTCATCAGTTCTTCTAACCCTGTGTCTTTTGATTGGAGCACTCAAAGGCTGTACTTTTATTCTGATATTTGAGAGCTGTGCTCTTACTGCACTTTGAAATTCTTTTTGTTCTCATTAATATACAATCACATGCAGAAAATTATGTTATTCTGTCTACCCTCTTCACCAAGTCACCCCAAATCCCAGTTACAGCCGCTCTCCGTCAGCATGTACTAAGATGCTGTAGAATCACTACATGTCTTCTCTGTGTTGTACAGCCCTACCCATGACACCCCACCCCACACATTATACATGCTAATCCTAATGCCCCCATTCTTTTTCCCCGCACTTATTACTCCCTTCCCACAAACCCTACCCAGTCCCTTTCTCTTTGGTAACTGTTAGTCCACTCTCGGGTTCTGTGAGTCTGCTGCTGTCTTTTCCTTCAGTTTTTCTTTGTTATCATACTCCACACATGAGTGAAATCATTTGGTACATGTATTTCTCCGCCTGGGCTATTTGACTGAGCATAATACCCTCTAGCTCTATCCACGTTATTGCAAATGATAGGATTTGTTTTCTTCTTATGGCTGCTTACTGCACTTTTTAAACTGGATTTTATTCTTATTTTTCGTTTGTAGTTTGCTATGTGCTTCAACCATTGCTCTCATTTTTATGAGCAATAGCTTTGTGTTAATCGATATGAACCTATATCTATCTATCTGTCTGTCTATCAATCAATCAATCAATCATTCAATCAATCAATCATCTTTATGTCTGCCCATCTGTCCTTGTGTACAGAACAGGTAACCACATATCCTATGTCACTTTCCTACATTATGCTTCCAAAAATGCTGCAAGGTAACTAGGCTGTAGGGAGAGCACTGGGTTCACCGAGACACTTGCAGGTCGTGTCGGCCGAGTGTACCTACAAAACCAGGAAATGGTTGTGCTGGACTTGAACGCGTGTCTCTATCCTCTGTCCTCTTTCATCTCCTTCTAACTTGCTGTCTTTATTTAGCCACTTTCATTGACTAAGGGCTCCCTGAAGATCTCAAGTATCATTCCTCTGGACCTGTTGTCGACAGAAAAGTAAACTTGTTGCTTTGCTCACCACCATGTTTGAAGGACATCTATGTGAACACCACTGATAGGATGGAGGGTCAAATAAAAAGGAACAACAATTTCTAGACAGGAGCAGTTGGGAGCTAAGAGTGTATTGTGGAGTGACATATTTATTTGAGTGTCCAAACTTCCCTCTTTAGGTGGTTATTACTTCACATTCGTGAAGATCATAAAACCCACAAATTTCAAAGGCCCAGATTCTTATTATTTCAGCAACCCAGTTGTTGAGGTGAGAGAAAATGAGAAGGACGTTGCTCCAAAACTAAATCTATGGCTGGGACTTGCGGAAAACAAAAAAAAGAATTCACGGTGGCCAGATAGTGCTATTTTCTACTGACTGTCTCTGGGGGCTCAAACAAAATCCATTTGTTTGATTGTTTGTTTTTCAGTTTCACTCGTGTAGGGTACTTGTCCCCACACCTTCAGCTTGTAGTTTGTCTTTGTCCTTGGATCTCAAGTGAGTCTCCTGTAAGGAAGCACGTAGGTTTCTTGAGTTTTCAACCGTTCTTTTAATCCTGTGTCTTTTGTTTGCTGCACTCAGAGCCTGACCTTTTATTCTGATGATTCAGTGCTGTGCCCTTATTGCACTTAAAAAATTTTTTTTGTTATCATTAATCTACAATCACGTGAAGAACATTATGTTTACTATGCTCCCCCTTATCCAAGTCCACCAGCAAAAACCTCTTAAAGTCACTGTCCATCAGCATAGTTGGATGCTTCAAACCCCTTCAGCATGTACCTATTCAAAGACACCGATACAGTCGCTGTCAATCATGGAGTAGTAAGATGCTATATAACCTCTACTAGTCTTCTCTGTGTTGTACAGCACTCCCCATGTCCCGCGCGACCCAACGCAATATACATGGTAATCCTAATGCCCCCAATCTTTCTCCCCACACTTATCCCTCCCTTCAGAACCACCCTGTGCACTCCTTTTCCCTTTGGCAACTTTCAGTCAACTCTCGGGTTCTGTGAGTATCCTGCTGTTTTTTTCCTTCAGTTTCTCTTTGTTGTTATACTCCACACATGAGTGATACCATTTGATATTGTCTTTCTCAGCCTGACCTATTTTTCTGAACATACTACTGTCTAGCTCCATCCACGTCATTGCAAATGGTAGGATTTGTTTTCTTCTTATGGCTGCTTACTGCACTTTGTAAACTGGATTTCATTCTTCCTTTTTGTTTGTAGTTTAGCTATGTGATTTCACCATTCATCTCCTGGTTATGGGCAACAGCTTTGTGTCAATCGATATGTATCTGTATCTATCTATCGCTCTGTGTGTCTTTATATCTATCTTTCTTTCAATATATCCTTCTTTCTATCTCTCTATCCTCTCTATTTATCTATCCATCTATCTAGCTTCCTGTCTTCTATCATGTGTATAATCTATCGATCATCTGTCATCTATCTATCTGTCTATCTATGAAACAATCTTCTTTCTGTCTGTCCATCTATCCTTATGTACAGAACAGTTAACTACATCAACTATGTCACTTCCTTACATTATGCTTTCAAAAACATTGCAAGGTCACTAGGCCGTAGGTAGAGCACTGGGCTCACTGAGACAATTGCAGATCGAATCAGCCGCGTGTGCTTACAAAACCAGTAAATGGTGGTGCAGGGACTTGAACCCGTATCTCTGTCCTCTGTCCTCTTAAACCTCCTTCTCGCTTGCTAACTGTATTTAGCCACATTCATTGACTAAGTCCTCACTGAAGACCCCAATTATACTTCCTCTGGGCCTGTTGTAGACAGAAAAGTATACTTGGTGCTTTACTCACCACCATGTTTGAGGGACATTGGCATGTTCACCACTGATAGGAGGAGGGACAAATAAAAAGGAACACCTATTTCTAGACAGGAGCATTTGGGAGCAAAGTGTGTGTTGTGGAGAGACGTGTTTGGTTGAGTGTCCAAACTTCCCTCTTTATGTGGTTATTACTTCTTTACAATCGTGGATATCATAAAACCCAGTGATTTCAAAGGCCCAGATGCATATTATTACAGCAATTCATTTGTTGATGTGAGAAAAATGAGAAGGACATTGCAGTACCACTAAATCTATACCTGGGCACTGCTGATACCAAACAAAAGGAATTCACGGTGGCTAGGTAGGACTATTTTCTAGTGACTGTCTCTGGGGTCTCAAACAGAATCCATTTGTTTCTTTGTTTCAAAGATTCACTTGTATAGGGTACCTGTCCCCGCCCCTTCAGCTTGTAGTTTGTCTGTGTCCTTGGATCACAAGTGAGTCTCCAGTAAGGGAGCACTTATTTGATCTTGAGTTTTCATCAGTTCTTCTAACCCTGTGTCTTTTGATTGGAGCAGTGAAAGCCTGCACTTTTATTCTGATATTTGATAGCTAGGCTCTTACTGCACTTTGAAATTTTTTTTGTTCTCATTAACATACAATCACATGCAGAACAATATGTTAACAAGTGTAACCCCTTCACCAAGTCCTCGCCAAATCCCAGTTTCAGTCACTGTCCGTCAGCGTGTTGTAAGATGCTCTAGAATCACTATAGTCTTCTCTGTGTTGTATAGCCCTCCCAATGACCCTTCACCCTACACATTATTCATGCTAATCCTAATGCCCCCATTCTTTTTCCCCGCCCTTATCAATCCCTTCCCACAAACACTACCCAGTCCCTTTCTCTTTGGTAACTCTTAGTCCACTCTCGTGTACTGTGTATATGCTGCTGTTTCTTCCTTCAGTTTTTCTTTGTTATCGTACTCCACACATGAGTTAAATCACTTGGTACATGTATTTTCCGACTGGCCTATTTGACTGAGCATAATACCCTCTAGCTCCATCCAAGTTATTGCCAATGATAGGATTTGTTTTCTTCTTATGGCTGCTTACTGCTCTTTTTAAACTGGATTTTATTCTTCTTTTTCGTTTGTAGTTTGCTATGTGCTTCAACCATTGCTCTCATGGTTATGAGCAATAGCTTTGTGTTAATCGATATGAACCTATATCTATCTGTCTGTCTATCAATCAATCAATCAATCAATCAATCATCTTTCTGTCTGCCCATCTGTCCTTGTGTACAGAACAGGTAACCACATATCCTATGTCACTTTCCTACATTGTGCTTCCAAAATTCCTGAAAGGTAACTAGGCTGTAGGTAGAGCACTGGGTTCACCGAGACACTTGCAGGTCGTGTCGGCCGAGTGTACCTACAAAACCAGGAAATGGCTGTGCAGGGACTTGAACCCGTGTCTCTATCCTCTGTCCTCTTTCATCTCCTTCTCACTTCCTGTCTGTATGTAGCCACATTCATTCACTAAGTGCTCCCTGAAGACCACAAGTATCCTTCCTCTGGGCCTGTGGACGACAGAAACGTAAAATTGTTGCTTTGCTCACCACCATGTTTGAAGGACATCTATGTGAACACCACTGATAGGATGGAGGGTCAAATAAAAAGGAACACCAATTTCTAGACAGGAGCAGTTGGGAACTAAGAGTGTATTGTGGAGTGGCATATTTATTTGAGTGTCCAAACTTCCCTCTTTAGGTGGTTATGACTTCACATTCGTGAAGATCATAAAACCCACAGATTTCAAAGGCCCAGATTCTTATTATTTCAGCAACCCAGTTGTTGAGGTGAGAGAAAATGAGAAGGACGTTGCTCCACCACTAAATCTATGGCTGGGACTTGCTGAAAACAAACAAAAAGAATTCACGGTGGCCAGATTGTGCAATTTTCTACTGACTGTCTCTGGGGGCTCAAACAGAATCCATTCGTTTGATTGTTTGTTTTTCAGTTTCACTCGTGTTGGGTACTTGTCCCCACACCTTCAGCTTGTAGTTTGTCTTTGTCCTTGTATCTCAAATGAGTCTCCTGTAAGGAAACACGTAGGTTTCTTGAGTTTTCATCCGTTCTTTTAACCCTGTGTCTTTTGTTTGCAGCAATCAGAGCCTGACCTTTTATTCTGATGATTCAGTGCTGTGCCCTTATTGCACGTAAAAATTTTTTTTGTTATCATTAATCTACAATCACGTGAAGAACATTATGTTTACTATGCTCCCCCTTATCCAAGTCCACCAGCAAAAACCTCTTAATGTCGCTGTCCATCAGCATAGTTGGATGCTTTAAACCCCTTCAGCATGTACCCCTTCAAAGACACCGATACAGTCGCTGTCAATCATGGAGTAGTAAGATGCTTTATATAACCTCTACTAGTCTTCTCTGTGTTGTACAGCACTCCCCATGTCCCGCGCGACCCCACGTAATATACATGGTAATCCTAATGCCCCCAATTTTCTCCCCACACTTATCCCTCCCTTCAGAACCACCCTGTGCAGTCCTTTTCCCTTTGGCAACTTTTAGTCAACTCTCGGGTTCTGTGAGTATCCTGCTGTTTTTTCCTTCAGTTTCTCTTTGTTGTTATACTCCACACATGAGTGATACCATTTGATATTGTCTTTCTCCGCCTGTCCTATTTTTCTGAACATACTACTGTCTAGCTCCATCCTCGTCATTGCAAATGGTAGGATTTGTTTTCTTCTTATGGCTGCTTACTGCACTTTGTAAACTGGATTTCATTCTTCCTTTTTGTTTGTAGTTTAGCTATGTGATTTCACCATTCATCTCCTGGTTATGAGCAACAGCTTTGTGTCAATCGATATGTATCTGTATCTATCTATCGCTCTGTCTGTCTGTATATCTATCTATCTTTCTATATATCCTTCTTTCTATCTCTCTATCCTCTCTATTTATCTATCCGTCTATCTAGCTTCCTGTCTTCTATCATGTGTATAATCTATCGATCATCTGTCATCTATCTATCTGTCTATCTATGAAACAATCTTCTTTCTGTCTGTCCATCTATCCTTATGTACAGAACAGTTAACTACATCAACTATGTCACTTCCCTACATTATGCTTTCTAAAACATTGCAAGGTCACTAGGCCGTAGGGAGAGCACTGGGCTCACTGAGACAATTGCAGATCGAATCAGCCGCGTGTGCTTACAAAACCAGTAAATGGTGGTGCAGGGACTTGAACCCGTATCTCTGTCCTCTGTCCTCTTAAACCTCCTTCTCGCTTGCTAACTGTATTTAGCCACATTCATTGACTAAGTCCTCACTGAAGACCCCAATTATACTTCCTCTGGGCCTGTTGTAGACAGAAAAGTATACTTGGTGCTTTACTCACCACCATGTTTGAGGGACATTGGCATGTTCACCACTGATAGGAGGAGGGACAAATAAAAAGGAACACCTATTTCTAGACAGGAGCATTTGGGAGCAAAGTGTGTGTTGTGGAGAGACGTGTTTGGTTGAGTGTCCAAACTTCCCTCTTTATGTGGTTATTACTTCTTTACAATCGTGGATATCATAAAACCCAGTGATTTCAAAAGCCCAGACGCATATTATTACAGCAATTCATTTGTTGATGTGAGAAAAATGAGAAGGACATTGCAGTACCACTAAATCTATACCTGGGCACTGCTGATACCAAACAAAAGGAATTCACGGTGGCTAGGTAGGACTATTTTCTAGTGACTGTCTCTGGGGTCTCAAACAGAATCCATTTGTTTCTTTGTTTCAAAGATTCACTTGTATAGGGTACCTGTCCCCGCCCCTTCAGCTTGTAGTTTGTGTCCTTGGATCACAAGTGAGTCTCCAGTAAGGGAGCACTTATTTGATCTTGAGTTTTCATCAGTTCTTCTAACCCTGTGTCTTTTGATTGGAGCAGTGAAAGCCTGCACTTTTATTCTGATATTTGATAGCTAGGCTCTTACTGCACTTTGAAATTTTTTTTGTTCTCATTAACATACAATCACATGCAGAACAATATGTTAACAAGTGTAACCCCTTCACCAAGTCCTCGCCAAATCCCAGTTTCAGTCACTGTCCGTCAGCGTGTCGTAAGATGCTCTAGAATCACTATAGTCTTCTCTGTGTTGTATAGACCTCCCAATGACACTTCACCCTACACATTATTCATGCTAATCCTAATGCCCCCATTCTTTTTCCCCGCCTTTATCAATCCCTTCCCACAAACACTACCCAGTCCCTTTCTCTTTGGTAACTCTTAGTCCACTCTCGGGTACTGTGTATATGCTGCTGTTTCTTCCTTCAGTTTTTCTTTGTTATCGTACTCCACACATGAGTTAAATCACTTGGTACATGTATTTTCCGACTGGCCTATTTGACTGAGCATAATACCCTCTAGCTCCATCCAAGTTATTGCCACTGATAGGATTTGTTTTCTTCTAATATCTGCTTACTGCACTTTTTAAACTGGATTTTATTCTTCTTTTTCGTTTGTAGTTTGCTATGTGCTTCAACCATTGCTCTCATGGTTATGAGCAATAGCTTTGTGTTAATCGATATGAACCTATATCTCTCTATCTGTCTGTCTATCAATCAATCAATCAATCAATCAATCATCTTTCTGTCTGCCCATCTGTCCTTGTGTACAGAACAGGTAACCACATATCCTATGTCACTTTCCTACATTATGCTTCCAAAAATCCTGCAAGGTAACTAGGCTGTAGGGAGAGCACTGGGTTCACCGAGACACTTGCAGGTCGTGTCGGCCGAGTGTACCTACAAAACCAGGAAATGGTTGTGCAGGGACTTGAACCCGTGTCTCTATCCTCTGTCCTCTTTCATCTCCTTCTCACTTCCTGTCTGTATATAGCCACATTCATTCACTAAGTGCTCCCTGAAGACCACAAGTATCCTTCCTCTGGGCCTGTGGACGACAGAAACGTAAAATTGTTGCTTTGCTCACCACCATGTTTGAAGGACATCTATGTGAACACCACTGATAGGATGGAGGGTCAAATAAAAAGGAACACCAATTTCTAGACAGGAGCAGTTGGGAGCTAAGAGTGTATTGTGGAGTGACATGTTTATTTGAGTGTTCAAACTTCCCTCTTTAGGTGGTTATTACTTCACATTCGTGAAGATCATAAAACCCACAGATTTCAAAGGCCCAGATTCTTATTATTTCAGCAACCCAGTTGTTGAGGTGAGAGAAAATGAGAAGGACGTTGCTCCACCACTAAATCTATGGCTGGGCCTTGCTGAAAACAAACAAAAAGAGTTCACGGTGGCCAGATAGTGCTATTTTCTACTGACTGTCTCTGGGGGCTCAAACAGAATCCATTTGTTTGATTGTTTGTTTTTCAGTTTCACTCGTGTAGGGTACTTGTCCCCACACCTTCAGCTTGTAGTTTGTCTTTGTCCTTGGATCTCAAGTGAGTCTCCTGTAAGGAAGCACGTAGGTTTCTTGAGTTTTCATCCGTTCTTTTAACCCTGTGTCTTTTGTTTGCAGCACTCAGAGCCTGACCTTTTATTCTGATGATTCAGTGCTGTGCCCTTATTGCACTTAAAAAATTTTTTTTGTTATCATTAATCTACAATCACGTGAAGAACATTATGTTTACTGTGCTCCCCCTTATCCAAGTCCACCAGCAAAAACCTCTTAAAGTCGCTGTCCATCAGCATAGTTGGATGCTTTAAACCCCTTCAGCATGTACAACTTCAAAGACACCGGTACAGTCGGTGTCAATCATGGAGTAGTAAGATGCTATATAACCTCTACTAGTCTTCTCTGTGTTGTACAGCACTCCCCATGTCCCGCGCGACCCCACGCAATATACATGGTAATCCTAATGCCCCCAATCTTTCTCCCCGCACTTATCCCTCCCTTCAGAACCACCCTGTGCAGTCCTTTTCCCTTTGGCAACTTTTAGTCAACTCTCGGGTTCTGTGAGTATCCTGCTGTTTTTTTCCTTCAGTTTCTCTTTGTTGTTATACTCCACACATGAGTGATATCATTTGATATTGTCTTTCTCCGCCTGACCTATTTTTCTGAACATACTACTCTCTAGCTCCATCCACGTCATTGCAAATGGTAGGATTTGTTTTCTTCTTATGGCTGCTTACTGCACTTTGTAAACTGGATTTCATTCTTCCTTTTTGTTTGTAGTTTAGCTATGTGATTTCACCATTCATCTCCTGGTTATGAGCAACAGCTTTGTGTCAATCGATATGTATCTGTATCTATCTATCGCTCTCTCTGTCTGTATATCTATCTATCTTTCTATATATCCTTCTTTCTATCTCTCTATCCTCTCTATTTATCTATCCATCTATCTAGCTTCCTGTCTTCTATCATGTGTATAATCTATCGATCATCTGTCATCTATCTATCTGTCTATCTATGAAACAATCTTCTTTCTGTCTGTCCATCTATCCTTATGTACAGAACAGTTAACTACATCAACTATGTCACTTCCCTACATTATGCTTTCAAAAACATTGCAAGGTCACTAGGCCGTAGGGAGAGCACTGGGCTCACTGAGACAATTGCAGATCGAATCAGCCTCGTGTGCTTACAAAACCAGTAAATGGTGGTGCAGGGACTTGATCCCGTATCTCTGTCCTCTGTCCTCTTAAACCTCCTTCTCGCTTGCTAACTGTATTTAGCCACATTAATTGACTAAGTCCTCACTGAAGACCCCAATTATGCTTCCTCTGGGCCTGTTGTAGACAGAAAAGTATACTTGGTGCTTTACTCACCACCATGTTTGAGGGACATTGGCATGTTCACCACTGATAGGAGGAGGGACAAATAAAAAGGAACACCTATTTCTAGACAGGAGCATTTGGGAGCAAAGTGTGTGTTGTGGAGAGACGTGTTTGGTTGAGTGTCCAAACTTCCCTCTTTATGTGGTTATTACTTCTTTACAATCGTGGATATCATAAAACCCAGTGATTTCAAAAGCCCAGACGCATATTATTACAGCAATTCATTTGTTGATGTGAGAAAAATGAGAAGGACATTGCAGTACCACTAAATCTATACCTGGGCACTGCTGATACCAAACAAAAGGAATTCACGGTGGCTAGGTAGGACTATTTTCTAGTGACTGTCTCTGGGGTCTCAAACAGAATCCATTTGTTTCTTTGTTTCAAAGATTCACTTGTATAGGGTACCTGTCCCCGCCCCTTCAGCTTGTAGTTTGTCTGAGTCCTTGGATCACAAGTGAGTCTCCAGTAAGGGAGCACTTAGGTGATCTTGAGTTTTCATCAGTTCTTCTAACCCTGTGTCTTTTGATTGGAGCAGTGAAAGCCTGTACTTTTATTCCGATATTTGATAGCTATGCTCTTACTGCACTTTGAAATTTTTTTTTGTTCTCATTAATATACAATCACATGCAGAACAATATGTTAACTAGTCTAACCCCTTCACCAAGTCCTCGCCAAATCCCAGTTTCAGTCGCTGTCCGTCTGCGTGTCGTAAGATGCTCTAGAATCACTACTTGTCTTCTCTGTGTTGTATAGCCCTCCCAATGACCCTTCACCCTACACATTATTCATGCTAATCCTAATGCCCCCATTCTTTTTCCCCGCCCTTATCAATCCCTTCCCACAAACACTACCCAGTCCCTTTCTCTTTGGTAACTCTTAGTCCACTCTCGGGTACTGTGTATATGCTGCTGTTTCTTCCTTCAGTTTTTCTTTGTTATCGTACTCCACACATGAGTTAAATCATTTGGTACATGTATTTCTCCGACTGGCCTATTTGACTGAGCATAATACCCTCTAGCTCCATCCAAGTTATTGCCAATGATAGGATTTGTTTTCTTCTTATGGCAGCTTACTGCACTTTTTAAACTGGATTTTATTCTTCTTTTTCGTTTGTAGTTTGCTATGTGCTTCAACCATTGCTCTCATGGTTATGAGCAATAGCTTTGTGTTAATCGATATGAACCTATATCTATCTATCTGGCTGTCTATCAATCAATCAATCAATCAATCAATCATCTTTCTGTCTGCCCATCTGTCCTTGTGTACAGAACAGGTAACCACATATCCTATGTCACTTTCCTACATTATGCTTCAAAAAATCCTGCAAGGTAACTAGACTGTAGGGAGAGCACTGGGTTCACCGAGACACTTGCAGGTCGTGTCGGCCGAGTGTACCTACAAAACCAGGAAATGGTTGTGCAGGGACTTGAACCCGTGTCTCTATCCTCTGTCCTCTTTCATCTCCTTCTCACTTCCTGTCTGTATATAGCCACATTCATTCACTAAGTGCTCCCTGAAGACCACAAGTATCCTTCCTCTGGGCCTGTGGACGACAGAAACGTAAAATTGTTGCTTTGCTCACCACCATGTTTGAAGGACATCTATGTGAACACCACTGATAGGATGGAGGGTCAAATAAAAAGGAACACCAATTTCTAGACAGGAGCAGTTGGGAGCTAAGAGTGTATTGTGGAGTGACATGTTTATTTGAGTGTTCAAACTTCCCTCTTTAGGTGGTTATTACTTCACATTCGTGAAGATCATAAAACCCACAGATTTCAAAGGCCCAGATTCTTATTATTTCAGCAACCCAGTTGTTGAGGTGAGAGAAAATGAGAAGGACGTTGCTCCACCACTAAATCTATGGCTGGGCCTTGCTGAAAACAAACAAAAAGAGTTCACGGTGGCCAGATAGTGCTATTTTCTACTGACTGTCTCTGGGGGCTCAAACAGAATCCATTTGTTTGACTGTTTGTTTTTCAGTTTCACTCGTGTAGGGTACTTGTCCCCACACCTTCAGCTTGTAGTTTGTCTTTGTCCTTGGATCTCAAGTGAGTCTCCTGTAAGGAAGCACGTAGGTTTCTTGAGTTTTCATCCGTTCTTTTAACCCTGTGTCTTTTGTTTGCAGCACTCAGAGCCTGACCTTTTATTCTGATGATTCAGTGCTGTGCCCTTATTGCACTTAAAAAATTTTTTTTGTTATCATTAATCTACAATCACGTGAAGAACATTATGTTTACTATGCTCCCCCTTATCCAAGTCCAACAGCAAAAACCTCTTAAAGTCGCTGTCCATCAGCATAGTTTGATGCTTTAAACCCCTTCAGCATGTACAACTTCAAAGACACCTGTACAGTCGGTGTCAATCATGGAGTAGTAAGATGCTATATAACCTCTACTAGTCTTCTCTGTGTTGTACAGCACTCCCCATGTCCCGCGCGACCCCACGCAATATACATGGTAATCCTAATGCCCCCAATCTTTCTCCCCACACTTATCCCTCCCTTCAGAACCACCCTGTGCAGTCCTTTTCCCTTTGGCAACTTTTAGTCAACTCTCGGGTTCTGTGAGTATCCTGCTGTTTTTTCCCTACAGTTTCTCTTTGTTGTTATACTCCACACATGAGTGATATCATTTGATATTGTCTTTCTCCGCCTGACCTATTTTTCTGAACATACTACTCTCTAGCTCCATCCACGTCATTGCAAATGGTAGTATTTGTTTTCTTCTTATGGCTGCTTACTGCACTTTGTAAACTGGATTTCATTCTTCCTTTTTGTTTGTAGTTTAGCTATGTGATTTCACCATTCATCTCCTGGTTATGAGCAACAGCTTTGTGTCAATCGATATGTATCTGTATCTATCTATCGCTCTGTCTGTCTGTATATCTATCTATCTTTCTATATATCCTTCTTTCTATCTCTCTATCCTCTCTATTTATCTATCCATCTATCTAGCTTCCTGTCTTCTATCATGTGTATAATCTATCGATCATCTGTCATCTATCTATCTGTCTATCTATGAAACAATCTTCTTTCTGTCTGTCCATCTATCCTTATGTACAGAACAGTTAACTACATCAACTATGTCACTTCCCTACATTATGCTTTCAAAAACATTGCAAGGTCACTAGGCCGTAGGGAGAGCACTGGGCTCACTGAGACAATTGCAGATCGAATCAGCCGCGTGTGCTTACAAAACCAGTAAATGGTGGTGCAGGGACTTGATCCCGTATCTCTGTCCTCTGTCCTCTTAAACCTCCTTCTCGCTTGCTAACTGTATTTAGCCACATTAATTGACTAAGTCCTCACTGAAGACCCCAATTATGCTTCCTCTGGGCCTGTTGTAGACAGAAAAGTATACTTGGTGCTTTACTCACCACCATGTTTGAGGGACATTGGCATGTTCACCACTGATAGGAGGAGGGACAAATAAAAAGGAACACCTATTTCTAGACAGGAGCATTTGGGAGCAAAGTGTGTGTTGTGGAGAGACGTGTTTGGTTGAGTGTCCAAACTTCCCTCTTTATGTGGTTACTTCTTTACAATTGTGGATATCATAAAACCCAGTGATTTCAAAAGCCCAGACGCATATTATTACAGCAATTCATTTGTTGATGTGAGAAAAATGAGAAGGACATTGCAGTACCACTAAATCTATACCTGGGCACTGCTGATACCAAACAAAAGGAATTCACGGTGGCTAGGTAGGACTATTTTCTAGTGACTGTCTCTGGGGTCTCAAACAGAATCCATTTGTTTCTTTGTTTCAAAGATTCACTTGTATAGGGTACCTGTCCCCGCCCCTTCAGCTTTTAGTTTGTCTGAGTCCTTGGATCACAAGTGAGTCTCCAGTAAGGGAGCACTTAGGTGATCTTGAGTTTTCATCAGTTCTTCTAACCCTGTGTCTTTTGATTGGAGCAGTGAAAGCCTGTACTTTTATTCCGATATTTGATAGCTATGCTCTTACTGCACTTTGAAATTTTTTTTGTTCTCATTAACATACAATCACATGCAGAACAATATGTTAACAAGTGTAACCCCTTCACCAAGTCCTCGCCAAATCCCAGTTTCAGTCACTGTCCGTCAGCGTGTTGTAAGATGCTCTAGAATCACTATAGTCTTCTCTGTGTTGTATAGCCCTCCCAATGACCCTTCACCCTACACATTATTCATGCTAATCCTAATGCCCCCATTCTTTTTCCCCGCCCTTATCAATCCCTTCCCACAAACACTACCCAGTCCCTTTCTCTTTGGTAACTCTTAGTCCACTCTCGGGTACTGTGTATATGCTGCTGTTTCTTCCTTCAGTTTTTCTTTGTTATCGTACTCCACACATGAGTTAAATCATTTGGTACATGTATTTCTCCGACTGGCCTATTTGACTGAGCATAATACCCTCTAGCTCCATCCAAGTTATTGCCAATGATAGGATTTGTTTTCTTCTTATGGCAGCTTACTGCACTTTTTAAACTGGATTTTATTCTTCTTTTTCGTTTGTAGTTTGCTATGTGCTTCAACCATTGCTCTCATGTTTATGAGCAATAGCTTTGTGTTAATCGATATGAACCTATATCTATCTATCTGTCTGTCTATCAATCAATCAATCAATCAATCAATCATCTTTCTGTCTGCCCATCTGTCCTTGTGTACAGAACAGGTAACCACATATCCTATGTCACTTTCCTACATTATGCTTCAAAAAATCCTGCAAGGTAACTAGGCTGTAGGGAGAGCACTGGGTTCACCGAGACACTTGCAGGTCGTGTCGGCCGAGTGTACCTACAAAACCAGGAAATGGTTGTGCAGGGACTTGAACCCGTGTCTCTATCCTCTGTCCTCTTTCATCTCCTTCTCACTTCCTGTCTGTATATAGCCACATTCATTCACTAAGTGCTCCCTGAAGACCACAAGTATCCTTCCTCTGGGCCTGTGGACGACAGAAACGTAAAATTGTTGCTTTGCTCACCACCATGTTTGAAGGACATCTATGTGAACACCACTGATAGGATGGAGGGTCAAATAAAAAGGAACACCAATTTCTAGACAGGAGCAGTTGGGAGCTAAGAGTGTATTGTGGAGTGACATGTTTATTTGAGTGTTCAAACTTCCCTCTTTAGGTGGTTATTACTTCACATTCGTGAAGATCATAAAACCCACAGATTTCAAAGGCCCAGATTCTTATTATTTCAGCAACCCAGTTGTTGAGGTGAGAGAAAATGAGAAGGACGTTGCTCCACCACTAAATCTATGGCTGGGCCTTGCTGAAAACAAACAAAAAGAGTTCACGGTGGCCAGATAGTGCTATTTTCTACTGACTGTCTCTGGGGGCTCAAACAGAATCCATTTGTTTGACTGTTTGTTTTTCAGTTTCACTCGTGTAGGGTACTTGTCCCCACACCTTCAGCTTGCAGTTTGTCTTTGTCCTTGGATCTCAAGTGAGTCTCCTGTAAGGAAGCACGTAGGTTTCTTGAGTTTTCATCCGTTCTTTTAACCCTGTGTCTTTTGTTTGCAGCACTCAGAGCCTGACCTTTTATTCTGATGATTCATTGCTGTGCCCTTATTGCACTTAAAAAATTTTTTTTGTTATCATTAATCTACAATCACGTGAAGAACATTATGTTTACTATGCTCCCCCTTATCCAAGTCCAACAGCAAAAACCTCTTAAAGTCGCTGTCCATCAGCATAGTTTGATGCTTTAAACCCCTTCAGCATGTACAACTTCAAAGACACCGGTACAGTCGGTGTCAATCATGGAGTAGTAAGATGCTATATAACCTCTACTAGTCTTCTCTGTGTTGTACAGCACTCCCCATGTCCCGCGCGACACCACGCAATATACATGGTAATCCTAATGCCCCCAATCTTTCTCCCCACACTTATCCCTCCCTTCAGAACCACCCTGTGCAGTCCTTTTCCCTTTGGCAACTTTTAGTCAACTCTCGGGTTCTGTGAGTATCCTGCTGTTTTTTTCCTTCAGTTTCTCTTTGTTGTTATACTCCACACATGAGTGATATCATCTTTCTCCGCCTGACCTATTTTTCTGAACATACTACTCTCTAGCTAAATCCACGTCATTGCAAATGGTAGGATTTGTTTTCTTCTTATGGCTGCTTACTGCACTTTGTAAACTGGATTTCATTCTTCCTTTTTGTTTGTAGTTTAGCTATGTGATTTCACCATTCATCTCCTGGTTATGAGCAACAGCTTTGTGTCAATCGATATGTATCTGTATCTATCTATCGCTCTGTCTGTCTGTATATCTATCTATCTTTCTATATATCCTTCTTTCTATCTCTCTATCCTCTCTATTTATCTATCCATCTATCTAGCTTCCTGTCTTCTATCATGTGTATAATCTATCGATCATCTGTCATCTATCTATCTGTCTATCTATGAAACAATCTTCTTTCTGTCTGTCCATCTATCCTTATGTACAGAACAGTTAACTACATCAACTATGTCACTTCCCTACATTATGCTTTCTAAAACATTGCAAGGTCACTAGGCCGTAGGGAGAGCACTGGGCTCACTGAGACAATTGCAGATCGAATCAGCCGCGTGTGCTTACAAAACCAGTAAATGGTGGTGCAGGGACTTGATCCCGTATCTCTGTCCTCTGTCCTCTTAAACCTCCTTCTCGCTTGCTAACTGTATTTAGCCACATTAATTGACTAAGTCCTCACTGAAGACCCCAATTATGCTTCCTCTGGGCCTGTTGTAGACAGAAAAGTATACTTGGTGCTTTACTCACCACCATGTTTGAGGGACATTGGCATGTTCACCACTGATAGGAGGAGGGACAAATAAAAAGGAACACCTATTTCTAGACAGGAGCATTTGGGAGCAAAGTGTGTGTTGTGGAGAGACGTGTTTGGTTGAGTGTCCAAACTTCCCTCTTTATGTGGTTATTACTTCTTTACAATCGTGGATATCATAAAACCCAGTGATTTCAAAAGCCCAGACGCATATTATTACAGCAATTCATTTGTTGATGTGAGAAAAATGAGAAGGACATTGCAGTACCACTAAATCTATACCTGGGCACTGCTGATACCAAACAAAAGGAATTCACGGTGGCTAGGTAGGACTATTTTCTAGTGACTGTCTCTGGGGTCTCAAACAGAATCCATTTGTTTCTTTGTTTCAAAGATTCACTTGTATAGGGTACCTGTCCCCGCCCCTTCAGCTTTTAGTTTGTCTGAGTCCTTGGATCACAAGTGAGTCTCCAGTAAGGGAGCACTTAGGTGATCTTGAGTTTTCATCAGTTCTTCTAACCCTGTGTCTTTTGATTGGAGCAGTGAAAGCCTGTACTTTTATTCCGATATTTGATAGCTATGCTCTTACTGCACTTTGAAATTTTTTTTGTTCTCATTAATATACAATCACATGCAGAACAATATGTTAACTAGTCTAACCCCTTCACCAAGTCCTCGCCAAATCCCAGTTTCAGTCGCTGTCCGTCTGCGTGTCGTAAGATGCTCTAGAATCACTACTTGTCTTCTCTGTGTTGTATAGCCCTCCCAATGACCCTTCACCCTACACATTATTCATGCTAATCCTAATGCCCCCATTCTTTTTCCCCGCCCTTATCAATCCCTTCCCACAAACACTACCCAGTCCCTTTCTCTTTGGTAACTCTTAGTCCACTCTCGGGTACTGTGTATATGCTGCTGTTTCTTCCTTCAGTTTTTCTTTGTTATCGTACTCCACACATGAGTTAAATCATTTGGTACATGTATTTCTCCGACTGGCCTATTTGACTGAGCATAATACCCTCTAGCTCCATCCAAGTTATTGCCAATGATAGGATTTGTTTTCTTCTTATGGCAGCTTACTGCACTTTTTAAACTGGATTTTATTCTTCTTTTTCGTTTGTAGTTTGCTATGTGCTTCAACCATTGCTCTCATGGTTATGAGCAATAGCTTTGTGTTAATCGATATGAACCTATATCTATCTATCTGGCTGTCTATCAATCAATCAATCAATCAATCAATCATCTTTCTGTCTGCCCATCTGTCCTTGTGTACAGAACAGGTAACCACATATCCTATGTCACTTTCCTACATTATGCTTCAAAAAATCCTGCAAGGTAACTAGGCTGTAGGGAGAGCACTGGGTTCACCGAGACACTTGCAGGTCGTGTCGGCCGAGTGTACCTACAAAACCAGGAAATGGTTGTGCAGGGACTTGAACCCGTGTCTCTATCCTCTGTCCTCTTTCATCTCCTTCTCACTTCCTGTCTGTATATAGCCACATTCATTCACTAAGTGCTCCCTGAAGACCACAAGTATCCTTCCTCTGGGCCTGTGGACGACAGAAACGTAAAATTGTTGCTTTGCTCACCACCATGTTTGAAGGACATCTATGTGAACACCACTGATAGAATGGAGGGTCAAATAAAAAGGAACACCAATTTCTAGACAGGAGCAGTTGGGAGCTAAGAGTGTATTGTGGAGTGACATGTTTATTTGAGTGTCCAAACTTCCCTCTTTAGGTGGTTATTACTTCACATTCGTGAAGATCATAAAACCCACAGATTTCAAAATCCCAGATTCTTATTATTTCAGCAACCCAGTTGTTGAGGTGAGAGAAAATGAGAAGGACGTTGCTCCACCACTAAATCTATGGCTGGGCCTTGCTGAAAACAAACAAAAAGAGTTCACGGTGGCCAGATAGTGCTATTTTCTACTGACTGTCTCTGGGGGCTCAAACAGAATCCATTTGTTTGATTGTTTGTTTTTCAGTTTCACTCGTGTAGGGTACTTGTCCCCACACCTTCAGCTTGTAGTTTGTCTTTGTCCTTGGATCTCAAGTGAGTCTCCTGTAAGGAAGCACGTAGGTTTCTTGAGTTTTCATCCGTTCTTTTAACCCTGTGTCTTTTGTTTGCAGCACTCAGAGCCTGACCTTTTATTCTGATGATTCAGTGCTGTGCCCTTATTGCACTTAAAAAATTTTTTTTGTTATCATTAATCTACAATCACGTGAAGAACATTATGTTTACTATGCTCCCCCTTATCCAAGTCCAACAGCAAAAACCTCTTAAAGTCGCTGTCCATCAGCATAGTTGGATGCTTTAAACCCCTTCAGCATGTACCCCTTCAAAGACACCGGTACAGTCGGTGTCAATCATGGAGTAGTAAGATGCTATATAACCTCTACTAGTCTTCTCTGTGTTGTACAGCACTCCCCATGTCCCGCGCGACCCCACGCAATATACATGGTAATCCTAATGCCCCCAATCTTTCTCCCCACACTTATCCCTCCCTTCAGAACCACCCTGTGCAGTCCTTTTCCCTTTGGCAACTTTTAGTCAACTCTCGGGTTCTGTGAGTATCCTGCTGTTTTTTTCCTTCAGTTTCTCTTTGTTGTTATACTCCACACATGAGTGATATCATTTGATATTGTCTTTCTCCGCCTGACCTATTTTTCTGAACATACTACTCTCTAGCTCCATCCACGTCATTGCAAATGGTAGGATTTGTTTTCTTCTTATGGCTGCTTACTGCACTTTGTAAACTGGATTTCATTCTTCCTTTTTGTTTGTAGTTTAGCTATGTGATTTCACCATTCATCTCCTGGTTATGAGCAACAGCTTTGTGTCAATCGATATGTATCTGTATCTATCTATCGCTCTGTCTGTCTGTATATCTATCTATCTTTCTATATATCCTTCTTTCTATCTCTCTATCCTCTCTATTTATCTATCCATCTATCTAGCTTCCTGTCTTCTATCATGTGTATAATCTATCGATCATCTGTCATCTATCTATCTGTCTATCTATGAAACAATCTTCTTTCTGTCTGTCCATCTATCCTTATGTACAGAACAGTTAACTACATCAACTATGTCACTTCCCTACATTATGCTTTCTAAAACATTGCAAGGTCACTAGGCCGTAGGGAGAGCACTGGGCTCACTGAGACAATTGCAGATCGAATCAGCCGCGTGTGCTTACAAAACCAGTAAATGGTGGTGCAGGGACTTGATCCCGTATCTCTGTCCTCTGTCCTCTTAAACCTCCTTCTCGCTTGCTAACTGTATTTAGCCACATTAATTGACTAAGTCCTCACTGAAGACCCCAATTATGCTTCCTCTGGGCCTGTTGTAGACAGAAAAGTATACTTGGTGCTTTACTCACCACCATGTTTGAGGGACATTGGCATGTTCACCACTGATAGGAGGAGGGACAAATAAAAAGGAACACCTATTTCTAGACAGGAGCATTTGGGAGCAAAGTGTGTGTTGTGGAGAGACGTGTTTGGTTGAGTGTCCAAACTTCCCTCTTTATGTGGTTATTACTTCTTTACAATCGTGGATATCATAAAACCCAGTGATTTCAAAAGCCCAGACGCATATTATTACAGCAATTCATTTGTTGATGTGAGAAAAATGAGAAGGACATTGCAGTACCACTAAATCTATACCTGGGCACTGCTGATACCAAACAAAAGGAATTCACGGTGGCTAGGTAGGACTATTTTCTAGTGACTGTCTCTGGGGTCTCAAACAGAATCCATTTGTTTCTTTGTTTCAAAGATTCACTTGTATAGGGTACCTGTCCCCGCCCCTTCAGCTTTTAGTTTGTCTGAGTCCTTGGATCACAAGTGAGTCTCCAGTAAGGGAGCACTTAGGTGATCTTGAGTTTTCATCAGTTCTTCTAACCCTGTGTCTTTTGATTGGAGCAGTGAAAGCCTGTACTTTTATTCCGATATTTGATAGCTATGCTCTTACTGCACTTTGAAATTTTTTTTGTTCTCATTAATATACAATCACATGCAGAACAATATGTTAACTAGTCTAACCCCTTCACCAAGTCCTCGCCAAATCCCAGTTTCAGTCGCTGTCCGTCTGCGTGTCGTAAGATGCTCTAGAATCACTACTTGTCTTCTCTGTGTTGTATAGCCCTCCCAATGACCCTTCACCCTACACATTATTCATGCTAATCCTAATGCCCCCATTCTTTTTCCCCGCCCTTATCAATCCCTTCCCACAAACACTACCCAGTCCCTTTCTCTTTGGTAACTCTTAGTCCACTCTCGGGTACTGTGTATATGCTGCTGTTTCTTCCTTCAGTTTTTCTTTGTTATCGTACTCCACACATGAGTTAAATCATTTGGTACATGTATTTCTCCGACTGGCCTATTTGACTGAGCATAATACCCTCTAGCTCCATCCAAGTTATTGCCAATGATAGGATTTGTTTTCTTCTTATGGCAGCTTACTGCACTTTTTAAACTGGATTTTATTCTTCTTTTTCGTTTGTAGTTTGCTATGTGCTTCAACCATTGCTCTCATGTTTATGAGCAATAGCTTTGTGTTAATCGATATGAACCTATATCTATCTATCTGTCTGTCTATCAATCAATCAATCAATCAATCAATCATCTTTCTGTCTGCCCATCTGTCCTTGTGTACAGAACAGGTAACCACATATCCTATGTCACTTTCCTACATTATGCTTCAAAAAATCCTGCAAGGTAACTAGGCTGTAGGGAGAGCACTGGGTTCACCGAGACACTTGCAGGTCGTGTCGGCCGAGTGTACCTACAAAACCAGGAAATGGTTGTGCAGGGACTTGAACCCGTGTCTCTATCCTCTGTCCTCTTTCATCTCCTTCTCACTTCCTGTCTGTATATAGCCACATTCATTCACTAAGTGCTCCCTGAAGACCACAAGTATCCTTCCTCTGGGCCTGTGGACGACAGAAACGTAAAATTGTTGCTTTGCTCACCACCATGTTTGAAGGACATCTATGTGAACACCACTGATAGGATGGAGGGTCAAATAAAAAGGAACACCAATTTCTAGACAGGAGCAGTTGGGAGCTAAGAGTGTATTGTGGAGTGACATGTTTATTTGAGTGTTCAAACTTCCCTCTTTAGGTGGTTATTACTTCACATTCGTGAAGATCATAAAACCCACAGATTTCAAAGGCCCAGATTCTTATTATTTCAGCAACCCAGTTGTTGAGGTGAGAGAAAATGAGAAGGACGTTGCTCCACCACTAAATCTATGGCTGGGCCTTGCTGAAAACAAACAAAAAGAGTTCACGGTGGCCAGATAGTGCTATTTTCTACTGACTGTCTCTGGGGGCTCAAACAGAATCCATTTGTTTGACTGTTTGTTTTTCAGTTTCACTCGTGTAGGGTACTTGTCCCCACACCTTCAGCTTGTAGTTTGTCTTTGTCCTTGGATCTCAAGTGAGTCTCCTGTAAGGAAGCACGTAGGTTTCTTGAGTTTTCATCCGTTCTTTTAACCCTGTGTCTTTTGTTTGCAGCACTCAGAGCCTGACCTTTTATTCTGATGATTCAGTGCTGTGCCCTTATTGCACTTAAAAAATTTTTTTTGTTATCATTAATCTACAATCACGTGAAGAACATTATGTTTACTATGCTCCCCCTTATCCAAGTCCACCAGCAAAAACCTCTTAAAGTCGCTGTCCATCAGCATAGTTTGATGCTTTAAACCCCTTCAGCATGTACAACTTCAAAGACACCGGTACAGTCGGTGTCAATCATGGTGTAGTAAGATGCTATATAACCTCTACTAGTCTTCTCTGTGTTGTACAGCACTCCCCATGTCCCGCGCGACCCCACGCAATATACATGGTAATCCTAATGCCCCCAATCTTTCTCCCCACACTTATCCCTCCCTTCAGAACCACCCTGTGCAGTCCTTTTCCCTTTGGCAACTTTTAGTCAACTCTCGGGTTCTGTGAGTATCCTGCTGTTTTTTTCCTACAGTTTCTCTTTGTTTTTATACTCCACACATGAGTGATATCATTTGATATTGTCTTTCTCCGCCTGACCTATTTTTCTGAACATACTACTCTCTAGCTCCATCCACGTCATTGCAAATGGTAGGATTTGTTTTCTTCTTATGGCTGCTTACTGCACTTTGTAAACTGGATTTCATTCTTCCTTTTTGTTTGTAGTTTAGCTATGTGATTTCACCATTCATCTCCTGGTTATGAGCAACAGCTTTGTGTCAATCGATATGTATCTGTATCTATCTATCGCTCTGTCTGTCTGTATATCTATCTATCTTTCTATATATCCTTCTTTCTATCTCTCTATCCTCTCTATTTATCTATCCATCTATCTAGCTTCCTGTCTTCTATCATGTGTATAATCTATCGATCATCTGTCATCTATCTATCTGTCTATCTATGAAACAATCTTCTTTCTGTCTGTCCATCTATCCTTATGTACAGAACAGTTAACTACATCAACTATGTCACTTCCCTACATTATGCTTTCTAAAACATTGCAAGGTCACTAGGCCGTAGGGAGAGCACTGGGCTCACTGAGACAATTGCAGATCGAATCAGCCGCGTGTGCTTACAAAACCAGTAAATGGTGGTGCAGGGACTTGATCCCGTATCTCTGTCCTCTGTCCTCTTAAACCTCCTTCTCGCTTGCTAACTGTATTTAGCCACATTAATTGACTAAGTCCTCACTGAAGACCCCAATTATGCTTCCTCTGGGCCTGTTGTAGACAGAAAAGTATACTTGGTGCTTTACTCACCACCATGTTTGAGGGACATTGGCATGTTCACCACTGATAGGAGGAGGGACAAATAAAAAGGAACACCTATTTCTAGACAGGAGCATTTGGGAGCAAAGTGTGTGTTGTGGAGAGACGTGTTTGGTTGAGTGTCCAAACTTCCCTCTTTATGTGGTTATTACTTCTTTACAATCGTGGATATCATAAAACCCAGTGATTTCAAAAGCCCAGACGCATATTATTACAGCAATTCATTTGTTGATGTGAGAAAAATGAGAAGGACATTGCAGTACCACTAAATCTATACCTGGGCACTGCTGATACCAAACAAAAGGAATTCACGGTGGCTAGGTAGGACTATTTTCTAGTGACTGTCTCTGGGGTCTCAAACAGAATCCATTTGTTTCTTTGTTTCAAAGATTCACTTGTATAGGGTACCTGTCCCCGCCCCTTCAGCTTTTAGTTTGTCTGAGTCCTTGGATCACAAGTGAGTCTCCAGTAAGGGAGCACTTAGGTGATCTTGAGTTTTCATCAGTTCTTCTAACCCTGTGTCTTTTGATTGGAGCAGTGAAAGCCTGTACTTTTATTCCGATATTTGATAGCTATGCTCTTACTGCACTTTGAAATTTTTTTTGTTCTCATTAATATACAATCACATGCAGAACAATATGTTAACTAGTCTAACCCCTTCACCAAGTCCTCGCCAAATCCCAGTTTCAGTCGCTGTCCGTCTGCGTGTCGTAAGATGCTCTAGAATCACTACTTGTCTTCTCTGTGTTGTATAGCCCTCCCAATGACCCTTCACCCTACACATTATTCATGCTAATCCTAATGCCCCCATTCTTTTTCCCCGCCCTTATCAATCCCTTCCCACAAACACTACCCAGTCCCTTTCTCTTTGGTAACTCTTAGTCCACTCTCGGGTACTGTGTATATGCTGCTGTTTCTTCCTTCAGTTTTTCTTTGTTATCGTACTCCACACATGAGTTAAATCATTTGGTACATGTATTTCTCCGACTGGCCTATTTGACTGAGCATAATACCCTCTAGCTCCATCCAAGTTATTGCCAATGATAGGATTTGTTTTCTTCTTATGGCAGCTTACTGCACTTTTTAAACTGGATTTTATTCTTCTTTTTCGTTTGTAGTTTGCTATGTGCTTCAACCATTGCTCTCATGTTTATGAGCAATAGCTTTGTGTTAATCGATATGAACCTATATCTATCTATCTGTCTGTCTATCAATCAATCAATCAATCAATCAATCATCTTTCTGTCTGCCCATCTGTCCTTGTGTACAGAACAGGTAACCACATATCCTATGTCACTTTCCTACATTATGCTTCAAAAAATCCTGCAAGGTAACTAGGCTGTAGGGAGAGCACTGGGTTCACCGAGACACTTGCAGGTCGTGTCGGCCGAGTGTACCTACAAAACCAGGAAATGGTTGTGCAGGGACTTGAACCCGTGTCTCTATCCTCTGTCCTCTTTCATCTCCTTCTCACTTCCTGTCTGTATATAGCCACATTCATTCACTAAGTGCTCCCTGAAGACCACAAGTATCCTTCCTCTGGGCCTGTGGACGACAGAAACGTAAAATTGTTGCTTTGCTCACCACCATGTTTGAAGGACATCTATGTGAACACCACTGATAGGATGGAGGGTCAAATAAAAAGGAACACCAATTTCTAGACAGGAGCAGTTGGGAGCTAAGAGTGTATTGTGGAGTGACATGTTTATTTGAGTGTTCAAACTTCCCTCTTTAGGTGGTTATTACTTCACATTCGTGAAGATCATAAAACCCACAGATTTCAAAGGCCGAGATTCTTATTATTTCAGCAACCCAGTTGTTGAGGTGAGAGAAAATGAGAAGGACGTTGCTCCACCACTAAATCTATGGCTGGGCCTTGCTGAAAACAAACAAAAAGAGTTCACGGTGGCCAGATAGTGCTATTTTCTACTGACTGTCTCTGGGGGCTCAAACAGAATCCATTTGTTTGACTGTTTGTTTTTCAGTTTCACTCGTGTAGGGTACTTGTCCCCACACCTTCAGCTTGTAGTTTGTCTTTGTCCTTGGATCTCAAGTGAGTCTCCTGTAAGGAAGCACGTAGGTTTCTTGAGTTTTCATCCGTTCTTTTAACCCTGTGTCTTTTGTTTGCAGCACTCAGAGCCTGACCTTTTATTCTGATGATTCAGTGCTGTACCCTTATTGCACTTAAAAAATTTTTTTTGTTATCATTAATCTACAATCACGTGAAGAACATTATGTTTACTATGCTCCCCCTTATCCAAGTCCAACAGCAAAAACCTCTTAAAGTCGCTGTCCATCAGCATAGTTTGATGCTTTAAACCCCTTCAGCATGTACCCCTTCAAAGACACCGGTACAGTCGGTGTCAATCATGGAGTAGTAAGATGCTATATAACCTCTACTAGTCTTCTCTGTGTTGTACAGCACTCCCCATGTCCCGCGCAACCCCACGCAATATACATGGTAATCCTAATGCCCCCAATCTTTCTCCCCACACTTATCCCTCCCTTCAGAACCACCCTGTGCAGTCCTTTTCCCTTTGGCAACTTTTAGTCAACTCTCGGGTTCTGTGAGTATCCTGCTGTTTTTTTCCTTCAGTTTCTCTTTGTTGTTATACTCCACACATGAGTGATATCATTTGATATTGTCTTTCTCCGCCTGACCTATTTTTCTGAACATACTACTCTCTAGCTCCATCCACGTCATTGCAAATGGTAGGATTTGTTTTCTTCTTATGGCTGCTTACTGCACTTTGTAAACTGGATTTCATTCTTCCTTTTTGTTTGTAGTTTAGCTATGTGATTTCACCATTCATCTCCTGGTTATGAGCAACAGCTTTGTGTCAATCAATATGTATCTGTATCTATCTATCGCTCTGTCTGTCTGTATATCTATCTATCTTTCTATATATCCTTCTTTCTATCTCTCTATCCTCTCTATTTATCTATCCATCTATCTAGCTTCCTGTCTTCTATCATGTGTATAATCTATCGATCATCTGTCATCTATCTATCTGTCTATCTATGAAACAATCTTCTTTCTGTCTGTCCATCTATCCTTATGTACAGAACAGTTAACTACATCAACTATGTCACTTCCCTACATTATGCTTTCTAAAACATTGCAAGGTCACTAGGCCGTAGGGAGAGCACTGGGCTCACTGAGACAATTGCAGATCGAATCAGCCGCGTGTGCTTACAAAACCAGTAAATGGTGGTGCAGGGACTTGATCCCGTATCTCTGTCCTCTGTCCTCTTAAACCTCCTTCTCGCTTGCTAACTGTATTTAGCGACATTCATTGACTAAGTCCTCACTGAAGACCCCAATTATATTTCCTCTGGGCCTGTTGTAGACAGAAAAGTATACTTGGTGCTTTACTCACCACCATGTTTGAGGGACATTGGCATGTTCACCACTGATAGGAGGAGGGACAAATAAAAAGGAACACCTATTTCTAGACAGGAGCATTTGGGAGCAAAGTGTGTGTTGTGGAGAGACGTGTTTGGTTGAGTGTCCAAACTTCCCTCTTTATGTGGTTATTACTTCTTTACAATCGTGGATATCATAAAACCCAGTGATTTCAAAAGCCCAGACGCATATTATTACAGCAATTCATTTGTTGATGTGAGAAAAATGAGAAGGACATTGCAGTACCACTAAATCTATACCTGGGCACTGCAGATACCAAACAAAAGGAATTCACGGTGGCTAGGTAGGACTATTTTCTAGTGACTGTCTCTGGGGTCTCAAACAGAATCCATTTGTTTCTTTGTTTCAAAGATTCACTTGTATAGGGTACCTGTCCCCGCCCCTTCAGCTTGTAGTTTGTCTGAGTCCTTGGATCACAAGTGAGTCTCCAGTAAGGGAGCACTTAGGTGATCTTGAGTTTTCATCAGTTCTTCTAACCCTGTGTCTTTTGATTGGAGCAGTGAAAGCCTGTACTTTTATTCCGATATTTGATAGCTATGCTCTTACTGCACTTTGAAATTTTTTTTTGTTCTCATTAATATACAATCACATGCAGAACAATATGTTAACTAGTCTAACCCCTTCACCAAGTCCTCGAAAAATCCCAGTTTCAGTCGCTGTCCGTCAGCGTGTCATAAGATGCTCTAGAATCACTACTTGTCTTCTCTGTGTTGTATAGCCCTCCCAATGACCCTTCACCCTACACATTATTCATGCTAATCCTAATGCCCCCATTCTTTTTCCCCGCCCTTATCAATCCCTTCCCACAAACACTACCCAGTCCCTTTCTCTTTGGTAACTGTTAGTCCACTCTCGGGTACTGTGTATATGCTGCTGTTTCTTCCTTCAGTTTTTCTTTGTTATCCTACTCCACACATGAGTTAAATCATTTGGTACATGTATTTCTCCGACTGGCCTATTTGACTGAGCATAATACCCTCTAGCTCCATCCAAGTTATTGCCAATGATAGGATTTGTTTTCTTCTTATGGCAGCTTACTGCACTTTTTAAACTGGATTTTATTCTTCTTTTTCGTTTGTAGTTTGCTATGTGCTTCAACCATTGCTCTCATGGTTATGAGCAATAGCTTTGTGTTAATCGATATGAACCTATATCTATCTATCTGTCTGTCTATCAATCAATCAATCAATCAATCAATCATCTTTCTGTCTGCCCATCTGTCCTTGTGTACAGAACAGGTAACCACATATCCTATGTCACTTTCCTACATTATGCTTCAAAAAATCCTGCAAGGTAACTAGGCTGTAGGGAGAGCACTGGGTTCACCGAGACACTTGCAGGTCGTGTCGGCCGAGTGTACCTACAAAACCAGGAAATGGTTGTGCAGGGACTTGAACCCGTGTCTCTATCCTCTGTCCACTTTCATCTCCTTCTCACTTCCTGTCTGTATATAGCCACATTCATTCACTAAGTGCTCCCTGAAGACCACAAGTATCCTTCCTCTGGGCCTGTGGACGACAGAAACGTAAAATTGTTGCTTTGCTCACCACCATGTTTGAAGGACATCTATGTGAACACCACTGATAGGATGGAGGGTCAAATAAAAAGGAACACCAATTTCTAGACAGGAGCAGTTGGGAACTAAGAGTGTATTGTGGAGTGACATGTTTATTTGAGTGTCCAAACTTCCCTCTTTAGGTGGTTATTACTTCACATTCGTGAAGATCATAAAACCCACAGATTTCAAAGGCCGAGATTCTTATTATTTCAGCAACCCAGTTGTTGAGGTGAGAGAAAATGAGAAGGACGTTGCTCCACCACTAAATCTATGGCTGGGCCTTGCTGAAAACAAACAAAAAGAGTTCACGGTGGCCAGATAGTGCTATTTTCTACTGACTGTCTCTGGGGGCTCAAACAGAATCCATTTGTTTGATTGTTTGTTTTTCAGTTTCACTCGTGTAGGGTACTTGTCCCCACACCCTCAGCTTGTAGTTTGTCTTTGTCCTTGGATCTCAAGTGAGTCTCCTGTAAGGAAGCACGTAGGTTTCTTGAGTTTTCATCCGTTCTTTTAACCCTGTGTCTTTTGTTTGCAGCACTCAGAGCCTGACCTTTTATTCTGATGATTCAGTGCTGTGCCCTTATTGCACTTAAAAAATTTTTTTTGTTATCATTAATCTACAATCACGTGAAGAACATTATGTTTACTATGCTCCCCCTTATCCAAGTCCACCAGCAAAAACCTCTTAAAGTCGCTGTCCATCAGCATAGTTGGATGCTTTAAACCCCTTCAGCATGTACCCCTTCAAAGACACCGGTACAGTCGGTGTCAATCATGGAGTAGTAAGATGCTATATAACCTCTACTAGTCTTCTCTGTGTTGTACAGCACTCCCCATGTCCCGCGCAACCCCACGCAATATACATGGTAATCCTAATGCCCCCAATCTTTCTCCCCACACTTATCCCTCCCTTCAGAACCACCCTGTGCAGTCCTTTTCCCTTTGGCAACTTTTAGTCAACTCTCGGGTTCTGTGAGTATCCTGCTGTTTTTTTCCTTCAGTTTCTCTTTGTTGTTATACTCCACACATGAGTGATATCATTTGATATTGTCTTTCTCCGCCTGACCTATTTTTCTGAACATACTACTCTCTAGCTCCATCCACGTCATTGCAAATGGTAGGATTTGTTTTCTTCTTATGGCTGCTTACTGCACTTTGTAAACTGGATTTCATTCTTCCTTTTTGTTTGTAGTTTAGCTATGTGATTTCACCATTCATCTCCTGGTTATGAGCAACAGCTTTGTGTCAATCAATATGTATCTGTATCTATCTATCGCTCTGTCTGTCTGTATATCTATCTATCTTTCTATATATCCTTCTTTCTATCTCTCTATCCTCTCTATTTATCTATCCATCTATCTAGCTTCCTGTCTTCTATCATGTGTATAATCTATCGATCATCTGTCATCTATCTATCTGTCTATCTATGAAACAATCTTCTTTCTGTCTGTCCATCTATCCTTATGTACAGAACAGTTAACTACATCAACTATGTCACTTCCCTACATTATGCTTTCTAAAACATTGCAAGGTCACTAGGCCGTAGGGAGAGCACTGGGCTCACTGAGACAATTGCAGATCGAATCAGCCGCGTGTGCTTACAAAACCAGTAAATGGTGGTGCAGGGACTTGATCCCGTATCTCTGTCCTCTGTCCTCTTAAACCTCCTTCTCGCTTGCTAACTGTATTTAGCGACATTCATTGACTAAGTCCTCACTGAAGACCCCAATTATATTTCCTCTGGGCCTGTTGTAGACAGAAAAGTATACTTGGTGCTTTACTCACCACCATGTTTGAGGGACATTGGCATGTTCACCACTGATAGGAGGAGGGACAAATAAAAAGGAACACCTATTTCTAGACAGGAGCATTTGGGAGCAAAGTGTGTGTTGTGGAGAGACGTGTTTGGTTGAGTGTCCAAACTTCCCTCTTTATGTGGTTATTACTTCTTTACAATCGTGGATATCATAAAACCCAGTGATTTCAAAAGCCCAGACGCATATTATTACAGCAATTCATTTGTTGATGTGAGAAAAATGAGAAGGACATTGCAGTACCACTAAATCTATACCTGGGCACTGCAGATACCAAACAAAAGGAATTCACGGTGGCTAGGTAGGACTATTTTCTAGTGACTGTCTCTGGGGTCTCAAACAGAATCCATTTGTTTCTTTGTTTCAAAGATTCACTTGTATAGGGTACCTGTCCCCGCCCCTTCAGCTTGTAGTTTGTCTGAGTCCTTGGATCACAAGTGAGTCTCCAGTAAGGGAGCACTTAGGTGATCTTGAGTTTTCATCAGTTCTTCTAACCCTGTGTCTTTTGATTGGAGCAGTGAAAGCCTGTACTTTTATTCCGATATTTGATAGCTATGCTCTTACTGCACTTTGAAATTTTTTTTTGTTCTCATTAATATACAATCACATGCAGAACAATATGTTAACTAGTCTAACCCCTTCACCAAGTCCTCGAAAAATCCCAGTTTCAGTCGCTGTCCGTCAGCGTGTCATAAGATGCTCTAGAATCACTACTTGTCTTCTCTGTGTTGTATAGCCCTCCCAATGACCCTTCACCCTACACATTATTCATGCTAATCCTAATGCCCCCATTCTTTTTCCCCGCCCTTATCAATCCCTTCCCACAAACACTACCCAGTCCCTTTCTCTTTGGTAACTGTTAGTCCACTCTCGGGTACTGTGTATATGCTGCTGTTTCTTCCTTCAGTTTTTCTTTGTTATCCTACTCCACACATGAGTTAAATCATTTGGTACATGTATTTCTCCGACTGGCCTATTTGACTGAGCATAATACCCTCTAGCTCCATCCAAGTTATTGCCAATGATAGGATTTGTTTTCTTCTTATGGCAGCTTACTGCACTTTTTAAACTGGATTTTATTCTTCTTTTTCGTTTGTAGTTTGCTATGTGCTTCAACCATTGCTCTCATGGTTATGAGCAATAGCTTTGTGTTAATCGATATGAACCTATATCTATCTATCTGTCTGTCTATCAATCAATCAATCAATCAATCAATCATCTTTCTGTCTGCCCATCTGTCCTTGTGTACAGAACAGGTAACCACATATCCTATGTCACTTTCCTACATTATGCTTCAAAAAATCCTGCAAGGTAACTAGGCTGTAGGGAGAGCACTGGGTTCACCGAGACACTTGCAGGTCGTGTCGGCCGAGTGTACCTACAAAACCAGGAAATGGTTGTGCAGGGACTTGAACCCGTGTCTCTATCCTCTGTCCTCTTTCATCTCCTTCTCACTTCCTGTCTGTATATAGCCACATTCATTCACTAAGTGCTCCCTGAAGACCACAAGTATCCTTCCTCTGGGCCTGTGGACGACAGAAACGTAAAATTGTTGCTTTGCTCACCACCATGTTTGAAGGACATCTATGTGAACACCACTGATAGGATGGAGGGTCAAATAAAAAGGAACACCAATTTCTAGACAGGAGCAGTTGGGAACTAAGAGTGTATTGTGGAGTGACATGTTTATTTGAGTGTCCAAACTTCCCTCTTTAGGTGGTTATTACTTCACATTCGTGAAGATCATAAAACCCACAGATTTCAAAGGCCCAGATTCTTATTATTTCAGCAACCCAGTTGTTGAGGTGAGAGAAAATGAGAAGGACGTTGCTCCACCACTAAATCTATGGCTGGGCCTTGCTGAAAACAAACAAAAAGAGTTCACGGTGGCCAGATAGTGCTATTTTCTACTGACTGTCTCTGGGGGCTCAAACAGAATCCATTTGTTTGATTGTTTGTTTTTCAGTTTCACTCGTGTAGGGTACTTGCCCCACACCTTCAGCTTGTAGTTTTTCTGTGTCCTTGGATCTCAAGTGAGTCTCCTGTTAGGAAGCACGTAGGATTCTTGAGTTTTCATCTGTTCTTCTAACCCTGTGTCTTTTGTTTGCAGCACTCAGAGCCTGACCTTTTATTCTGATGATTCAGTGCTGTGCCCTTATTGCACTTAAAAAATTTTTTTTGTTATCATTAATCTACAATCACGTGAAGAACATTATGTTTACTATGCTCCCCCTTATCCAAGTCCACCAGCAAAAACCTCTTAAAGTCGCTGTCCATCAGCATAGTTGGATGCTTTCAACCCCTTCAGCATGTACCCCTTCAAAGACACCGGTACAGTCGGTGTCAATCATGGAGTAGTAAGATGCTATATAACCTCTACTAGTCTTCTCTGTGTTGTACAGCACTCCCCATGTCCCGCGCAACCCCACGCAATATACATGGTAATCCTAATGCCCCCAATCTTTCTCCCCACACTTATCCCTCCCTTCAGAACCACCCTGTGCAGTCCTTTTCCCTTTGGCAACTTTTAGTCAACTCTCGGGTTCTGTGAGTATCCTGCTGTTTTTTTCCTTCAGTTTCTCTTTGTTGTTATACTCCACACATGAGTGATATCATTTGATATTGTCTTTCTCCGCCTGACCTATTTTTCTGAACATACTACTGTCTAGCTCCATCCATGTCATTGCAAATGGTATGATTTGTTTTCTTCTTATGGCTGCTTACTGCACTTTGTAAACTGGATTTCATTCTTCCTTTTTGTTTCTAGTTTAGCTATGTGATTTCACCATTCATCTCCTGGTTATGAGCAACAACTTTGTGTCAATCGATATGTATCTGTATCTAACTATCGCTCTGTCTGTCTGTATATCTATCTATCTTTCTATATATCCTTCTTTCTATCTCTCTATCCTCTCTATTTATCTATCCATATATCTAGCTTCCTGTCTTCTATCATGTGTATAATCTATCGATCATCTGTCATCTATCTATCTGTCTATCTATGAAACAATCTTCTTTCTGTCTGTCCATCTATCCTTATGTACAGAACAGTTAACTACATCAACTATGTCACTTCCCTACATTATGCTTTCGAAAACATTGTAAGGTCACTAGGACGTAGGGAGAGCACTGGGCTCACTGAGACAATTGCAGATCGAATCAGCCGCGTGTGCTTACAAAACCAGTAAATGGTGGTGCAGGTACTTGAACCCGTATCTCTGTCCTCTGTCCTCTTAAACGTACTTCTCGCTTGCTAACTGTATTTAGCCACATTCATTGACTAAGTCCTCACTGAAGACCCCAAATATACTTCCTCTGGGCCTGTTGTAGACAGAAAAGTATACTTGGTGCTTTACTCACCACCATGTTTGAGGGACATTGGCATGTTCACCACTGATAGGAGGAGGGACAAGTAAAAAGGAACACCTATTTCTAGACAGGAGCATTTGGGAGCAAAGTGTGTGTTGTGGAGAGACGTGTTTGGTTGAGTGTCCAAACTTCCCTCTTTATGTGGTTATTACTTCTTTACAATCGTGGATATCATAAAACCCAGTGATTTCAAAAGCCCAGACGCATATTATTACAGCAATTCATTTGTTGATGTGAGAAAAATGAGAAGGACATTGCAGTACCACTAAATCTATACCTGGGCACTGCTGATACCAAACAAAAGGAATTCACGGTGGCTAGGTAGGACTATTTTCTAGTGACTGTCTCTGGGGTCTCAAACAGAATCCATTTGTTTCTTTGTTTCAAAGATTCACTTGTATAGGGTACATGTCCCCGCCCCTTCAGCTTGTAGTTTGTCTGAGTCCTTGGATCACAAGTGAGTCTCCAGTAAGGGAGCACTTAGGTGATCTTGAGATTTCATCAGTTCTTCTAAAACTGTGTCTTTTGATTGGAGCAGTGAAAGCCTTTAGTTTTATTCTGATATTTGATAGCTAGGCTCTTACTGAACTTTGAAATTTTTTTTGTTCTCATTAATATACAATCACATGCAGAACAATATGTTAACTAGTCTAACCCCTTCACCAAGTCCTCGCCAAATGCCAGTTTCAGTCGCTGTCCGTCAGCGTGTCGTAAGATGCTCTAGAATCACTACTTGTCTTCTCTGTGTTGTATAGCCCTCCCAATGACCCTTCACCCTACACATTATTCATGCTAATCCTAATGCCCCCATTCTTTTTCCCCGCCCTTATCAATCCCTTCCCACAAACACTACCCAGTCCCTTTCTTTTTTTTAACTCTTAGTCCACTCTCGGGTACTGTGTATATGCTGCTGTTTCTTCCTTCAGTTTTTCTTTGTTATCGTACTCCACACATGAGTTAAATCATTTGGTACATGTATTTCTCCGACTGGCCTATTTGACTGAGCATAATACCTTCTAGCTCCATCCAAGTTATTGCCAATGATAGGATTTGTTTTCTTCTTATGGCTGCTTACTGCACTTTTTAAACTGGATTTTATTCTTCTTTTTCGTTTGTAGTTTGCTATGTGCTTCAACCATTGCTCTCATGGTTATGAGCAATAGCTTTGTGTTAATCGATATGAACCTATATCTATCTATCTGTCTGTCTATCAATCAATCAATCAATCAATCAATCATCTTTCTGTCTGCCCATCTGTCCATGTGTACAGAACAGGTAACCACATATCCTATGTCACTTTCCTACATTATGCTTCCAAAAATCCTGCAAGGTATCTAGGCTGTAGGGAGAACACTGGGTTCACCGAGACACTTGCAGGTCGTGTCGGCCGAGTGTACCTACAAAACCAGGAAATGGTTGTGCAGGGACTTGAACCCGTGTCTCTATCCTCTGTCCTCTTTCATCTCCTTCTCACTTCCTGTCTGTATATAGCCACATTCATTCACTAAGTGCTCCCTGAAGACCACAAGTATCCTTCCTCTGGGCCTGTGGACGACAGAAACGTAAAATTGTGGCTTTGCTCACCACCATGTTTGAAGGACATCTATGTGAACACCACTGATAGGATGGAGGGTCAAATAAAAAGGAACACCAATTTCTAGACAGGAGCAGTTGGGAGCTAAGAGTGTATTGTGGAGTGACATGTTTATTTGAGTGTCCAAACTTCCCTCTTTAGGTGGTTATTACTTCACATTCGTGAAGATCATAAAACCCACAGATTCAAAGGCCAGATTCTTATTATTTCAGCAACCCAGTTGTTGAGGTGAGAGAAAATGAGAAGGACGTTGCTCCACCACTAAATCTATGGCTGGGCCTTGCTGAAAACAAACAAAAAGAGTTCACGGTGGCCAGATAGTGCTATTTTCTACTGACTGTCTCTGGGGGCTCAAACAGAATCCATTTGTTTGATTGTTTGTTTTTCAGTTTCACTCGTGTAGGGTACTTGTCCCCACACCTTCAGCTTGTAGTTTGTCTTTGTCCTTGGATCTCAAGTGAGTCTCCTGTAAGGAAGCACGTTGGTTTCTTGAGTTTTCATCCGTTCTTTTAACCCTGTGTCTTTTGTTTGCAGCACTCAGAGCCTGACCTTTTATTCTGATGATTCAGTGCTGTGACCTTATTGCACTTAAAAAATTTTTTTTGTTATCATTAATCTACAATCACGTGAAGAACATTATGTTTAGTATGCTCCCCCTTATCCAAGTCCACCAGCAAAAACCTCTTAAAGTCGCTGTCCATCAGCATAGTTGGATGCTTTAAACCCCTTCAGCATGTACCCCTTCAAAGACACCGATACAGTCGCTGTCAATCATGGAGTAGTAAGATGCTATATAACCTCTACTAGTCTTCTCTGTGTTGTACAGCTCTCCCCATGTCCCGCGCGACCCCACGCAATATACATGGTAATCCTAATGCCCCCAATCTTTCTCCCCACACTTATCCCTCCCTTCAGAACCACCCTGTGCAGTCCTTTTCCCTTTGGCAACTTTTAGTCAACTCTCGGGTTCTGTGAGTATCCTGCTGTTTTTTTCCTTCAGTTTCTCTTTGTTGTTATACTCCACACATGAGTGATATCATTTGATATTGTCTTTCTCCGCCTGACCTATTTTTCTGAACATACTACTGTCTAGCTCCATCCACGTCATTGCAAATGGTAGGATTTCTTTTCTTCTTATGGCTGCTTACTGCACTTTTTAAACTGGATTTTATTCTTCTTTTTCGTTTGTAGTTTCGTTATGTGCTTCAACCATTGCTCTCATGGTTATGAGCAATAGCTTTGTGTTAATCGATATGAACCTATATCTATCTGTCTGTCAATCAATCAATCAATCAATCAATCAATCATCTTTCTGTCTGCGCATCTGTCCTTGTGTACAGAACTGGTAACCACATATCCTATGTCACTTTCCTGCATTATTCTTCCAAAAATCCTGCAAGGTAACTAGGCTGTAGGGAGAGCACTGGGTTCACCAAGACACTCGCAGGTCGTGTCGCCCGAGTGTACCTACAAAACCAGGAAATGGTTGTGCAGGGACTTGAACCCGTGTCTCTATCCTCTGTCCTCTTTCATCTCCTTCTCACTTCCTGTCTGTATATAGCCACATTCATTCACTAAGTGCTCCCTGAAGACCACAAGTATCCTTCCTCTGGGCCTGTGGACGACAGAAACGTAAAATTGTTGCTTTGCTCACCACCATGTTTGAAGGACATCTATGTAAACACCACTGACAGGATGGAGGGTCAAATAAAAAGGAAAACCAATTTCTAGACAGGAGCAGTTGGGAGCTAAGAGTGTATTGTGGAGTGACATGTTTATTTGTGTGTCCAAACTTCCCTCTTTAGGTGGTTATTACTTCACATTCGTGAAGATCATAAAACCCACAGATTTCAAAGACCCAGATTCTTATTATTACAGCAACTCAGTTGTTGAGGGGAAAGAAAATGAGAAGGACGTTGCTCCACCACTAAATCTATGGCTGGGCCTTGCTGAAAACAAACAAAAAGAATTCACGGTGGCCAGATAGTGCTATTTTCTACTGACTGCCTCTGGGGTCTCAAACAGAATCCATTTGTTTGATTGTTTGTTTTTCAGTTTCACTCGTGTAGGGTACTTGCCCCACACCTTCAGCTTGTAGTTTTTCTGTGTCCTTGGATCTCAAGTGAGTCTCCTGTTAGGAAGCACGTAGGTTTCTTGAGTTTTCATCCGTTCTTCTAACCCTGTGTCTTTCATTTGCAGCACTCAGAGCCTGACCTTTTATTCTGATGATTCAGAGCTGTGCCCTTATTGCACTTAAAAAATTTTTTTTGTTATAATTAATCTACAATCACGTGAAGAACATTATGTTTACTATGCTCCCCCTTATCCAAGTCCACCAGCAAAAACCTCTTAAAGTCGCTGTCCATCAGCATAGTTGGATGCTTTAAACCCCTACAGCATTTACCCCTTCAAAGACACCGATACAGTCGCTGTCAATCATGGAGTAGTAAGATGCTATATAACCTCTACTAGTCTTCTCTGTGTTGTACAGCACTCCCCATGTCCCGAGCGACCCCACGCAATATACATGGTAATCCTAATGCCCCCATCCTTTCTCCCCCCACTTATCATTCCATTCAGAACCACCCTGCCCAGTCCTTTTCCCTTTGGAAACTTTTAGTCAACTATCGGGTTCTGTGAGTATCCTGATGTTTTTTTCCTTCAGTTTTTCTTTGTTGTTATACTGCACACATGAGTGATGTCATTTGATATTGTCTTTCCCCGCCTGACCTATTTTTCTGAAAATACTACTGTCTAGCTCCATCCACGTCATTGCAAATGGCAGGATTTGTTTTCTCCTTATGGCTGCTTACTGCACTTTTTAAACTGGATTTTATTCTTCTTTTTCATTTGTAGTTTCGCTATGTGCTTCAACCATTGCTCTCATGGTTATGAGCAATAGCTTTGTGTTAATCTATATGAACCTATATCTATCTATCTGTCTGTCTATCAATCAATCAAACAATCAATCAATCATCTTTCTGTCTGCCCATCTGTCCTTGTGTACAGAACAGTTAACCTCATATAATATGTCACTTTCCTACATTATGCTTCCAAAATTCCTGCAAGGTAACTACGCTGTAAGGTGAGCACTGGGTTCACCGAGACACTTGTAGGTCGTGTCTGCCGAGTGTACCTACAAAACCAGGAAATGGTTGTGCAGGGACTTGAACCTGTGTCTCTATCCTCTGTCCTTTTTCATCTAATTCTCACTTCCTGTCTGTATTTAGCCACATTCATTCACTAAGTATTCCCTGAAGACAACAAGTATCCTTCCTCTGGGCATGTGGTCGACAGAAACGTAAACTTGTTGCTTTGCTCACCACCATGTTTGAGGACATCTATGTGAACACCACTGATAGGATGGAAGGTCAAATAAAAAGGAACACCAATTTCTAGACAGGAACAGTTGGGAGCTAAGAGTGTATTGTGGAGTGACATGTTTATTTGAGTGTCCAAACTTCCCTCTTTAGGTGGTTATTACTTCACATTCGTGAAGATCATAAAACCCACAGATTTCAAAGGCCCAGATTCTTATTATTACAGCAACTCAGTTTTTGAGGTGAGAGAAAATGAGAAGGACGTTGCTCCACCACTAAATCTATGGCTGGGCCTTGCTGAAAACAAACAAAAAGAATTCACGGTGGCCAGATAGTGCTATTTTCTACTAAATGTTCTCTTGAGGGCTCAAACAGAATAAATTTGTTTGATTGTTTGTTTTTCAGTTTCACTCGTGTAGGGTACTTGTCCCCACACCTTCAGCTTGTAGTTTGTCTGTGTCCTTGGATCTCAAGTGAGTCTACTGTTAGGAAGCACGTAGGTTTCTTGAGTTTTCATCCGTTCTTCTAACCCTGTGTCTTTCATTTGCAGCACTCAGAGCCTGACCTTTTATTCTGATGATTCAGAGCTGTGCCCTTATTGCACTTAAAAAATTTTTTTTGTTATAATTAATATACAATCACGTGAAGAACATTATGTTTACTATGCTCCCCCTTAACCAAGTCCACCAGCAAAAACCTCTAAAAAGTCGCTGTCCATCAGCATAGTTGGATGCTTTAAACCCCTTCAGCATGTACCCCTTCAAAGACACCGATACAGTCGCTGTCAATCATGGAGTAGTAAGATGCTATATAACCTCTGCTAGTCTTCTCTGTGTTGTACAGCACTCCCCATGACCCGAGCGACCCCATGCAATATACATGGTAATCCTAATGCCCCCATTCTTTCTCCCTCCCCCGCACTTATCCCTCCATTCAGAACCACCCTGCCCAGTCCTTCTCCGTTTGTCAACTTTTAGACAACTCTCGGGTTCTGTGAGTATCCTGATGTTTTTTTCCTTCAGTTTTTCTTTGTTGTTATACTGCACACATGAGTGATGTCATTTGATATTGTCTTTCCCCGCCTGACCTATTTTTCTGAAAATACTACTGTCTAGCTCCATCCACATCATTGCAAATGGCAGGATTTGTTTTCTTCTTATGGCTGCTTACTGCACTTTTTAAACTGGATTTTATTCTTCTTTTTCGTTTGTAGTTTGCTATGTGCTTCAACCATTGCTCTCATGGTTATGAGCAATAGCTTTTTGTTAATCGATATGAACGTATATCTACCTTTCTGTCTGTCTATCAATCGATCAATCAATCAATCGTCTTTCTGTCTGCCCATCTGTCCTTGTGTACAGAACAGTTAACCACATATCCTATGTCACTTTCCTACATTATGCTTCCAAAAATCCTGCAAGGTAACTAGGCTGTAGGGAGAGCACTGGGTTCACCAAGACACTTGCAGGTCCTGTCGGCCGAGTGTACCTACAAAACCAGGAAATGGTTGTGCAGGGACTTCAACCCGTGTCTCTATCCTCTGTCCTCTTTCATCTCCTTCTCACTTCCTGTCTGTATTTAGCCACATTCATTCACTAAGTGCTCCCTGAAGACCACAAGTATCCTTCCTCTGGGCCTGTGGTCGACAGAAACGTAAACTTGTTGCTTTGCTCACCACCATGTTTGAAGGACATCTATGTGAACACCACTGACAGGATGGAGGGTCAAATAAAAAGGAAAACCAATTTCTAGACAGGAGCAGTTGGGAGCTAAGAGTGTATTGTGGAGTGACATGTTTATTTGTGTGTCCAAACTTCCCTCTTTAGGTGGTTATTACTTCACATTCGTGAAGATCATAAAACCCACAGATTTCAAAGACCCAGATTCTTATTATTACAGCAACTCAGTTGTTGAGGGGAAAGAAAATGAGAAGGACGTTGCTCCACCACTAAATCTATGGCTGGGCCTTGCTGAAAACAAACAAAAAGAATTCACGGTGGCCAGATAGTGCTATTTTCTACTGACTGCCTCTGGGGTCTCAAACAGAATCCATTTGTTTGATTGTTTGTTTTTCAGTTTCACTCGTGTAGGGTACTTGCCCCACACCTTCAGCTTGTAGTTTTTCTGTGTCCTTGGATCTCAAGTGAGTCTCCTGTTAGGAAGCACGTAGGTTTCTTGAGTTTTCATCCGTTCTTCTAACCCTGTGTCTTTCATTTGCAGCACTCAGAGCCTGACCTTTTATTCTGATGATTCAGAGCTGTGCCCTTATTGCACTTAAAAAATTTTTTTTGTTATAATTAATCTACAATCACGTGAAGAACATTATGTTTACTATGCTCCCCCTTATCCAAGTCCACCAGCAAAAACCTCTTAAAGTCGCTGTCCATCAGCATAGTTGGATGCTTTAAACCCCTACAGCATTTACCCCTTCAAAGACACCGATACAGTCGCTGTCAATCATGGAGTAGTAAGATGCTATATAACCTCTACTAGTCTTCTCTGTGTTGTACAGCACTCCCCATGTCCCGAGCGACCCCACGCAATATACATGGTAATCCTAATGCCCCCATCCTTTCTCCCCCCACTTATCATTCCATTCAGAACCACCCTGCCCAGTCCTTTTCCCTTTGGAAACTTTTAGTCAACTATCGGGTTCTGTGAGTATCCTGATGTTTTTTTCCTTCAGTTTTTCTTTGTTGTTATACTGCACACATGAGTGATGTCATTTGATATTGTCTTTCCCCGCCTGACCTATTTTTCTGAAAATACTACTGTCTAGCTCCATCCACGTCATTGCAAATGGCAGGATTTGTTTTCTCCTTATGGCTGCTTACTGCACTTTTTAAACTGGATTTTATTCTTCTTTTTCATTTGTAGTTTCGCTATGTGCTTCAACCATTGCTCTCATGGTTATGAGCAATAGCTTTGTGTTAATCTATATGAACCTATATCTATCTATCTGTCTGTCTATCAATCAATCAAACAATCAATCAATCATCTTTCTGTCTGCCCATCTGTCCTTGTGTACAGAACAGTTAACCTCATATAATATGTCACTTTCCTACATTATGCTTCCAAAATTCCTGCAAGGTAACTACGCTGTAAGGTGAGCACTGGGTTCACCGAGACACTTGTAGGTCGTGTCTGCCGAGTGTACCTACAAAAACAGGAAATGGTTTTGCAGGGACTTGAACCTGTGTCTCTATCCTCTGTCCTTTTTCATCTAATTCTCACTTCCTGTCTGTATTTAGCCACATTCATTCACTAAGTATTCCCTGAAGACAACAAGTATCCTTCCTCTGGGCATGTGGACGACAGAAACGTAAACTTGTTGCTTTGCTCACCACCATGTTTGAAGGACATCTATGTGAACACCACTGATAGGATGGAAGGTCAAATAAAAAGGAACACCAATTTCTAGACAGGAACAGTTGGGAGCTAAGAGTGTATTGTGGAGTGACATGTTTATTTGAGTGTCCAAACTTCCCTCTTTAGGTGGTTATTATTTCACATTCGTGAAGATCATAAAACCCACAGATTTCAAAGGCCCAGATTCTTATTATTTCAGCAACCCAGTTGTTGAGGTGAGAGAAAATGAGAAGGACGTTGCTCCACCACTAAATCTATGGCTGGGCCTTGCTGAAAACAAACAAAAAGAGTTCACGGTGGCCAGATAGTGCTATTTTCTACTGACTGTCTCTGGGGGCTCAAACAGAATCCATTTGTTTGATTGTTTGTTTTTCAGTTTCACTCGTGTAGGGTACTTGTCCCCACACCTTCAGCTTGTAGTTTGTCTTTGTCCTTGGATCTCAAGTGAGTCTCCTGTAAGGAAGCACGTTGGTTTCTTGAGTTTTCATCCGTTCTTTTAACCCTGTGTCTTTTGTTTGCAGCACTCAGAGCCTGACCTTTTATTCTGATGATTCAGTGCTGTGACCTTATTGCACTTAAAAAATTTTTTTTGTTATCATTAATCTACAATCACGTGAAGAACATTATGTTTAGTATGCTCCCCCTTATCCAAGTCCACCAGCAAAAACCTCTTAAAGTCGCTGTCCATCAGCATAGTTGGATGCTTTAAACCCCTTCAGCATGTACCCCTTCAAAGACACCGATACAGTCGCTGTCAATCATGGAGTAGTAAGATGCTATATAACCTCTACTAGTCTTCTCTGTGTTGTACAGCTCTCCCCATGTCCCGCGCGACCCCACGCAATATACATGGTAATCCTAATGCCCCCAATCTTTCTCCCCACACTTATCCCTCCCTTCAGAACCACCCTGTGCAGTCCTTTTCCCTTTGGCAACTTTTAGTCAACTCTCGGGTTCTGTGAGTATCCTGCTGTTTTTTTCCTTCAGTTTCTCTTTGTTGTTATACTCCACACATGAGTGATATCATTTGATATTGTCTTTCTCCGCCTGACCTATTTTTCTGAACATACTACTGTCTAGCTCCATCCACGTCATTGCAAATGGTAGGATTTCTTTTCTTCTTATGGCTGCTTACTGCACTTTTTAAACTGGATTTTATTCTTCTTTTTCGTTTGTAGTTTCGTTATGTGCTTCAACCATTGCTCTCATGGTTATGAGCAATAGCTTTGTGTTAATCGATATGAACCTATATCTATCTGTCTGTCAATCAATCAATCAATCAATCAATCAATCATCTTTCTGTCTGCGCATCTGTCCTTGTGTACAGAACTGGTAACCACATATCCTATGTCACTTTCCTGCATTATTCTTCCAAAAATCCTGCAAGGTAACTAGGCTGTAGGGAGAGCACTGGGTTCACCAAGACACTCGCAGGTCGTGTCGCCCGAGTGTACCTACAAAACCAGGAAATGGTTGTGCAGGGACTTGAACCCGTGTCTCTATCCTCTGTCCTCTTTCATCTCCTTCTCACTTCCTGTCTGTATATAGCCACATTCATTCACTAAGTGCTCCCTGAAGACCACAAGTATCCTTCCTCTGGGCCTGTGGACGACAGAAACGTAAAATTGTTGCTTTGCTCACCACCATGTTTGAAGGACATCTATGTAAACACCACTGACAGGATGGAGGGTCAAATAAAAAGGAAAACCAATTTCTAGACAGGAGCAGTTGGGAGCTAAGAGTGTATTGTGGAGTGACATGTTTATTTGTGTGTCCAAACTTCCCTCTTTAGGTGGTTATTACTTCACATTCGTGAAGATCATAAAACCCACAGATTTCAAAGACCCAGATTCTTATTATTACAGCAACTCAGTTGTTGAGGGGAAAGAAAATGAGAAGGACGTTGCTCCACCACTAAATCTATGGCTGGGCCTTGCTGAAAACAAACAAAAAGAATTCACGGTGGCCAGATAGTGCTATTTTCTACTGACTGCCTCTGGGGTCTCAAACAGAATCCATTTGTTTGATTGTTTGTTTTTCAGTTTCACTCGTGTAGGGTACTTGCCCCACACCTTCAGCTTGTAGTTTTTCTGTGTCCTTGGATCTCAAGTGAGTCTCCTGTTAGGAAGCACGTAGGTTTCTTGAGTTTTCATCCGTTCTTCTAACCCTGTGTCTTTCATTTGCAGCACTCAGAGCCTGACCTTTTATTCTGATGATTCAGAGCTGTGCCCTTATTGCACTTAAAAAATTTTTTTTGTTATAATTAATCTACAATCACGTGAAGAACATTATGTTTACTATGCTCCCCCTTATCCAAGTCCACCAGCAAAAACCTCTTAAAGTCGCTGTCCATCAGCATAGTTGGATGCTTTAAACCCCTACAGCATTTACCCCTTCAAAGACACCGATACAGTCGCTGTCAATCATGGAGTAGTAAGATGCTATATAACCTCTACTAGTCTTCTCTGTGTTGTACAGCACTCCCCATGTCCCGAGCGACCCCACGCAATATACATGGTAATCCTAATGCCCCCATCCTTTCTCCCCCCACTTATCATTCCATTCAGAACCACCCTGCCCAGTCCTTTTCCCTTTGGAAACTTTTAGTCAACTATCGGGTTCTGTGAGTATCCTGATGTTTTTTTCCTTCAGTTTTTCTTTGTTGTTATACTGCACACATGAGTGATGTCATTTGATATTGTCTTTCCCCGCCTGACCTATTTTTCTGAAAATACTACTGTCTAGCTCCATCCACGTCATTGCAAATGGCAGGATTTGTTTTCTCCTTATGGCTGCTTACTGCACTTTTTAAACTGGATTTTATTCTTCTTTTTCATTTGTAGTTTCGCTATGTGCTTCAACCATTGCTCTCATGGTTATGAGCAATAGCTTTGTGTTAATCTATATGAACCTATATCTATCTATCTGTCTGTCTATCAATCAATCAAACAATCAATCAATCATCTTTCTGTCTGCCCATCTGTCCTTGTGTACAGAACAGTTAACCTCATATAATATGTCACTTTCCTACATTATGCTTCCAAAATTCCTGCAAGGTAACTACGCTGTAAGGTGAGCACTGGGTTCACCGAGACACTTGTAGGTCGTGTCTGCCGAGTGTACCTACAAAACCAGGAAATGGTTGTGCAGGGACTTGAACCTGTGTCTCTATCCTCTGTCCTTTTTCATCTAATTCTCACTTCCTGTCTGTATTTAGCCACATTCATTCACTAAGTATTCCCTGAAGACAACAAGTATCCTTCCTCTGGGCATGTGGTCGACAGAAACGTAAACTTGTTGCTTTGCTCACCACCATGTTTGAGGACATCTATGTGAACACCACTGATAGGATGGAAGGTCAAATAAAAAGGAACACCAATTTCTAGACAGGAACAGTTGGGAGCTAAGAGTGTATTGTGGAGTGACATGTTTATTTGAGTGTCCAAACTTCCCTCTTTAGGTGGTTATTACTTCACATTCGTGAAGATCATAAAACCCACAGATTTCAAAGGCCCAGATTCTTATTATTACAGCAACTCAGTTTTTGAGGTGAGAGAAAATGAGAAGGACGTTGCTCCACCACTAAATCTATGGCTGGGCCTTGCTGAAAACAAACAAAAAGAATTCACGGTGGCCAGATAGTGCTATTTTCTACTAAATGTTCTCTTGAGGGCTCAAACAGAATAAATTTGTTTGATTGTTTGTTTTTCAGTTTCACTCGTGTAGGGTACTTGTCCCCACACCTTCAGCTTGTAGTTTGTCTGTGTCCTTGGATCTCAAGTGAGTCTACTGTTAGGAAGCACGTAGGTTTCTTGAGTTTTCATCCGTTCTTCTAACCCTGTGTCTTTCATTTGCAGCACTCAGAGCCTGACCTTTTATTCTGATGATTCAGAGCTGTGCCCTTATTGCACTTAAAAAATTTTTTTTGTTATAATTAATCTACAATCACGTGAAGAACATTATGTTTACTATGCTCCCCCTTAACCAAGTCCACCAGCAAAAACCTCTAAAAAGTCGCTGTCCATCAGCATAGTTGGATGCTTTAAACCCCTTCAGCATGTACCCCTTCAAAGACACCGATACAGTCGCTGTCAATCATGGAGTAGTAAGATGCTATATAACCTCTGCTAGTCTTCTCTGTGTTGTACAGCACTCCCCATGACCCGAGCGACCCCATGCAATATACATGGTAATCCTAATGCCCCCATTCTTTCTCCCTCCCCCGCACTTATCCCTCCATTCAGAACCACCCTGCCCAGTCCTTCTCCGTTTGTCAACTTTTAGACAACTCTCGGGTTCTGTGAGTATCCTGATGTTTTTTTCCTTCAGTTTTTCTTTGTTGTTATACTGCACACATGAGTGATGTCATTTGATATTGTCTTTCCCCGCCTGACCTATTTTTCTGAAAATACTACTGTCTAGCTCCATCCACATCATTGCAAATGGCAGGATTTGTTTTCTTCTTATGGCTGCTTACTGCACTTTTTAAACTGGATTTTATTCTTCTTTTTCGTTTGTAGTTTGCTATGTGCTTCAACCATTGCTCTCATGGTTATGAGCAATAGCTTTTTGTTAATCGATATGAACGTATATCTACCTTTCTGTCTGTCTATCAATCGATCAATCAATCAATCGTCTTTCTGTCTGCCCATCTGTCCTTGTGTACAGAACAGTTAACCACATATCCTATGTCACTTTCCTACATTATGCTTCCAAAAATCCTGCAAGGTAACTAGGCTGTAGGGAGAGCACTGGGTTCACCAAGACACTTGCAGGTCCTGTCGGCCGAGTGTACCTACAAAACCAGGAAATGGTTGTGCAGGGACTTCAACCCGTGTCTCTATCCTCTGTCCTCTTTCATCTCCTTCTCACTTCCTGTCTGTATTTAGCCACATTCATTCACTAAGTGCTCCCTGAAGACCACAAGTATCCTTCCTCTGGGCCTGTGGTCGACAGAAACGTAAACTTGTTGCTTTGCTCACCACCATGTTTGAAGGACATCTATGTGAACACCACTGACAGGATGGAGGGTCAAATAAAAAGGAAAACCAATTTCTAGACAGGAGCAGTTGGGAGCTAAGAGTGTATTGTGGAGTGACATGTTTATTTGTGTGTCCAAACTTCCCTCTTTAGGTGGTTATTACTTCACATTCGTGAAGATCATAAAACCCACAGATTTCAAAGACCCAGATTCTTATTATTACAGCAACTCAGTTGTTGAGGGGAAAGAAAATGAGAAGGACGTTGCTCCACCACTAAATCTATGGCTGGGCCTTGCTGAAAACAAACAAAAAGAATTCACGGTGGCCAGATAGTGCTATTTTCTACTGACTGCCTCTGGGGTCTCAAACAGAATCCATTTGTTTGATTGTTTGTTTTTCAGTTTCACTCGTGTAGGGTACTTGCCCCACACCTTCAGCTTGTAGTTTTTCTGTGTCCTTGGATCTCAAGTGAGTCTCCTGTTAGGAAGCACGTAGGTTTCTTGAGTTTTCATCCGTTCTTCTAACCCTGTGTCTTTCATTTGCAGCACTCAGAGCCTGACCTTTTATTCTGATGATTCAGAGCTGTGCCCTTATTGCACTTAAAAAATTTTTTTTGTTATAATTAATCTACAATCACGTGAAGAACATTATGTTTACTATGCTCCCCCTTATCCAAGTCCACCAGCAAAAACCTCTTAAAGTCGCTGTCCATCAGCATAGTTGGATGCTTTAAACCCCTACAGCATTTACCCCTTCAAAGACACCGATACAGTCGCTGTCAATCATGGAGTAGTAAGATGCTATATAACCTCTACTAGTCTTCTCTGTGTTGTACAGCACTCCCCATGTCCCGAGCGACCCCACGCAATATACATGGTAATCCTAATGCCCCCATCCTTTCTCCCCCCACTTATCATTCCATTCAGAACCACCCTGCCCAGTCCTTTTCCCTTTGGAAACTTTTAGTCAACTATCGGGTTCTGTGAGTATCCTGATGTTTTTTTCCTTCAGTTTTTCTTTGTTGTTATACTGCACACATGAGTGATGTCATTTGATATTGTCTTTCCCCGCCTGACCTATTTTTCTGAAAATACTACTGTCTAGCTCCATCCACGTCATTGCAAATGGCAGGATTTGTTTTCTCCTTATGGCTGCTTACTGCACTTTTTAAACTGGATTTTATTCTTCTTTTTCATTTGTAGTTTCGCTATGTGCTTCAACCATTGCTCTCATGGTTATGAGCAATAGCTTTGTGTTAATCTATATGAACCTATATCTATCTATCTGTCTGTCTATCAATCAATCAAACAATCAATCAATCATCTTTCTGTCTGCCCATCTGTCCTTGTGTACAGAACAGTTAACCTCATATAATATGTCACTTTCCTACATTATGCTTCCAAAATTCCTGCAAGGTAACTACGCTGTAAGGTGAGCACTGGGTTCACCGAGACACTTGTAGGTCGTGTCTGCCGAGTGTACCTACAAAACCAGGAAATGGTTTTGCAGGGACTTGAACCTGTGTCTCTATCCTCTGTCCTTTTTCATCTAATTCTCACTTCCTGTCTGTATTTAGCCACATTCATTCACTAAGTATTCCCTGAAGACAACAAGTATCCTTCCTCTGGGCATGTGGACGACAGAAACGTAAACTTGTTGCTTTGCTCACCACCATGTTTGAAGGACATCTATGTGAACACCACTGATAGGATGGAAGGTCAAATAAAAAGGAACACCAATTTCTAGACAGGAACAGTTGGGAGCTAAGAGTGTATTGTGGAGTGACATGTTTATTTGAGTGTCCAAACTTCCCTCTTTAGGTGGTTATTATTTCACATTCGTGAAGATCATAAAACCCACAGATTTCAAAGGCCCAGATTCTTATTATTACAGCAACTCAGTTGTTGAGGTGAGAGAAAATGAGAAGGACGTTGCTCCACCACTAAATCTATGGCTGTGCCTTGCTGAAAAGAAACAAAAAGAATTCACGGTGGCCAGATAGTGCTATTTTCTACTAAATGTTCTCTTGAGGGCTCAAACAGAATAAATTTGTTTGATTGTTTGTTTTTCAGTTTCACTCGTGTAGGGTACTTGTCCCCACACCTTCAGCTTGTAGTTTGCCTGTGTCCTTGGATCTCAAGTGAGTCTACTGTTAGGAAGCACGTAGGTTTCTTGAGTTTTCATCCGTTCTTCTAACCCTGTGTCTTTCGTTTGCAGCACTCAGAGCCTGACCTTTTATTCTGATGATTCAGAGCTGTGCCCTTATTGCACTTAAAAAATTTTTTTTGTTATCATTAATCTACAATCACGTGAAGAACATTATGTTTACTATGCTCCCCCTTAACCAAGTCCACCAGCAAAAACCTCTAAAAAGTCGCTGTCCATCAGCATAGTTGGATGCTTTAAACCCCTTCAGCATGTACCCCTTCAAAGACACCGATACAGTCGCTGTCAATCATGGAGTAGTAAGATGCTATATAACCTCTGCTAGTCTTCTCTGTGTTGTACAGCACTCCCCATGACCCGAGCGACCCCACGCAATATACATGGTAATCCTAATGCCCCCATTCTTTCTCCCTCCCCCGCACTTATCCCTCCATTCAGAACCACACTGCCCAGTCCTTCTCCCTTTGTCAACTTTTAGTCAACTCTCGGGTTCTGTGAGTATCCTGATGTTTTTTTCCTTCAGTTTTTCTTTGTTGTTATACTGCACACATGAGTGATGTCATTTGATATTGTCTTTCCCCGCCTGACCTATTTTTCTGAAAATACTACTGTCTAGCTCCATCCACATCATTGCAAATGGCAGGATTTGTTTTCTTCTTATGGCTGCTTACTGCACTTTTTAAACTGGATTTTATTCTTCTTTTTCGTTTGTAGTTTGCTATGTGCTTCAACCATTGCTCTCATGGTTATGAGCAATAGCTTTTTGTTAATCGATATGAACGTATATCTACCTTTCTGTCTGTCTATCAATCGATCAATCAATCAATCGTCTTTCTGTCTGCCCATCTGTCCTTGTGTACAGAACAGTTAACCACATATCCTATGTCACTTTCCTACATTATGCTTCCAAAAACCCTGCAAGGTAACTAGGCTGTAGGGAGAGCACTGGGTTCACCAAGACACTTGCAGGTCCTGTCGGCCGAGTGTACCTACAAAACCAGGAAATGGTTGTGCAGGGACTTCAACCCGTGTCTCTATCCTCTGTCCTCTCTCATCTCCTTCTCACTTCCTGTCTGTATTTAGCCACATTCATTCACTAAGTATTCCCTGAAGACACAAGTATCCTTCCTCTGGGCATGTGGTCGACAGAAACGTAAACTTGTTGCTTTGCTCACCACCATGTTTGAAGGACATCTATGTGAACACCACTGATAGGATGGAAGGTCAAATAAAAAGGAACACCAATTTCTAGACAGGAACAGTTGGGAGCTAAGAGTGTATTGTGGAGTGACATGTTTATTTGAGTGTCCAAACTTCCCTCTTTAGGTGGTTATTACTTCACATTCGTGAAGATCATAAAACCCACAGATTTCAAAGGCCCAGATTCTTATTATTACAGCAACTCTGTTGTTGAGGTGAGAGAAAATGAGAAGGACGTTGCTCCACAACTAAATCTATGGCTGGGCCTTGCTGAAAACAAACAAAAAGAATTCACGGTGGCCAGATAGTGCTATTTTCTACTAAATGTTCTCTTGAGGGCTCAAACAGAATAAATTTGTTTGATTGTTTGTTTTTCAGTTTCACTCGTGTAGGGTACTTGTCCCCACACCTTCAGCTTGTAGTTTGTCTGTGTCCTTGGATCTCAAGTGAGTCTACTGTTAGGAAGCACGTAGGTTTCTTGAGTTTTCATCCGTTCTTCTAACCCTGTGTCTTTCGTTTGCAGCACTCAGAGCCTGACCTTTTATTCTGATGATTCAGAGCTGTGCCCTTATTGCACTTAAAAAATTTTTTTTGTTATAATTAATCTACAATCACGTGAAGAACATTATGTTTACTATGCTCCCCCTTAACCAAGTCCACCAGCAAAAACCTCTAAAAAGTCGCTGTCCATCAGCATAGTTGGATGCTTTAAACCCCTTCAGCATGTACCCCTTCAAAGACACCGATACAGTCGCTGTCAATCATGGAGTAGTAAGATGCTATATAACCTCTGCTAGTCTTCTCTGTGTTGTACAGCACTCCCCATGACCCGAGCGACCCCACGCAATATACATGGTAATCCTAATGCCCCCATTCTTTCTCCCTCCCCCGCAGTTATCCCTCCATTTAGAACCACCCTGCCCAGTCCTTTTCCCTTTGGAAACTTTTAGTCAACTCACGGGTTCTGTGAGTATCCTGATGTTTTTTTCCTTCAGTTTTTCTTTGTTGTTATACTGCACACATGAGTGATGTCATTTGATATTGTCTTTCCCCGCCTGACCTATTTTTCTGAAAATACTACTGTCTAGCTCCATCCACATCATTGCAAATGGCAGGATTTGTTTTCTTCTTACGGCTGCTTACTGCACTTTTTAAACTGGATTTTATTCTTCTTTTTCGTTTGTAGTTTGCTATGTGCTTCAACCATTGCTCTCATGGTTATGAGCAACAGCTTTGTGTTAATCGATATGAACCTATATCTATTTATCTGTCTGTCTATCAATCAATCAAACAATCAATCAATCATCTTTCTGTCTGCCCATCTGTCCTGGTGTACAGAACAGTTAACCTCTTATCCTATGTCTCTTTCCTACATTATGCTTCCAAAATTCCTGCAAGGTAACTACGCTGTAAGGAGAGCACTGGGTTCACTGAGACACTTGCAGGTCGTGTCGGCCGAGTGTACCTACAAAACCAGGAAATGGTTGTGCAGGGACTTGAACCTGTGTCTCTATCCTCTGTCCTTTTTCATCTAATTCTCACTTCCTGTGTGTATTTAGCCACATTCATTCACTAAGTGCTCCCTGAAGACCACAAGTATCCTTCCTCTGGGCGTGTGGTCGACAGAAACGTAAACTTGTTGCTTTGCTCACCACCATGTTTGAAGGACATCTATGTGAACAAAACTGATAGGATGGAAGGTCAAATAAAAAGGAACACCAATTTCTAGACAGGAGAAGTTGGGAGCTAAGAGTGTATTGTGGAGTGACATGTTTATTTGAGTGTCCAAACTTCCCTCTTTAGGTGGTTATTACTTCACATTCGTGAAGATCATAAAACCCACAGATTTCAAAGGCCCAGATTCTTATTATTACATCAACTCAGTTGTTGAGGGGAGAGAAAATGAGAAGGACGTTGCTCCACCACTAAATCTATGTTTGGGCCTTGCTGAAAACAAAAAAAAAGAATTCACGGTGGCCAGAAAGTGCTATTTTCTACTGACTGTCTCTGGGGGCTCAAACAGAATCCATTTGTTTGATTGTTCGTTTTTCATTTTCACTCGTGTAGGGTACTTGTCCCCACACCTTCACCTTGTAGTTTGTCTGTTTCCTTGGATCTCAAGTGAGTATCCTGTTAGGAAGCACGTAGGTGTCTTGAGTTTTCATCCGTTCTTTTAACCCTGTGTCTTTTTTTATTTGCAGCACTCAGAGCCTGACCTTTTATTCTGATGATTCAGAGCTGTGCCCTTATTGCACTTAAAAATTTTTTTTTGTTATCATTAATCTACAATCACGTGAAGAACATTATGTTTACTATGCTCCCCCTTAACCAAGTCCACCAGCAAAAACCTCTTAAAGTCGCTGTCCATCAGCATAGTTGGATGCTTTAAACCCCTTCAGCATGTACCCCTTCAAAGACACCGATACAGTCGCTGTCAATCATGGAGTAGTAAGATGCTATATAACCTCTACTAGTCTTCTCTGTGTTGTACAGCACTCCCCATGTCCCGAGCGACCCCACGCAATATACATGGTAATCCTAATGCCCCCATTCTTTCTCCCTCCCCCGCACTTATCCCTCCATTCAGAACCAACCGGCCCAGTCCTTTTCCCTTTGGCAACTTTAATCAACTCTCGGGTTCTGTGAGTATCCTGATGTTTTTTTCCTTCAGTTTTTCTTTGTTGTTATACTGCACACATGAGTGATGTCATTTGATATTGTCTTTCCCCGCCTGACCTACTTTTCTGAAAATACCACTGTCTTGTTCCATCCACGTCATTGCAAAAGCAAGGATTTGTTTTCTTCTTACGGCTGCTTACTGCACTTTTTAAACTGGATTTTATTCTTCTTTTTCGTTTGTAGTTTTGCTATGTGCTTCAACCATTGCTCTCATTGTAATGAGCAATAGCTTTGTGTTAATCGATATGAACCTATATATATCTATCTGTCTGTCTATCAATCAATCAATCAATCAATCAATCATTTTCTGTCTGCCAATCTGTCCTTGTGTACAGAGCAGTTAACCTCATATCCTATATCACTTTCCTACATTATGCTTCCAAAAATCTTGCAAGGTAACTAGGCTGTAGGGAGAGCACTGGGTTCACCGAGACACTTGCAGGTCATGTCGGCCGAGTGTACCTACAAAACCAGGAAATGGTTGTGCACGGACTTGAACCCGTGTCTCTATCCTCTGTCCTCTTTCATCTCCTTCTACCTTCCTGTCTGTATTTAGCCACATTCTTTCACTAAGTTCTCAATGAAGACCACAAGTATCCTTCCTCTGGGCCTGTGGTCGACAGAAAAGTAAACTTGTTGCTTTGTTCACCACCATGTTTGAAGGACATCTACGTGAACACCACTGATAGGATGGAGGGTCAAATAAAAAGGAACACCAATTTCTAGACAGGAACAGTTGGGAGCTAAGAGTGTATTGTGGAGTGACATGTTTATTTGAGTGTCCAAACTTCCCTCTTTAGGTGGTTATTACTTCACATTCGTGAAGATCATAAAACCCACAGATTTCAAAGGCCCAGATTCTTATTATTACATCAACTCAGTTGTTGAGGGGAGAGAAAATGAGAAGGACGTTGCTCCACCACTAAATCTATGTTTGGGCCTTGCTGAAAACTAAAAAAAAGAATTCACGGTGGCCAGAAAGTGCTATTTTCTACTGACTGTCTCTGGGGGCTCAAACAGAATCCATTTGTTTGATTGTTTGTTTTTCAGTTTCACTCGTGTAGGGTGCTTGTCCCCACACCTTCAGCTTGTAGTTTGTCTGTGTCCTTGGATCTCAAGTGAGTCTACTGTTAGGAAGCACGTAGGTTTCTTGAGTTTTCATCCGTTCTTCTAACCCTGTGTCTTTCGTTTGCAGCACTCAGAGCCTGACCTTTTATTCTGATGATTCAGAGCTGTGCCCTTATTGCACTTAAAAATTTTTTTTTGTTATAATTAATCTACAATCACGTGAAGAACATTATGTTTACTATGCTCCCCCTTAACCAAGTCCACCAGCAAAAACCTCTAAAAAGTCGCTGTCCATCAGCATAGTTGGATGCTTTAAACCCCTTCAGCATGTACCCCTTCAAAGACACCGATACAGTCGCTGTCAATCATGGAGTAGTAAGATGCTATATAACCTCTGCTAGTCTTCTCTGTGTTGTACAGCACTCCCCATGACCCGAGCGACCCCACGCAATATACATGGTAATCCTAATGCCCCCATTCTTTCTCCCTCCCCCGCACTTATCCCTCCATTCAGAACCACCCTGCCCAGTCCTTCTCCCTTTGTCAACTTTTAGTCAACTCTCGGGTTCTGTGAGTATCCTGATGTTTTTTTCCTTCAGTTTTTCTTTGTTGTTATACTGCACACATGAGTGATGTCATTTGATATTGTCTTTCCACGCCTGACCTACTTTTCTGAAAATACCACTGTCTAGTTCCATCCACGTCATTGCAAAAGCAAGGATTTGTTTTCTTCTTATGACTGCTTACTGCACTTTTTAAACTGAATTTTATTCTTCTTTTTCGTTTGTAGTTTTGCTATGTGCTTCAACCATTGCTCTCATTGTTATGAGCAATAGCTTTGTGTTAATCGATATGAACCTATATCTATCTATCTGTCTGTCTATCTATCAATCAATCAATCAATCAATCATTTTCTATCTGCCCATCTGTCCTTGTGTACAGAACAGTTAACCTCATATCCTATATCACTTTCCTACATTATGCTTCCAAAAATCTTGCAAGGTAACTAGGCTGTAGGGAGAGCACTGGGTTCACCGAGACACTTGCAGGTCATGTCGGCCGAGTGTACCTACAAAACCAGGAAATGGTTGTGCACGGACTTGAACCCGTGTCTCTATCCTCTGTCCTCTTTCATCTCCTTCTCACTTCTTGTCTGTATTTAGCCACATTCTTTCACTAAGTTCTCAATGAAGACCACAAGTATCCTTCCTCTGGGCCTGTGGTCGACAGAAAAGTAAACTTGTTGCTTTGTTCACCACCATGTTTCAAGGACATCTACGTGAACACCACTGATAGGATGGAGGGTCAAATAAAAAGGAACACCAATTTCTAGACAGGAGCAGTTGGGAGCTAAGAGTGTATTGTGGAGTGACATGTTTATTTGAGTGTCCAAACTTCCCTCTTTAGGTGGTTATTACTTCACATTCGTGAAGATCATAAAACCCACAGATTTCAAAGGCCCAGATTCTTATTATTACAGCAACTCAGTTGTTGAGGTGAGAGAAAATGAGAAGGACGTTGCTCCACCACTAAATCTATGGCTGGGCCTCGCTGAAAACAAACAAAAAGAATTCACGGTGGCCAGATAGTGCTATTTTCTACTAAATGTTCTCTTGAGGGCTCAAACAGAATAAATTTGTTTGATTGTTTGTTTTTCAGTTTCACTCGTGTAGGGTACTTGTCCCCACACCTTCAGCTTGTAGTTTGTCTGTGTCCTTGGATCTCAAGTGAGTCTACTGTTAGGAAGCACGTAGGTTTCTTGAGTTTTCATCCGTTCTTCTAACCCTGTGTCTTTCGTTTGCAGCACTCAGAGCCTGACCTTTTATTCTGATGATTCAGAGCTGTGCCCTTATTGCACTTAAAAAATTTTTTTTGTTATAATTAATCTACAATCACGTGAAGAACATTATGTTTACTATGCTCCCCCTTAACCAAGTCCACCAGCAAAAACCTCTAAAAAGTCGCTGTCCATCAGCATAGTTGGATGCTTTAAACCCCTTCAGCATGTACCCCTTCAAAGACACCGATACAGTCGCTGTCAATCATGGAGTAGTAAGATGCTATATAACCTCTGCTAGTCTTCTCTGTGTTGTACAGCACTCCCCATGACCCGAGCGACCCCACGCAATATACATGGTAATCCTAATGCCCCCATTCTTTCTCCCTCCCCCGCACTTATCCCTCCATTCAGAACCACCCTGCCCAGTCCTTCTCCCTTTGTCAACTTTTAGTCAACTCTCGGGTTCTGTGAGTATCCTGATGTTTTTTTCCTTCAGTTTTTCTTTGTTGTTATACTGCACACATGAGTGATGTCATTTGATATTGTCTTTCCCCGCCTGACCTATTTTTCTGAAAATACTACTGTCTAGCTCCATCCGCATCATTGCAAATGGCAGGATTTGTTTTCTTCTTATGGCTGCTTACTGCACTTTTTAAACTGGATTTTATTCTTCTTTTTCGTTTGTAGTTTGCTATGTGCTTCAACCATTGCTCTCATGGTTATGAGCAATAGCTTTTTGTTAATCGATATGAACGTATATCTACCTTTCTGTCTGTCTATCAGTCGATCAATCAATCAATCGTCTTTCTGTCTGCCCATCTGTCCTTGTGTACAGAACAGTTAACCACATATCCTATGTCACTTTCCTACATTATGCTTCCAAAAATCCTGCAAGGTAACTAGGCTGTAGGGAGAGCACTGGGTTCACCAAGACACTTGCAGGTCCTGTCGGCCGAGTGTACCTACAAAACCAGGAAATGGTTGTGCAGGGACTTGAACCTGTGTCTCTATCCTCTGTCCTTTTTCATCTAATTCTCACTTCCTGTCTGTATTTAGCCACATTCATTCACTAAGTATTCCCTGAAGACAACAAGTATCCTTCCTCTGGGCATGTGGTCGACAGAAACGTAAACTTGTTGCTTTGCTCACCACCATGTTTGAAGGACATCTATGTGAACACCACTGATAGGATGGAAGGTCAAATAAAAAGGAACACCAATTTCTAGACAGGAACAGTTGGGAGCTAAGAGTGTATTGTGGAGTGACATGTTTATTTGAGTGTCCAAACTTCCCTCTTTAGGTGGTTATTACTTCACATTCGTGAAGATCATAAAACCCACAGATTTCAAAGGCCCAGATTCTTATTATTACAGCAACTCAGTTGTTGAGGTGAGAGAAAATGAGAAGGACGTTGCTCCACCACTAAATCTATGGCTGGGCCTTGCTGAAAACAAACAAAAAGAATTCACGGTGGCCAGATAGTGCTATTTTCTACTAAATGTTCTCTTGAGAGCTCAAACAGAATAAATTTGTTTGATTGTTTGTTTTTCAGTTTCACTCGTGTAGGGTACTTGTCCCCACACCTTCAGCTTGTAGTTTTTCTGTGTTCTTGGATCTCAAGTGAGTCTCCTGTTAGGAAGCACGTAGGATTCTTGAGTTTTCATCCGTTCTTCTAACCCTGTGTCTTTTGTTTGCAGCACTCAGAGCCTGACCTTTTATTCTGATGATTCAGAGCAGTGCCCTTATTGCACTTAACAAATTTTTTTTGTTATCATTAATCTACAATCACGTGAAAAACATTATGTTTACTATGCTCCCCCTTATCCAAGTCCACCAGCAAAAACCTCTTAAAGTCGCTGTCCATCAGCATAGTTGGATGCTTTAAACCCCTTCAGCATGTACCCCTTCAAAGACACCGATACAGTCGCTGTCAATCATGGAGTAGTAAGATGCTATATAACCTCTACTAGTCTTCTCTGTGTTGTACAGCACTCCCCATGTCCCGAGCGACCCCACGCAATATACATGGTAATCCTAATGCCCCCATCCTTTCTCCCCGCACTTATCCCTCCATTCAGAACCACCCTGCCCAGTCCTTTTCCCTTTGGAAACTTTTAGTCAACTCTCGGGTTCTGTGAGTATCCTGATGTTTTTTTCCTTCAGTTTTTCTTTGTTGTTATACTGCACACATGAGTGATGTCATTTGATATTGTCTTTCCCCGCCTGACCTATTTTTCTGAAAATACTACTGTCTAGCTCCATCCACGTCATTGCAAATGGCAGGATTTGTTTTCTCCTTATGGCTGCTTACTGCACTTTTTAAACTGGATTTTATTCTTCTTTTTCATTTGTAGTTTCGCTATGTGCTTCAACCATTGCTCTCATGGTTATGAGCAATAGCTTTGTGTTAATCGATATGAACCTATATCTATCTATCTGTCTGTCTATCAATCAATCAAACAATCAATCAATCATCTTTCTGTCTGCCCATCTGTCCTTGTGTACAGAACAGTTAACCTCATATAATATGTCACTTTCCTACATTATGCTTCCAAAATTCCTGCAAGGTAACTACGCTGTAAGGTGAGCACTGGGTTCACCGAGACACTTGTAGGTCGTGTCTGCCGAGTGTACCTACAAAACCAGGAAATGGTTGTGCAGGGACTTGAACCTGTGTCTCTATCCTCTGTCCTTTTTCATCTAATTCTCACTTCCTGTCTGTATTTAGCCACATTCATTCACTAAGTATTCCCTGAAGACAACAAGTATCCTTCCTCTGGGCATGTGGTCGACAGAAACGTAAACTTGTTGCTTTGCTCACCACCATGTTTGAAGGACATCTATGTGAACACCACTGATAGGATGGAAGGTCAAATAAAAAGGAACACCAATTTCTAGACAGGAACAGTTGGGAGCTAAGAGTGTATTGTGGAGTGACATGTTTATTTGAGTGTCCAAACTTCCCTCTTTAGGTGGTTATTACTTCACATTCGTGAAGATCATAAAACCCACAGATTTCAAAGGCCCAGATTCTTATTATTACAGCAACTCAGTTGTTGAGGTGAGAGAAAATGAGAAGGACGTTGCTCCACCACTAAATCTATGGCTGGGCCTTGCTGAAAACAAACAAAAAGAATTCACGGTGGCCAGATAGTGCTATTTTCTACTAAATGTTCTCTTGAGGGCTCAAACAGAATAAATTTGTTTGATTGTTTGTTTTTCAGTTTCACTCGTGTAGGGTACTTGTCCCCACACCTTCAGCTTGTAGTTTGTCTGTGTCCTTGGATCTCAAGTGAGTCTACTGTTAGGAAGCACGTAGGTTTCTTGAGTTTTCATCCGTTCTTCTAACCCTGTGTCTTTCATTTGCAGCACTCAGAGCCTGACCTTTTATTCTGATGATTCAGAGCTGTGCCCTTATTGCACTTAAAAAATTTTTTTTGTTATAATTAATCTACAATCACGTGAAGAACATTATGTTTACTATGCTCCCCCTTAACCAAGTCCACCAGCAAAAACCTCTAAAAAGTCGCTGTCCATCAGCATAGTTGGATGCTTTAAACCCCTTCAGCATGTACCCCTTCAAAGACACCGATACAGTCGCTGTCAATCATGGAGTAGTAAGATGCTATATAACCTCTGCTAGTCTTCTCTGTGTTGTACAGCACTCCCCATGACCCGAGCGACCCCACGCAATATACATGGTAATCCTAATGCCCCCATTCTTTCTCCCTCCCCCGCACTTATCCCTCCATTCAGAACCACCCTGCCCAGTCCTTCTCCCTTTGTCAACTTTTAGTCAACTCTCGGGTTCTGTGAGTATCCTGATGTTTTTTTCCTTCAGTTTTTCTTTGTTGTTATACTGCACACATGAGTGATGTCATTTGATATTGTCTTTCCCCGCCTGACCTATTTTTCTGAAAATACTACTGTCTAGCTCCATCCACATCATTGCAAATGGCAGGATTTGTTTTCTTCTTATGGCTGCTTACTGCACTTTTTAAGCTGGATTTTATTCTTCTTTTTCGTTTGTAGTTTGCTATGTGCTTCAACCATTGCTCTCATGGTTATGAGCAATAGCTTTGTGTTAATCGATATGAGCCTATATCTATTTATCTGTCTGTCTATCAATCAATCAAACAATCAATCAATCATCTTTCTGTCTGCCCATCTGTCCTGGTGTACAGAACAGTTAACCTCTTATCCTATGTCTCTTTCCTACATTATGCTTCCAAAATTCCTGCAAGGTAACTACGCTGTAAGGAGAGCACTGGGTTCACTGAGACACTTGCAGGTCGTGTCGGTCGAGTGTACCTACAAAACCAGGAAATGGTTGTGCAGGGACTTGAACCTGTGTCTCTATCCTCTGTCCTTTTTCATCTAATTCTCACTTCCTGTCTGTATTTAGCCACATTCATTCACTAAGTGCTCCCTGAAGACCACAAGTATCCTTCCTCTGGGCGTGTGGTCGACAGAAACGTAAACTTGTTGCTTTGCTCACCACCATGTTTGAAGGACATCTATGTGAACAAAACTGATAGGATGGAAGGTCAAATAAAAAGGAACACCAATTTCTAGACAGGAGAAGTTGGGAGCTAAGAGTGTATTGTGGAGTGACATGTTTATTTGAGTGTCCAAACTTCCCTCTTTAGGTGGTTATTACTTCACATTCGTGAAGATCATAAAACCCACAGATTTCAAAGGCCCAGATTCTTATTATTACATCAACTCAGTTGTTGAGGGGAGAGAAAATGAGAAGGACGTTACTCCACCACTAAATCTATGTTTGGGCCTTGCTGAAAAAAAAAAAAAGAATTAACGGTGGCCAGAAAGTGCTATTTTCTACTGACTGTCTCTGGGGGCTCAAACAGAATCCATTTGTTTGATTGTTCGTTTTTCATTTTCACTCGTGTAGGGTACTTGTCCCCACACCTTCACCTTGTAGTTTGTCTGTTTCCTTGGATCTCAAGTGAGTATCCTGTTAGGAAGCACGTAGGTGTCTTGAGTTTTCATCCGTTCTTTTAACCCTGTGTCTTTTTTTATTTGCAGCACTCAGAGCCTGACCTTTTATTCTGATGATTCAGAGCTGTGCCCTTATTGCACTTAAAAAATTTTTTTGTTATCATTAATCTACAATCACGTGAAGAACATTATGTTTACTATGCTCCCCCTTAACCAAGTCCACCAGCAAAAACCTCTTAAAGTCGCTGTCCATCAGCATAGTTGGATGCTTTAAACCCCTTCAGCATGTACCCCTTCAAAGACACCGATACAGTCGCTGTCAATCATGGAGTAGTAAGATGCTATATAACCTCTACTAGTCTTCTCTGTGTCGTACAGCACTCCCCATGTCCCGCGCGACCCCACGCAATATACATGGTAATCCTAATGCCCCCATTCTTTCTCCCTCCCCCGCACTTATCCCTCCATTCAGAACCAACCTGCCCAGTCCTTTTCCCTTTGGCAACTTTAATCAACTCTCGGGTTCTGTGAGTATCCTGATGTTTTTTTCCTTCAGTTTTTCTTTGTTGTTATACTGCACACATGAGTGATGTCATTTGATATTGTCTTTCCCCGCCTGACCTACTTTTCTGAAAATACCACTGTCTAGTTCCATCCACGTCATTGCAAAAGCAAGGATTTGTTTTCTTCTTATGACTGCTTACTGCACTTTTTAAACTGGATTTTATTCTTCTTTTTCGTTTGTAGTTTTGCTATGTGCTTCAACCATTGCTCTCATTGTTATGAGCAATAGCTTTGTGTTAATCGATATGAACCTATATCTATCTATCTGTCTGTCTATCAATCAATCAATCAATCAATCAATCATTTTCTGTCTGCCCATCTGTCCTTGTGTACAGAGAAGTTAACCTCATATCCTATATCACTTTCCTACATTATGCTTCCAAAAATCTTGCAAGGTAACTAGGCTGTAGGGAGAGCACTGGGTTCACCGAGACACTTGCAGGTCATGTCGGCCGAGTGTACCTACAAAACCAGGAAATGGTTGTGCACGGACTTGAACCCGTGTCTCTATCCTCTGTCCTCTTTCATCTCCTTCTACCTTCCTGTCTGTATTTAGCCACATTCTTTCACTAAGTTCTCAATGAAGACCACAAGTATCCTTCCTCTGGGCCTGTGGTCGACAGAAAAGTAAACTTGTTGCTTTGTTCACCACCATGTTTGAAGGACATCTACGTGAACACCACTGATAGGATGGAGGGTCAAATAAAAAGGAACACCAATTTCTAGACAGGAACAGTTGGGAGCTAAGAGTGTATTGTGGAGTGACATGTTTATTTGAGTGTCCAAACTTCCCTCTTTAGGTGGTTATTACCTCACATTCGTGAAGATCATAAAACCCACAGATTTCAAAGGCCCAGATTCTTATTATTACATCAACTCAGTTGTTGCGGGGAGAGAAAATGAGAAGAACTTTGCTCCACCACTAAATCTATGTTTGGGCCTTGCTGAAAACTAAAAAAAAGAATTCACGGTGGCCAGAAAGTGCTATTTTCTACTGACTGTCTCTGGGGGCTCAAACAGAATCCATTTGTTTGATTGTTTGTTTTTCAGTTTCACTCGTGTAGGGTGCTTGTCCCCACACCTTCAGCTTGTAGTTTGTCTGTGTACTTGGATCTCAAGTGATTCTACTGTTAGGAAGCACGTAGGTTTCTTGAGTTTTCATCCGTTCTTCTAACCCTGTGTCTTTCATTTGCAGCACTCAGAGCCTGACCTTTTATTCTGATGATTCAGAGCTGTGCCCTTATTGCACTTAAAAAATTTTTTTTGTTATAATTAATCTACAATCACGTGAAGAACATTATGTTTACTATGCTCCCCCTTAACCAAGTCCACCAGCAAAAACCTCTAAAAAGTCGCTGTCCATCAGCGTAGTTGGATGCTTTAAACCCCTTCAGCATGTACCCCTTCAAAGACACCGATACAGTCGCTGTCAATCATGGAGTAGTAAGATGCTATATAACCTCTGCTAGTCTTCTCTGTGTTGTACAGCACTCCCCATGACCCGAGCGACCCCACGCAATATACATGGTAATCCTAATGCCCCCATTCTTTCTCCCTCCCCCGCACTTATCCCTCCATTCAGAACCACCCTGCCCAGTCCTTCTCCCTTTGTCAACTTTTAGTCAACTCTCGGGTTCTGTGAGTATCCTGATGTTTTTTTCCTTCAGTTTTTCTTTGTTGTTATACTGCACACATGAGTGATGTCATTTGATATTGTCTTTCCCCGCCTGACCTATTTTTCTGAAAATACTACTGTCTAGCTCCATCCACATCATTGCAAATGGCAGGATTTGTTTTCTTCTTATGGCTGCTTACTGCACTTTTTAAACTGGATTTTATTCTTCTTTTTCGTTTGTAGTTTGCTATGTGCTTCAACCATTGCTCTCATGGTTATGAGCAATAGCTTTTTGTTAATCGATATGAACGTATATCTACCTTTCTGTCTGTCTATCAATCGATCAATCAATCAATCGTCTTTCTGTCTGCCCATCTGTCCTTGTGTACAGAACAGTTAACCACATATCCTATGTCACTTTCCTACATTATGCTTCCAAAAATCCTGCAAGGTAACTAGGCTGTAGGGAGAGCACTGGGTTCACCAAGACACTTGCAGGTCCTTTCGGCCGAGTGTACCTACAAAACCAGGAAATGGTTGTGCAGGGACTTGAACCCGTGTCTCTATCCTCTGTCCTCTTTCATCTCCTTCTCACTTCCTGTCTGTATTTAGCCACATTCATTCACTAAGTGCTCCCTGAAGACCACAAGTATCCTTCCTCTGGGCCTGTGGTCGACAGAAACGTAAACTTGTTGCTTTGCTCACCACCATGTTTGAAGGACATCTATGTGAACACCACTGACAGGATGGAGGGTCAAATAAAAAGGAAAACCAATTTCTAGACAGGAGCAGTTGGGAGCTAAGAGTGTATTGTGGAGTGACATGTTTATTTGTGTGTCCAAACTTCCCTCTTTAGGTGGTTATTACTTCACATTCGTGAAGATCATAAAACCCACAGATTTCAAAGACCCAGATTCTTATTATTACAGCAACTCAGTTGTTGAGGGGAAAGAAAATGAGAAGGACGTTGCTCTACCACTAAATCTATGGCTGGGCCTTGCTGAAAACAAACAAAAAGAATTCACGGTGGCCAGATAGTGCTATTTTCTACTGACTGTCTCTGGGGGCTCAAACAGAATCCATTTGTTTGATTGTTTGTTTTTCAGTTTCACTCGTGTAGGGTACTTGCCCCACACCTTCAGCTTGTAGTTTTTCTGTGTCCTTGGATCTCAAGTGAGTCTCCTGTTAGGAAGCACGTAGGATTCTTGAGTTTTCATCTGTTCTTCTAACCCTGTGTCTTTTGTTTGCAGCACTCAGAGCCTGACCTTTTATTCTGATGATTCAGAGCAGTGCCCTTATTGCACTTAACAAATTTTTTTTGTTATCATTAATCTACAATCACGTGAAAAACATTATGTTTACTATGCTCCCCCTTATCCAAGTCCACCAGCAAAAACCTCTTAAAGTCGCTGTCCATCAGCATAGTTGGATGCTTTAAACCCCTTCAGCATGTACCCCTTCAAAGACACCGATACATTCGCTGTCAATCATGGAGTAGTAAGATGCTATATAACCTCTACTAGTCTTCTCTGTGTTGTACAGCACTCCCCATGTCCCGAGAGACCCCACGCAATATACATGGTAATCCTAATGCCCAAATCCTTTCTCCCCGCACTTATCCCTCCATTCAGAACCACCCTGCCCAGTCCTTTTCCCTTTGGAAACTTTTAGTCAACTCTCGGGTTCTGTGAGTATCCTGATGTTTTTTTCCTTCAGTTTTTCTTTGTTGTTATACTGCACACATGAGTGATGTCATTTGATATTGTCTTTCCCCGCCTGACCTATTTTTCTGAAAATACTACTGTCTAGCTCCATCCACGTCATTGCAAATGGCAGGATTTGTTTTCTCCTTATGGCTGCTTACTGCACTTTTTAAACTGGATTTTATTCTTCTTTTTCATTTGTAGTTTCGCTATGTGCTTCAACCATTGCTCTCATGGTTATGAGCAATAGCTTTGTGTTAATCTATATGAACCTATATCTATCTATCTGTCTGTCTATCAATCAATCAAACAATCAATCAATCATCTTTCTGTCTGCCCATCTGTCCTTGTGTACAGAACAGTTAACCTCATATAATATGTCACTTTCCTACATTATGCTTCCAAAATTCCTGCAAGGTAACTACGCTGTAAGGTGAGCACTGGGTTCACCGAGACACTTGTAGGTCGTGTCTGCCGAGTGTACCTACAAAACCAGGAAATGGTTGTGCAGGGACTTGAACCTGTGTCTCTATCCTCTGTCCTTTTTCATCTAATTCTCACTTCCTGTCTGTATTTAGCCACATTCATTCACTAAGTATTCCCTGAAGACAACAAGTATCCTTCCTCTGGGCATGTGGTCGACAGAAACGTAAACTTGTTGCTTTGCTCACCACCATGTTTGAAGGACATCTATGTGAACACCACTGATAGGATGGAAGGTCAAATAAAAAGGAACACCAATTTCTAGACAGGAACAGTTGGGAGCTAAGAGTGTATTGTGGAGTGACATGTTTATTTGAGTGTCCAAACTTCCCTCTTTAGGTGGTTATTACTTCACATTCGTGAAGATCATAAAACCCACAGATTTCAAAGGCCCAGATTCTTATTATTACAGCAACTCAGTTGTTGAGGTGAGAGAAAATGAGAAGGACGTTGCTCCACCACTAAATCTATGGCTGGGCCTTGCTGAAAACAAACAAAAAGAATTCACGGTGGCCAGATAGTGCTATTTTCTACTAAATGTTCTCTTGAGGGCTCAAACAGAATAAATTTGTTTGATTGTTTGTTTTTCAGTTTCACTCGTGTAGGGTACTTGTCCCCACACCTTCAGCTTGTAGTTTGTCTGTGTCCTTGGATCTCAAGTGAGTCTACTGTTAGGAAGCACGTAGGTTTCTTGAGTTTTCATCCGTTCTTCTAACCCTGTGTCTTTCGTTTGCAGCACTCAGAGCCTGACCTTTTATTCTGATGATTCAGAGCTGTGCCCTTATTGCACTTAAAAAATTTTTTTTGTTATAATTAATCTACAATCACGTGAAGAACATTATGTTTACTATGCTCCCCCTTAACCAAGTCCACCAGCAAAAACCTCTAAAAAGTCGCTGTCCATCAGCATAGTTGGATGCTTTAAACCCCTTCAGCATGTACCCCTTCAAAGACACCGATACAGTCGCTGTCAATCATGGAGTAGTAAGATGCTATATAACCTCTGCTAGTCTTCTCTGTGTTGTACAGCACTCCCCATGACCCGAGCGACCCCACGCAATATACATGGTAATCCTAATGCCCCCATTCTTTCTCCCTCCCCCGCACTTATCCCTCCATTCAGAACCACCCTGCCCAGTCCTTCTCCCTTTGTCAACTTTTAGTCAACTCTCGGGTTCTGTGAGTATCCTGATGTTTTTTTCCTTCAGTTTTTCTTTGTTGTTATACTGCACACATGAGTGATGTCATTTGATATTGTCTTTCCCCGCCTGACCTATTTTTCTGAAAATACTACTGTCTAGCTCCATCCGCATCATTGCAAATGGCAGGATTTGTTTTCTTCTTATGGCTGCTTACTGCACTTTTTAAACTGGATTTTATTCTTCTTTTTCGTTTGTAGTTTGCTATGTGCTTCAACCATTGCTCTCATGGTTATGAGCAATAGCTTTTTGTTAATCGATATGAACGTATATCTACCTTTCTGTCTGTCTATCAATCGATCAATCAATCAATCGTCTTTCTGTCTGCCCATCTGTCCTTGTGTACAGAACAGTTAACCACATATCCTATGTCACTTTCCTACATTATGCTTCCAAAAATCCTGCAAGGTAACTAGGCTGTAGGGAGAGCACTGGGTTCACCAAGACACTTGCAGGTCCTGTCGGCCGAGTGTACCTACATAACCAGGAAATGGTTGTGCAGGGACTTCAACCCGTGTCTCTATCCTCTGTCCTCTTTCATCTCCTTCTCACTTCCTGTCTGTATTTAGCCACATTCATTCACTAAGTGCTCCCTGAAGACCACAAGTATCCTTCCTCTGGGCCTGTGGTCGACAGAAACGTAAACTTGTTGCTTTGCTCACCACCATGTTTGAAGGACATCTATGTGAACACCACTGACAGGATGGAGGGTCAAATAAAAAGGAAAACCAATTTCTAGACAGGAGCAGTTGGGAGCTAAGAGTGTATTGTGGAGTGACATGTTTATTTGTGTGTCCAAACTTCCCTCTTTAGGTGGTTATTACTTCACATTCGTGAAGATCATAAAACCCACAGATTTCAAAGACCCAGATTCTTATTATTACAGCAACTCAGTTGTTGAGGGGAAAGAAAATGAGAAGGACGTTGCTCCACCACTAAATCTATGGCTGGGCCTTGCTGAAAACAAACAAAAAGAATTCACGGTGGCCAGATAGTGCTATTTTCTACTGACTGCCTCTGGGGGCTCAAACAGAATCCATTTGTTTGATTGTTTGTTTTTCAGTTTCACTCGTGTAGGGTACTTGCCCCACACCTTCAGCTTGTAGTTTTTCTGTGTCCTTGGATCTCAAGTGAGTCTCCTGTTAGGAAGCACGTAGGATTCTTGAGTTTTCATCTGTTCTTCTAACCCTGTGTCTTTTGTTTGCATCACTCAGAGCCTGACCTTTTATTCTGATGATTCAGAGCAGTGCCCTTATTGCACTTAACAAATTTTTTTTGTTATCATTAATCTACAATCACGTGATAAACATTATGTTTACTATGCTCCCCCTTATCCAAGTCCACCAGCAAAAACCTCTTAAAGTCGCTGTCCATCAGCATAGTTGGATGCTTTAAACCCCTTCAGCATGTACCCCTTCAAAGACACCGATACATTCGCTGTCAATCATGGAGTAGTAAGATGCTATATAACCTCTACTAGTCTTCTCTGTGTTGTACAGCACTCCCCATGTCCCGAGCGACCCCACGCAATATACATGGTAATCCTAATGCCCCCATCCTTTCTCCCCGCACTTATCCCTCCATTCAGAACCACCCTGCCCAGTCCTTTTCCCTTTGGAAACTTTTAGTCAACTCTCGGGTTCTGTGAGTATCCTGATGTTTTTTTCCTTCAGTTTTTCTTTGTTGTTATACTGCACACATGAGTGATGTCATTTGATATTGTCTTTCCCCGCCTGACCTATTTTTCTGAAAATACTACTGTCTAGCTCCATCCACGTCATTGCAAATGGCAGGATTTGTTTTCTCCTTATGGCTGCTTACTGCACTTTTTAAACTGGATTTTATTCTTCTTTTTCATTTGTAGTTTCGCTATGTGCTTCAACCATTGCTCTCATGGTTATGAGCAATAGCTTTGTGTTAATCTATATGAACCTATATCTATCTATCTGTCTGTCTATCAATCAATCAAACAATCAATCAATCATCTTTCTGTCTGCCCATCTGTCCTTGTGTACAGAACAGTTAACCTCATATAATATGTCACTTTCCTACATTATGCTTCCAAAATTCCTGCAAGGTAACTACGCTGTAAGGTGAGCACTGGGTTCACCGAGACACTTGTAGGTCGTGTCTGCCGAGTGTACCTACAAAACCAGGAAATGGTTGTGCAGGGACTTGAACCTGTGTCTCTATCCTCTGTCCTTTTTCATCTAATTCTCACTTCCTGTCTGTATTTAGCCACATTCATTCACTAAGTATTCCCTGAAGACAACAAGTATCCTTCCTCTGGGCATGTGGTCGACAGAAACGTAAACTTGTTGCTTTGCTCACCACCATGTTTGAAGGACATCTATGTGAACACCACTGATAGGATGGAAGGTCAAATAAAAAGGAACACCAATTTCTAGACAGGAACAGTTGGGAGCTAAGAGTGTATTGTGGAGTGACATGTTTATTTGAGTGTCCAAACTTCCCTCTTTAGGTGGTTATTACTTCACATTCGTGAAGATCATAAAACCCACAGATTTCAAAGGCCCAGATTCTTATTATTACAGCAACTCAGTTGTTGAGGTGAGAGAAAATGAGAAGGACGTTGCTCCACCACTAAATCTATGGCTGGGCCTTGCTGAAAACAAACAAAAAGAATTCACGGTGGCCAGATAGTGCTATTTTCTACTAAATGTTCTCTTGAGGGCTCAAACAGAATAAATTTGTTTGATTGTTTGTTTTTCAGTTTCACTCGTGTAGGGTACTTGTCCCCACACCTTCAGCTTGTAGTTTGTCTGTGTCCTTGGATCTCAAGTGAGTCTACTGTTAGGAAGCACGTAGGTTTCTTGAGTTTTCATCCGTTCTTCTAACCCTGTGTCTTTCGTTTGCAGCACTCAGAGCCTGACCTTTTATTCTGATGATTCAGAGCTGTGCCCTTATTGCACTTAAAAAATTTTTTTTGTTATCATTAATCTACAATCACGTGAAGAACATTATGTTTACTATGCTCCCCCTTAACCAAGTCCACCAGCAAAAACCTCTAAAAAGTCGCTGTCCATCAGCATAGTTGGATGCTTTAAACCCCTTCAGCATGTACCCCTTCAAAGACACCGATACAGTCGCTGTCAATCATGGAGTAGTAAGATGCTATATAACCTCTGCTAGTCTTCTCTGTGTTGTACAGCACTCCCCATGACCCGAGCGACCCCACGCAATATACATGGTAATCCTAATGCCCCCATTCTTTCTCCCTCCCCTGCACTTATCCCTCCATTCAGAACCACCCTGCCCAGTCCTTCTCCCTTTGTCAACTTTTAGTCAACTCTCGGGTTCTGTGAGTATCCTGATGTTTTTTTCCTTCAGTTTTTCTTTGTTGTTATACTGCACACATGAGTGATGTCATTTGATATTGTCTTTCCCCGCCTGACCTATTTTTCTGAAAATACTACTGTCTAGCTCCATCCGCATCATTGCAAATGGCAGGATTTGTTTTCTTCTTATGGCTGCTTACTGCACTTTTTAAACTGGATTTTATTCTTCTTTTTCGTTTGTAGTTTGCTATGTGCTTCAACCATTGCTCTCATGGTTATGAGCAATAGCTTTTTGTTAATCGATATGAACGTATATCTACCTTTCTGTCTGTCTATCAATCGATCAATCAATCAATCGTCTTTCTGTCTGCCCATCTGTCCTTGTGTACAGAACAGTTAACCACATATCCTATGTCACTTTCCTACATTATGCTTCCAAAAATCCTGCAAGGTAACTAGGCTGTAGGGAGAGCACTGGGTTCACCAAGACACTTGCAGGTCCTGTCGGCCGAGTGTACCTACATAACCAGGAAATGGTTGTGCAGGGACTTCAACCCGTGTCTCTATCCTCTGTCCTCTTTCATCTCCTTCTCACTTCCTGTCTGTATTTAGCCACATTCATTCACTAAGTGCTCCCTGAAGACCACAAGTATCCTTCCTCTGGGCCTGTGGTCGACAGAAACGTAAACTTGTTGCTTTGCTCACCACCATGTTTGAAGGACATCTATGTGAACACCACTGACAGGATGGAGGGTCAAATAAAAAGGAAAACCAATTTCTAGACAGGAGCAGTTGGGAGCTAAGAGTGTATTGTGGAGTGACATGTTTATTTGTGTGTCCAAACTTCCCTCTTTAGGTGGTTATTACTTCACATTCGTGAAGATCATAAAACCCACAGATTTCAAAGACCCAGATTCTTATTATTACAGCAACTCAGTTGTTGAGGGGAAAGAAAATGAGAAGGACGTTGCTCCACCACTAAATCTATGGCTGGGCCTTGCTGAAAACAAACAAAAAGAATTCACGGTGGCCAGATAGTGCTATTTTCTACTGACTGCCTCTGGGGGCTCAAACAGAATCCATTTGTTTGATTGTTTGTTTTTCAGTTTCACTCGTGTAGGGTACTTGCCCCACACCTTCAGCTTGTAGTTTTTCTGTGTCCTTGGATCTCAAGTGAGTCTCCTGTTAGGAAGCACGTAGGATTCTTGAGTTTTCATCTGTTCTTCTAACCCTGTGTCTTTTGTTTGCAGCACTCAGAGCCTGACCTTTTATTCTGATGATTCAGAGCAGTGCCCTTATTGCACTTAACAAATTTTTTTTGTTATCATTAATCTACAATCACGTGAAAAACATTATGTTTACTATGCTCCCCCTTATCCAAGTCCACCAGCAAAAACCTCTTAAAGTCGCTGTCCATCAGCATAGTTGGATGCTTTAAACCCCTTCAGCATGTACCCCTTCAAAGACACCGATACATTCGCTGTCAATCATGGAGTAGTAAGATGCTATATAACCTCTACTAGTCTTCTCTGTGTTGTACAGCACTCCCCATGTCCCGAGCGACCCCACGCAATATACATGGTAATCCTAATGCCCCCATCCTTTCTCCCCGCACTTATCCCTCCATTCAGAACCACCCTGCCCAGTCCTTTTCCCTTTGGAAACTTTTAGTCAACTCTCGGGTTCTGTGAGTATCCTGATGTTTTTTTCCTTCAGTTTTTCTTTGTTGTTATACTGCACACATGAGTGATGTCATTTGATATTGTCTTTCCCCGCCTGACCTATTTTTCTGAAAATACTACTGTCTAGCTCCATCCACGTCATTGCAAATGGCAGGATTTGTTTTCTCCTTATGGCTGCTTACTGCACTTTTTAAGCTGGATTTTATTCTTCTTTTTCATTTGTAGTTTCGCTATGTGCTTCAACCATTGCTCTCATGGTTATGAGCAATAGCTTTGTGTTAATCTATATGAACCTATATCTATCTATCTGTCTGTCTATCAATCAATCAAACAATCAATCAATCATCTTTCTGTCTGCCCATCTGTCCTTGTGTACAGAACAGTTAACCTCATATAATATGTCACTTTCCTACATTATGCTTCCAAAATTCCTGCAAGGTAACTACGCTGTAAGGTGAGCACTGGGTTCACCGAGACACTTGTAGGTCGTGTCTGCCGAGTGTACCTACAAAACCAGGAAATGGTTGTGCAGGGACTTGAACCTGTGTCTCTATCCTCTGTCCTTTTTCATCTAATTCTCACTTCCTGTCTGTATTTAGCCACATTCATTCACTAAGTATTCCCTGAAGACAACAAGTATCCTTCCTCTGGGCATGTGGTCGACAGAAACGTAAACTTGTTGCTTTGCTCACCACCATGTTTGAAGGACATCTATGTGAACACCACTGATAGGATGGAAGGTCAAATAAAAAGGAACACCAATTTCTAGACAGGAACAGTTGGGAGCTAAGAGTGTATTGTGGAGTGACATGTTTATTTGAGTGTCCAAACTTCCCTCTTTAGGTGGTTATTACTTCACATTCGTGAAGATCATAAAACCCACAGATTTCAAAGGCCCAGATTCTTATTATTACAGCAACTCAGTTGTTGAGGTGAGAGAAAATGAGAAGGACGTTGCTCCACCACTAAATCTATGGCTGGGCCTTGCTGAAAACAAACAAAAAGAATTCACGGTGGCCAGATAGTGCTATTTTCTACTAAATGTTCTCTTGAGGGCTCAAACAGAATAAATTTGTTTGATTGTTTGTTTTTCAGTTTCACTCGTGTAGGGTACTTGTCCCCACACCTTCAGCTTGTAGTTTGTCTGTGTCCTTGGATCTCAAGTGAGTCTACTGTTAGGAAGCACGTAGGTTTCTTGAGTTTTCATCCGTTCTTCTAACCCTGTGTCTTTCGTTTGCAGCACTCAGAGCCTGACCTTTTATTCTGATGATTCAGAGCTGTGCCCTTATTGCACTTAAAAAATTTTTTTTGTTATAATTAATCTACAATCACGTGAAGAACATTATGTTTACTATGCTCCCCCTTAACCAAGTCCACCAGCAAAAACCTCTAAAAAGTCGCTGTCCATCAGCATAGTTGGATGCTTTAAACCCCTTCAGCATGTACCCCTTCAAAGACACCGATACAGTCGCTGTCAATCATGGAGTAGTAAGATGCTATATAACCTCTGCTAGTCTTCTCTGTGTTGTACAGCACTCCCCATGACCCGAGCGACCCCACGCAATATACATGGTAATCCTAATGCCCCCATTCTTTCTCCCTCCCCCGCACTTATCCCTCCATTCAGAACCACCCTGCCCAGTCCTTCTCCCTTTGTCAACTTTTAGTCAACTCTCGGGTTCTGTGAGTATCCTGATGTTTTTTTCCTTCAGTTTTTCTTTGTTGTTATACTGCACACATGAGTGATGTCATTTGATATTGTCTTTCCCCGCCTGACCTATTTTTCTGAAAATACTACTGTCTAGCTCCATCCGCATCATTGCAAATGGCAGGATTTGTTTTCTTCTTATGGCTGCTTACTGCACTTTTTAAACTGGATTTTATTCTTCTTTTTCGTTTGTAGTTTGCTATGTGCTTCAACCATTGCTCTCATGGTTATGAGCAATAGCTTTTTGTTAATCGATATGAACGTATATCTACCTTTCTGTCTGTCTATCAATCGATCAATCAATCAATCGTCTTTCTGTCTGCCCATCTGTCCTTGTGTACAGAACAGTTAACCACATATCCTATGTCACTTTCCTACATTATGCTTCCAAAAATCCTGCAAGGTAACTAGGCTGTAGGGAGAGCACTGGGTTCACCAAGACACTTGCAGGTCCTGTCGGCCGAGTGTACCTACATAACCAGGAAATGGTTGTGCAGGGACTTCAACCCGTGTCTCTATCCTCTGTCCTCTTTCATCTCCTTCTCACTTCCTGTCTGTATTTAGCCACATTCATTCACTAAGTGCTCCCTGAAGACCACAAGTATCCTTCCTCTGGGCCTGTGGTCGACAGAAACGTAAACTTGTTGCTTTGCTCACCACCATGTTTGAAGGACATCTATGTGAACACCACTGACAGGATGGAGGGTCAAATAAAAAGGAAAACCAATTTCTAGACAGGAGCAGTTGGGAGCTAAGAGTGTATTGTGGAGTGACATGTTTATTAGTGTGTCCAAACTTCCCTCTTTAGGTGGTTATTACTTCACATTCGTGAAGATCATAAAACCCACAGATTTCAAAGACCCAGATTCTTATTATTACAGCAACTCAGTTGTTGAGGGGAAAGAAAATGAGAAGGACTTTGCTCCACCACTAAATCTATGGCTGGGCCTTGCTGAAAACAAACAAAAAGAATTCACGGTGGCCAGATAGTGCTATTTTCTACTGACTGCCTCTGGGGGCTCAAACAGAATCCATTTGTTTGATTGTTTGTTTTTCAGTTTCACTCGTGTAGGGTACTTGTCCCCACACCTTCAGCTTGTAGTTTTTCTGTGTTCTTGGATCTCAAGTGAGTCTCCTGTTAGGAAGCACGTAGGATTCTTGAGTTTTCATCCGTTCTTCTAACCCTGTGTCTTTTGTTTGCAGCACTCAGAGCCTGACCTTTTATTCTGATGATTCAGAGCAGTGCCCTTATTGCACTTAACAAATTTTTTTTGTTATCATTAATCTACAATCACGTGAAAAACATTATGTTTACTATGCTCCCCCTTATCCAAGTCCACCAGCAAAAACCTCTTAAAGTCGCTGTCCATCAGCATAGTTGGATGCTTTAAACCCCTTCTGCATGTACCCCTTCAAAGACACCGATACAGTCGCTGTCAATCATGGAGTAGTAAGATGCTATATAACCTCTACTAGTCTTCTCTGTGTTGTACAGCACTCCCCATGTCCCGAGAGACCCCACGCAATATACATGGTAATCCTAATGCCCCCATCCTTTCTCCCCGCACTTATCCCTCCATTCAGAACCACCCTGCCCAGTCCTTTTCCCTTTGGAAACTTTTAGTCAACTCTCGGGTTCTGTGAGTATCCTGATGTTTTTTTCCTTCAGTTTTTCTTTGTTGTTATACTGCACACATGAGTGATGTCATTTGATATTGTCTTTCCCCGCCTGACCTATTTTTCTGAAAATACTACTGTCTAGCTCCATCCACGTCATTGCAAATGGCAGGATTTGTTTTCTCCTTATGGCTGCTTACTGCACTTTTTAAACTGGATTTTATTCTTCTTTTTCATTTGTATTTTCGCTATGTGCTTCAACCATTGCTCTCATGGTTATGAGCAATAGCTTTGTGTTAATCTATATGAACCTATATCTATCTATCTGTCTGTCTATCAATCAATCAAACAATCAATCAATCATCTTTCTGTCTGCCCATCTGTCCTTGTGTACAGAACAGTTAACCTCATAAAATATGTCACTTTCCTACATTATGCTTCCAAAATTCCTGCAAGGTAACTACGCTGTAAGGTGAGCACTGGGTTCACCGAGACACTTGTAGGTCGTGTCTGCCGAGTGTACCTACAAAACCAGGAAATGGTTGTGCAGGGACTTGAACCTGTGTCTCTATCCTCTGTCCTTTTTCATCTAATTCTCACTTCCTGTCTGTATTTAGCCACATTCATTCACTAAGTATTCCCTGAAGACAACAAGTATCCTTCCTCTGGGCATGTGGTCGACAGAAACGTAAACTTGTTGCTTTGCTCACCACCATGTTTGAAGGACATCTATGTGAACACCACTGATAGGATGGAAGGTCAAATAAAAAGGAACACCAATTTCTAGACAGGAACAGTTGGGAGCTAAGAGTGTATTGTGGAGTGACATGTTTATTTGAGTGTCCAAACATCCCTCTTTAGGTGGTTATTACTTCACATTCGTGAAGATCATAAAACCCACAGATTTCAAAGGCCCAGATTCTTATTATTACAGCAACTCAGTTGTTGAGGTGAGAGAAAATGAGAAGGACGTTGCTCCACAACTAAATCTATGGCTGGGCCTTGCTGAAAACAAACAAAAAGAATTCACGGTGGCCAGATAGTGCTATTTTCTACTAAATGTTCTCTTGAGGGCTCAAACAGAATAAATTTGTTTGATTGTTTGTTTTTCAGTTTCACTCGTGTAGGGTACTTGTCCCCACACCTTCAGCTTGTAGTTTGTCTGTGTCCTTGGATCTCAAGTGAGTCTACTGTTAGGAAGCACGTAGGTTTCTTGAGTTTTCATCCGTTCTTCTAACCCTGTGTCTTTCGTTTGCAGCACTCAGAGCCTGACCTTTTATTCTGATGATTCAGAGCTGTGCCCTTATTGCACTTAAAAAATTTTTTTTGTTATAATTAATCTACAATCACGTGAAGAACATTATGTTTACTATGCTCCCCCTTAACCAAGTCCACCAGCAAAAACCTCTAAAAAGTCGCTGTCCATCAGCATAGTTGGATGCTTTAAACCCCTTCAGCATGTACCCCTTCAAAGACACCGATACAGTCGCTGTCAATCATGGAGTAGTAAGATGCTATATAACCTCTGCTAGTCTTCTCTGTGTTGTAGAGCACTCCCCATGACCCGAGCGACCCCACGCAATATACATGGTAATCCTAATGCCCCCATTCTTTCTCCCTCCCCCGCACTTATCCCTCCATTCAGAACCACCCTGCCCAGTCCTTTTCCCTTTGGAACCTTTTAGTCAACTCACGGGTTCTGTGAGTATCCTGATGTTTTTTTCCTTCAGTATTTCTTTGATGTTATACTGCACACATGAGTGATGTCATTTGATATTGTCTTTCCCCGCCTGACCTATTTTTCTGAAAATACTACTGTCTAGCTCAATCCACATCATTGCAAATGGCAGGATTTGTTTTCTTCTTATGGCTGCTTACTGCACTTTTTAAACTGGATTTTATTCTTCTTTTTCGTTTGTAGTTTGCTATGTGCTTCAACCATTGCTCTCATGGTTATGAGCAATAGCTTTGTGTTAATCGATATGAACCTATATCTATTTATCTGTCTGTCTATCAATCAATCAAACAATCAATCAATCATCTTTCTGTCTGCCCATCTGTCCTGGTGTACAGAACAGTTAACCTCTTATCCTATGTCTCTTTCCTACATTATGCTTCCAAAATTCCTGCAAGGTAACTACGCTGTAAGGAGAGCACTGGGTTCACTGAGACACTTGCAGGTCGTGTCGGCCGAGTGTACCTACAAAACCAGGAAATGGTTGTGCAGGGACTTGAACCTGTGTCTCTATCCTCTGTCCTTTTTCATCTAATTCTCACTTCCTGTCTGTATTTAGCCACATTCATTCACTAAGTGCTCCCTGAAGACCACAAGTATCCTTCCTCTGGGCGTGTGGTCGACAGAAACGTAAACTTGTTGCTTTGCTCACCACCATGTTTGAAGGACATCTATGTGAACAAAACTGATAGGATGGAAGGTCAAATAAAAAGGAACACCAATTTCTAGACAGGAGAAGTTGGGAGCTAAGAGTGTATTGTGGAGTGACATGTTTATTTGAGTGTCCAAACTTCCCTCTTTAGGTGGTTATTACTTCACATTCGTGAAGATCATAAAACCCACAGATTTCAAAGGCCCAGATTCTTATTATTATATCAACTCAGTTGTTGAGGGGAGAGAAAATGAGAAGGACGTTGCTCCACCACTAAATCTATGTTTGGGCCTTGCTGAAAACAAAAAAAAAGAATTCACGGTGGCCAGAAAGTGCTATTTTCTACTGACTGTCTCTGGGGGCTCAAACAGAATCCATTTGTTTGATTGTTCGTTTTTCATTTTCACTCGTGTAGGGTACTTGTCCCCACACCTTCACCTTGTAGTTTGTCTGTTTCCTTGGATCTCAAGTGAGTATCCTGTTAGGAAGCACGTAGGTGTCTTGAGTTTTCATCCGTTCTTTTAACCCTGTGTCTTTTTTTATTTGCAGCACTCAGAGCCTGACCTTTTATTTTGATGATTCAGAGCTGTGCCCTTATTGCACTTAAAAATTTTTTTTTGTTATCATTAATCTACAATCACGTGAAGAACATTATGTTTACTATGCTCCCCCTTAACCAAGTCCACCAGCAAAAACCTCTTAAAGTCGCTGTCCATCAGCATAGTTGGATGCTTTAAACCCCTTCAGCATGTACCCCTTCAAAGACACCGATACAGTCGCTGTCAATCATGGAGTAGTAAGATGCTATATAACCTCTACTAGTCTTCTCTGTGTTGTACAGCACTCCCCATGTCCCGCGCGACCCCACGCAATATACATGGTAATCCTAATGCCCCCATTCTTTCTCCCTCCCCCGCACTTATCCCTCCATTCAGAACCAACCTGCCCAGTCCTTTTCCCTTTGGCAACTTTAATCAACTCTCGGGTTCTGTGAGTATCCTGATGTTTTTTTCCTTCAGTTTTTCTTTGTTGTTATACTGCACACATGAGTGATGTCATTTGATATTGTCTTTCCCCGCCTGACCTACTTTTCTGAAAATACCACTGTCTAGTTCCATCCACGTCATTGCAAAAGCAAGGATTTGTTTTCTTCTTATGACTGCTTACTGCACTTTTTAAACTGGATTTTATTCTTCTTTTTCGTTTGTAGTTTTGCTATGTGCTTCAACCATTGCTCTCATTGTTATGAGCAATAGCTTTGTGTTAATCGATATGAACCTATATCTATCTATCTGTCTGTCTATCAATCAATCAATCAATCAATCAATCATTTTCTGTCTGCCCATCTGTCCTTGTGTACAGAGCAGTTAACCTCATATCCTATATCACTTTCCTACATTATGCTTCCAAAAATCTTGCAAGGTAACAAGGCTGTAGGGAGAGCACTGGGTTCACCGAGACACTTGCAGGTCATGTCGGCCGAGTGTACCTACAAAACCAGGAAATGGTTGTGCAGGGACTTGAACCCGTGTCTCTATCCTCTGTCCTCTTTCATCTCCTTCTCACTTCCTGTCTGTATTTAGCCACATTCTTTCACTAAGTTCTCAATGAAGACCACAAGTATCCTTCCTCTGGGCCTGTGGTCGACAGAAAAGTAAACTTGTTGCTTTGTTCACCACCATGTTTGAAGGACATCTACGGGAACACCACTGATAGGATGGAGGGTCAAATAAAAAGGAACACCAATTTCTAGACAGGAACAGTTGGGAGCTAAGAGTGTATTGTGGAGTGACATGTTTATTTGAGTGTCCAAACTTCCCTCTTTAGGTGGTTATTACTTCACATTCGTGAAGATCATAAAACCCACAGATTTCAAAGGCCCAGATTCTTATTATTACATCAACTCAGTTGTTGAGGGGAGAGAAAATGAGAAGGACGTTGCTCCACCACTAAATCTATGTTTGGGCCTTGCTGAAAACTAAAAAAAAGAATTCACGGTGGCCAGAAAGTGCTATTTTCTACTGACTGTCTCTGGGGGCTCAAACAGAATTGATTTGTTTGATTGTTTGTTTTTCAGTTTCACTCGTGTAGGGTGCTTGTCCCCACACCTTCAGCTTGTAGTTTGTCTGTGTCCTTGGATCTCAAGTGAGTCTACTGTTAGGAAGCACGTAGGTTTCTTGAGTTTTCATCCGTTCTTCTAACCCTGTGTCTTTCATTTGCAGCACTCAGAGCCTGACCTTTTATTCTGATGATTCAGAGCTGTGCCCTTATTGCACTTAAAAAATTTTTTTTGTTATAATTAATCTACAATCACGTGAAGAACATTATGTTTACTATGCTCCCCCTTAACCAAGTCCACCAGCAAAAACCTCTAAAAAGTCGCTGTCCATCAGCATAGTTGGATGCTTTAAACCCCTTCAGCATGTACCCCTTCAAAGACACCGATACAGTCGCTGTCAATCATGGAGTAGTAAGATGCTATATAACCTCTGCTAGTCTTCTCTGTGTTGTACAGCACTCCCCATGACCCGAGCGACCCCACGCAATATACATGGTAATCCTAATGCCCCCATTCTTTCTCCCTCCCCCGCACTTATCCCTCCATTCAGAACCACCCTGCCCAGTCCTTCTCCCTTTGTCAACTTTTAGTCAACTCTCGGGTTCTGTGAGTATCCTGATGTTTTTTTCCTTCAGTTTTTCTTTGTTGTTATACTGCACACATGAGTGATGTCATTTGATATTGTCTTTCCCCGCCTGACCTATTTTTCTGAAAATACTACTGTCTAGCTCCATCCACATCATTGCAAATGGCAGGATTTGTTTTCTTCTTATGGCTGCTTACTGCACTTTTTAAACTGGATTTTATTCTTCTTTTTCGTTTGTAGTTTGCTATGTGCTTCAACCATTGCTCTCATGGTTATGAGCAATAGCTTTTTGTTAATCGATATGAACGTATATCTACCTTTCTGTCTGTCTATCAATCGATCAATCAAACAATCGTCTTTCTGTCTGCCCATCTGTCCTTGTGTACAGAACAGGTAACCACATATCCTATGTCACTTTCCTACATTATGCTTCCAAAAATCCTGCAAGGTAACTAGGCTGTAGGGAGAGCACTGGGTTCACCAAGACACTTGCAGGTCCTGTCGGCCGAGTGTACCTACAAAACCAGGAAATGGTTGTGCAGGGACTTCAACCCGTGTCTCTATCCTCTGTCCTCTTTCATCTCCTTCTCACTTCCTGTCTGTATTTAGCCACATTCATTCACTAAGTGCTCCCTGAAGACCACAAGTATCCTTCCTCTGGGCCTGTGGTCGACAGAAACGTAAACTTGTTGCTTTGCTCACCACCATGTTTGAAGGACATCTATGTGAACACCACTGACAGGATGGAGGGTCAAATAAAAAGGAAAACCAATTTCTAGACAGGAGCAGTTGGGAGCTAAGAGTGTATTGTGGAGTGACATGTTTATTTGTGTGTCCAAACTTCCCTCTTTAGGTGGTTATTACTTCACATTCGTGAAGATCATAAAACCCACAGATTTCAAAGACCCAGATTCTTATTATTACAGCAACTCAGTTGTTGAGGGGAAAGAAAATGAGAAGGACGTTGCTCCACCACTAAATCTATGGCTGGGCCTTGCTGAAAACAAACAAAAAGAATTCACGGTGGCCAGATAGTGCTATTTTCTACTGACTGCCTCTGGGGGCTCAAACAGAATCCATTTGTTTGATTGTTTGTTTTTCAGTTTCACTCGTGTAGGGTACTTGCCCCACACCTTCAGCTTGTAGTTTTTCTGTGTCCTTGGATCTCAAGTGAGTCTCCTGTTAGGAAGCACGTAGGATTCTTGAGTTTTCATCTGTTCTTCTAACCCTGTGTCTTTTGTTTGCAGCACTCAGAGCCTGACCTTTTATTCTGATGATTCAGAGCAGTGCCCTTATTGCACTTAACAAATTTTTTTTGTTATCATTAATCTACAATCACGTGAAAAACATTATGTTTACTATGCTCCCCCTTATCCAAGTCCACCAGCAAAAACCTCTTAAAGTCGCTGTCCATCAGCATAGTTGGATGCTTTAAACCCCTTCAGCATGTACCCCTTCAAAGACACCGATACAGTCGCTGTCAATCATGGAGTAGTAAGATGCTATATAACCTCTATTAGTCTTCTCTGTGTTGTACAGCACTCCCCATGTCCCGAGCGACCCCACGCAATATACATGGTAATCCTAATGCCCCCATCCTTTCTCCCCGCACTTATCCCTCCATTCAGAACCACCCTGCCCAGTCCTTTTCCCTTTGGAAACTTTTAGTCAACTCTCGGGTTCTGTGAGTATCCTGATGTTTTTTTCCTTCAGTTTTTCTTTGTTGTTATACTGCACACATGAGTGATGTCATTTGATATTGTCTTTCCCCGCCTGACCTATTTTTCTGAAAATACTACTGTCTAGCTCCATCCACGTCATTGCAAATGGCAGGATTTGTTTTCTCCTTATGGCTGCTTACTGCACTTTTTAAACTGGATTTTATTCTTCTTTTTCATTTGTAGTTTCGCTATGTGCTTCAACCATTGCTCTCATGGTTATGAGCAATAGCTTTGTGTTAATCTATATGAACCTATATCTATCTATCTGTCTGTCTATCAATCAATCAAACAATCAATCAATCATCTTTCTGTCTGCCCATCTGTCCTTGTGTACAGAACAGTTAACCTCATATAATATGTCACTTTCCTACATTATGCTTCCAAAATTCCTGCAAGGTAACTACGCTGTAAGGTGAGCACTGGGTTCACCGAGACACTTGTAGGTCGTGTCTGCCGAGTGTACCTACAAAACCAGGAAATGGTTGTGCAGGGACTTGAACCTGTGTCTCTATCCTCTGTCCTTTTTCATCTAATTCTCACTTCCTGTCTGTATTTAGCCACATTCATTCACTAAGTATTCCCTGAAGACAACAAGTATCCTTCCTCTGGGCATGTGGTCGACAGAAACGTAAACTTGTTGCTTTGCTCACCACCATGTTTGAAGGACATCTATGTGAACACCACTGATAGGATGGAAGGTCAAATAAAAAGGAACACCAATTTCTAGACAGGAACAGTTGGGAGCTAAGAGTGTATTGTGGAGTGACATGTTTATTTGAGTGTCCAAACTTCCCTCTTTAGGTGGTTATTACTTCACATTCGTGAAGATCATAAAACCCACAGATTTCAAAGGCCCAGATTCTTATTATTACATCAACTCAGTTGTTGAGGTGAGAGAAAATGAGAAGGACGTTGCTCCACAACTAAATCTATGGCTGGGCCTTGCTGAAAACAAACAAAAAGAATTCACGGTGGCCAGATAGTGTTATTTTCTACTAAATGTTCTCTTGAGGGCTCAAACAGAATAAATTTGTTTGATTGTTTGTTTTTCAGTTTCACTCGTGTAGGGTACTTGTCCCCACACCTTCAGCTTGTAGTTTGTCTGTGTCCTTGGATCTCAAGTGAGTCTACTGTTAGGAAGCACGTAGGTTTCTTGAGTTTTCATCCGTTCTTCTAACCCTGTGTCTTTCATTTGCAGCACTCAGAGCCTGACCTTTTATTCTGATGATTCAGAGCTGTGCCCTTATTGCACTTAAAAAATTTTTTTTGTTATAATTAATCTACAATCACGTGAAGAACATTATGTTTACTATGCTCCCCCTTAACCAAGTCCACCAGCAAAAACCTCTAAAAAGTCGCTGTCCATCAGCATTGTTGGATGCTTTAAACCCCTTCAGCATGTACCCCTTCAAAGACACCGATACAGTCGCTGTCAATCATGGAGTAGTAAGATGCTATATAACCTCTGCTAGTCTTCTCTGTGTTGTACAGCACTCCCCATGACCCGAGCGACCCCACGCAATATACATGGTAATCCTAATGCCCCCATTTTTTCTCCCTCCCCCGCACTTATCCCTCCATTCAGAACCACCCTGCCCAGTCCTTCTCCCTTTGTCAACTTTTAGTCAACTCTCGGGTTCTGTGAGTATCCTGATGTTTTTTTCCTTCAGTTTTTCTTTGTTGTTATACTGCACACATGAGTGATGTCATTTGATATTGTCTTTCCCCGCCTGACCTATTTTTCTGAAAATACTACTGTCTAGCTCCATCCACATCATTGCAAATGGCAGGATTTGTTTTCTTCTTATGGCTGCTTACTGCACTTTTTAAACTGGATTTTATTCTTCTTTTTCGTTTGTACTTTGCTATGTGCTTCAACCATTGCTCTCATGGTTATGAGCAATAGCTTTTTGTTAATCGATATGAACGTATATCTACCTTTCTGTCTGTCTATCAATCGATCAATCAAACAATCGTCTTTCTGTCTGCCCATCTGTCCTTGTGTACAGAACAGTTAACCACATACCTATGTCACTTTCCTACATTATGCTTCCAAAAATCCTGCAAGGTAACTAGGCTGTAGGGAGAGCACTGGGTTCACCAAGACACTTGCAGGTCCTGTCGGCCGAGTGTACCTACAAAACCAGGAAATGGTTGTGCAGGGACTTCAACCCGTGTCTCTATCCTCTGTCCTCTTTCATCTCCTTCTCACTTCCTGTCTGTATTTAGCCACATTCATTCACTAAGTGCTCCCTGAAGACCACAAGTATCCTTCCTCTGGGCCTGTGGTCGACAGAAACGTAAACTTGTTGCTTTGCTCACCACCATGTTTGAAGGACATCTATGTGAACACCACTGACAGGATGGAGGGTCAAATAAAAAGGAAAACCAATTTCTAGACAGGAGCAGTTGGGAGCTAAGAGTGTATTGTGGAGTGACATGTTTATTTGTGTGTCCAAACTTCCCTCTTTAGGTGGTTATTACTTCACATTCGTGAAGATCATAAAACCCACAGATTTCAAAGACCCAGATTCTTATTATTACAGCAACTCAGTTGTTGAGGGGAAAGAAAATGAGAAGGACGTTGCTCCACCACTAAATCTATGGCTGGGCCTTGCTGAAAACAAACAAAAAGAATTCACGGTGGCCAGATAGTGCTATTTTCTACTGACTGCCTCTGGGGGCTCAAACAGAATCCATTTGTTTGATTGTTTGTTTTTCAGTTTCACTCGTGTAGGGTACTTGCCCCACACCTTCAGCTTGTAGTTTTTCTGTGTCCTTGGATCTCAAGTGAGTCTCCTGTTAGGAAGCACGTAGGATTCTTGAGTTTTCATCTGTTCTTCTAACCCTGTGTCTTTTGTTTGCAGCACTCAGAGCCTGACCTTTTATTCTGATGATTCAGAGCAGTGCCCTTATTGCACTTAACAAATTTTTTTTGTTATCATTAATCTACAATCACGTGAAAAACATTATGTTTACTCTGCTCCCCCTTATCCAAGTCCACCAGCAAAAACCTCTTAAAGTCGCTGTCCATCAGCATAGTTGGATGCTTTAAACCCCTTCAGCATGTACCCCTTCAAAGACACCGATACAGTCGCTGTCAATCATGGAGTAGTAAGATGCTATATAACCTCTACTAGTCTTCTCTGTGTTGTACAGCACTCCCCATGTCCCGAGCGACCCCACGCAATATACATGGTAATCCTAATGCCCCCATCCTTTCTCCCCGCACTTATCCCTCCATTCAGAACCACCCTGCCCAGTCCTTTTCCCTTTGGAAACTTTTAGTCAACTCTCGGGTTCTGTGAGTATCCTGATGTTTTTTTCCTTCAGTTTTTCTTTGTTGTTATACTGCACACATGAGTGATGTCATTTGATATTGTCTTTCCCCGCCTGACCTATTTTTCTGAAAATACTACTGTCTAGCTCCATCCACGTCATTGCAAATGGCAGGATTTGTTTTCTCCTTATGGCTGCTTACTGCACTTTTTAAACTGGATTTTATTCTTCTTTTTCATTTGTAGTTTCGCTATGTGCTTCAACCATTGCTCTCATGGTTATGAGCAATAGCTTTGTGTTAATCTATATGAACCTATATCTATCTATCTGTCTGTCTATCAATCAATCAAACAATCAATCAATCATCTTTCTGTCTGCCCATCTGTCCTTGTGTACAGAACAGTTAACCTCATATAATATGTCACTTTCCTACATTATGCTTCCAAAATTCCTGCAAGGTAACTACGCTGTAAGGTGAGCACTGGGTTCACCGAGACACTTGTAGGTCGTGTCTGCCGAGTGTACCTACAAAACCAGGAAATGGTTGTGCAGGGACTTGAACCTGTGTCTCTATCCTCTGTCCTTTTTCATCTAATTCTCACTTCCTGTCTGTATTTAGCCACATTCATTCACTAAGTATTCCCTGAAGACAACAAGTATCCTTCCTCTGGGCATGTGGTCGACAGAAACGTAAACTTGTTGCTTTGCTCACCACCATGTTTGAAGGACATCTATGTGAACACCACTGATAGGATGGAAGGTCAAATAAAAAGGAACACCAATTTCTAGACAGGAACAGTTGGGAGCTAAGAGTGTATTGTGGAGTGACATGTTTATTTGAGTGTCCAAACTTCCCTCTTTAGGTGGTTATTACTTCACATTCGTGAAGATCATAAAACCCACAGATTTCAAAGGCCCAGATTCTTATTATTACATCAACTCAGTTGTTGAGGTGAGAGAAAATGAGAAGGACGTTGCTCCACAACTAAATCTATGGCTGGGCCTTGCTGAAAACAAACAAAAAGAATTCACGGTGGCCAGATAGTGTTATTTTCTACTAAATGTTCTCTTGAGGGCTCAAACAGAATAAATTTGTTTGATTGTTTGTTTTTCAGTTTCACTCGTGTAGGGTACTTGTCCCCACACCTTCAGCTTGTAGTTTGTCTGTGTCCTTGGATCTCAAGTGAGTCTACTGTTAGGAAGCACGTAGGTTTCTTGAGTTTTCATCCGTTCTTCTAACCCTGTGTCTTTCGTTTGCAGCACTCAGAGCCTGACCTTTTATTCTGATGATTCAGAGCAGTGCCCTTATTGCACTTAAAAAATTTTTTTTGTTATAATTAATCTACAATCACGTGAAGAACATTATGTTTACTATGCTCCCCCTTAACCAAGTCCACCAGCAAAAACCTCTAAAAAGTCGCTGTCCATCAGCATTGTTGGATGCTTTAAACCCCTTCAGCATGTACCCCTTCAAAGACACCGATACAGTCGCTGTCAATCATGGAGTAGTAAGATGCTATATAACCTCTGCTAGTCTTCTCTGTGTTGTACAGCACTCCCCATGACCCGAGCGACCCCACGCAATATACATGGTAATCCTAATGCCCCCATTCTTTCTCCCTCCCCCGCACTTATCCCTCCATTCAGAACCACCCTGCCCAGTCCTTTTCCCTTTGGAAACTTTTAGTCAACTCACGGGTTCTGTGAGTATCCTGATGTTTTTTTCCTTCAGTTTTTCTTTGTTGTTATACTGCACACATGAGTGATGTCATTTGATATTGTCTTTCCCCGCCTGACCTATTTTTCTGAAAATACTACTGTCTAGCTCCATCCACATCATTGCAAATGGCAGGATTTGTTTTCTTCTTATGGCTGCTTACTGCACTTTTTAAACTGGATTTTATTCTTCTTTTTCGTTTGTAGTTTGCTATGTGCTTCAACCATTGCTCTCATGGTTATGAGCAATAGCTTTGTGTTAATCGATATGAACCTATATCTATTTATCTGTCTGTCTATCAATCAATCAAACAATCAATCAATCATCTTTCTGTCTGCCCATCTGTCCTGGTGTACAGAACAGTTAACCTCTTATCCTATGTCTCTTTCCTACATTATGCTTCCAAAATTCCTGCAAGGTAACTACGCTGTAAGGAGAGCACTGGGTTCACTGAGACACTTGCAGGTCGTGTCGGCCGAGTGTACCTACAAAACCAGGAAATGGTTGTGCAGGGACTTGAACCTGTGTCTCTATCCTCTGTCCTTTTTCATCTAATTCTCACTTCCTGTCTGTATTTAGCCACATTCATTCACTAAGTGCTCCCTGAAGACCACAAGTATCCTTCCTCTGGGCGTGTGGTCGACAGAAACGTAAACTTGTTGCTTTGCTCACCACCATGTTTGAAGGACATCTATGTGAACAAAACTGATAGGATGGAAGGTCAAATAAAAAGGAACACCAATTTCTAGACAGGAGAAGTTGGGAGCTAAGAGTGTATTGTGGAGTGACATGTTTATTTGAGTGTCCAAACTTCCCTCTTTAGGTGGTTATTACTTCACATTCGTGAAGATCATAAAACCCACAGATTTCAAAGGCCCAGATTCTTATTATTACATCAACTCAGTTGTTGAGGGGAGAGAAAATGAGAAGGACGTTGCTCCACCACTAAATCTATGTTTGGGCCTTGCTGAAAACTAAAAAAAAGAATTCACGGTGGCCAGAAAGTGCTATTTTCTACTGACTGTCTCTGGGGGCTCAAACAGAATCCATTTGTTTGATTGTTCGTTTTTCATTTTCACTCGTGTAGGGTACTTGTCCCCACACCTTCACCTTGTAGTTTGTCTGTTTCCTTGGATCTCAAGTGAGTATCCTGTTAGGAAGCACGTAGGTGTCTTGAGTTTTCATCCGTTCTTTTAACCCTGTGTCTTTTTTTATTTGCAGCACTCAGAGCCTGACCTTTTATTCTGATGATTCAGAGCTGTGCCCTTATTGCACTTAAAAATTTTTTTTTGTTCTCATTAATCTACAATCACGTGAAGAACATTATGTTTACTATGCTCCCCCTTATCCAAGTCCACCAGCAAAAACCTCTTAAAGTCGCTGTCCATCAGCATAGTTGGATGCTTTAAACCCCTTCAGCATGTACCCCTTCAAAGACACCGATACAGTCGCTGTCAATCATGGAGTAGTAAGATGCTATATAACCTCTACTAGTCTTCTCTGTTTTGTACAGCACTCCCCATGTCCCGTGCGACCCCACGCAATATACATGGTAATCCTAATGCCCCCATTCTTTCTCCCTCCCCCGCACTTATCCCTCCATTCAGAACCAACCTGCCCAGTCCTTTTCCCTTTGGCAACTTTAATCAACTCTCGGGTTCTGTGAGTATCCTGATGTTTTTTTCCTTCAGTTTTTCTTTGTTGTTATACTGCACACATGAGTGATGTCATTTGATATTGTCTTTCCCCGCCTGACCTACTTTTCTGAAAATACCACTGTCTAGTTCCATCCACGTCATTGCAAAAGCAAGGATTTGTTTTCTTCTTATGACTGCTTACTGCACTTTTTAAACTGGATTTTATTCTTCTTTTTCGTTTGTAGTTTTGCTATGTGCTTCAACCATTGCTCTCATTGTTATGAGCAATAGCTTTGTGTTAATCGATATGAACCTATATCTATCTATCTGTCTGTCTATCAATCAATCAATCAATCAATCAATCATTTTCTGTCTGTCCATCTGTCCTTGTGTACAGAGCAGTTAACCTCATATCCTATATCACTTTCCTACATTATGCTTCCAAAAATCTTGCAAGGTAACTAGGCTGTAGGGAGAGCACTGGGTTCACCGAGACACTTGCAGGTCATGTCGGCCGAGTGTACCTACAAAACCAGGAAATGGTTGTGCACGGACTTGAACCCGTGTCTCTATCCTCTGTCCTCTTTCATCTCCTTCTACCTTCCTGTCTGTATTTAGCCACATTCTTTCACTAAGTTCTCAATGAAGACCACAAGTATCCTTCCTCTGGGCCTGTGGTCGACAGAAAAGTAAACTTGTTGCTTTGTTCACCACCATGTTTGAAGGACATCTACGTGAACACCACTGATAGGATGGAGGGTCAAATAAAAAGGAACACCAATTTCTAGACAGGAACAGTTGGGAGCTAAGAGTGTATTGTGGAGTGACATGTTTATTTGAGTGTCCAAACTTCCCTCTTTAGATGGTTATTACTTCACATTCGTGAAGATCATAAAACCCACAGATTTCAAAGGCCCAGATTCTTATTATTACATCAACTCAGTTGTTGAGGGGAGAGAAAATGAGAAGGACGTTGCTCCACCACTAAATCTATGTTTGGGCCTTGCTGAAAACTAAAAAAAAGAATTCACGGTGGCCAGAAAGTGCTATTTTCTACTGACTGTCTCTGGGGGCTCAAACAGAATCCATTTGTTTGATTGTTTGTTTTTCAGTTTCACTCGTGTAGGGTGCTTGTCCCCACACCTTCAGCTTGTAGTTTGTCTGTGTCCTTGGATCTCAAGTGAGTCTACTGTTAGGAAGCACGTAGGTTTCTTGAGTTTTCATCCGTTCTTCTAACCCTGTGTCTTTCATTTGCAGCACTCAGAGCCTGACCTTTTATTCTGATGATTCAGAGCTGTGCCCTTATTGCACTTAAAAAATTTTTTTTGTTATAATTAATCTACAATCACGTGAAGAACATTATGTTTACTATGCTCCCCCTTAACCAAGTCCACCAGCAAAAACCTCTAAAAAGTCGCTGTCCATCAGCATAGTTGGATGCTTTAAACCCCTTCAGCATGTACCCCTTCAAAGACACCGATACAGTCGCTGTCAATCATGGAGTAGTAAGATGCTATATAACCTCTGCTAGTCTTCTCTGTGTTGTACAGCACTCCCCATGACCCGAGCGACCCCACGCAATATACATGGTAATCCTAATGCCCCCATTCTTTCTCCCTCCCCCGCACTTATCCCTCCATTCAGAACCACCCTGCCCAGTCCTTCTCCCTTTGTCAACTTTTAGTCAACTCTCGGGTTCTGTGAGTATCCTGATGTTTTTTTCCTTCAGTTTTTCTTTGTTGTTATACTGCACACATGAGTGATGTCATTTGATATTGTCTTTCCCCGCCTGACCTATTTTTCTGAAAATACTACTGTCTAGCTCCATCCACATCATTGCAAATGGCAGGATTTGTTTTCTTCTTATGGCTGCTTACTGCACTTTTTAAACTGGATTTTATTCTTCTTTTTCGTTTGTAGTTTGCTATGTGCTTCAACCATTGCTCTCATGGTTATGAGCAATAGCTTTTTGTTAATCGATATGAACGTATATCTACCTTTCTGTCTGTCTATCAATCGATCAATCAATCAATCGTCTTTCTGTCTGCCCATCTGTCCTTGTGTACAGAACAGTTAACCACATATCCTATGTCACTTTCCTACATTATGCTTCCAAAAATCCTGCAAGGTAACTAGGCTGTAGGGAGAGCACTGGGTTCACCAAGACACTTGCAGGTCCTGTCGGCCGAGTGTACCTACAAAACCAGGAAATGGTTGTGCAGGGACTTGAACCCGTGTCTCTATCCTCTGTCCTCTTTCATCTCCTTCTCACTTCCTGTCTGTATTTAGCCACATTCATTCACTAAGTGCTCCCTGAAGACCACAAGTATCCTTCCTCTGGGCCTGTGGTCGACAGAAACGTAAACTTGTTGCTTTGCTCACCACCATGTTTGAAGGACATCTATGTGAACACCACTGACAGGATGGAGGGTCAAATAAAAAGGAAAACCAATTTCTAGACAGGAGCAGTTGGGAGCTAAGAGTGTATTGTGGAGTGACATGTTTATTTGTGTGTCCAAACTTCCCTCTTTAGGTGGTTATTACTTCACATTCGTGAAGATTATAAAACCCACAGATTTCAAAGACCCAGATTCTTATTATTACAGCAACTCAGTTGTTGAGGGGAAAGAAAATGAGAAGGACGTTGCTCCACCACTAAATCTATGGCTGGGCCTTGCTGAAAACAAACAAAAAGAATTCACGGTGGCCAGATAGTGCTATTTTCTACTGACTGCCTCTGGGGGCTCAAACAGAATCCATTTGTTTGATTGTTTGTTTTTCAGTTTCACTCGTGTAGGGTACTTGCCCCACACCTTCAGCTTGTAGTTTTTCTGTGTCCTTGGATCTCAAGTGAGTCTCCTGTTAGGAAGCACGTAGGATTCTTGAGATTTCATCTGTTCTTCTAACCCTGTGTCTTTTGTTTGCAGCACTCAGAGCCTGACCTTTTATTCTGATGATTCAGAGCAGTGCCCTTATTGCACTTAACAAATTTTTTTTGTTATCATTAATCTACAATCACGTGAAAAACATTATGTTTACTATGCTCCCCCTTATCCAAGTCCACCAGCAAAAACCTCTTAAAGTCGCTGTCCATCAGCATAGTTGGATGCTTTAAACCCCTTCAGCATGTACCCCTTCAAAGACACCGATATAGTCGCTGTCAATCATGGAGTAGTAAGATGCTATATAACCTCTACTAGTCTTCTCTGTGTTGTACAGCACTCCCCATGTCCCGAGCGACCCCACGCAATATACATGGTAATCCTAATGCCCCCATCCTTTCTCCTCGCACTTATCCCTCCATTCAGAACCACCCTGCCCAGTCCTTTTCCCTTTGGAAACTTTTAGTCAACTCTCGGGTTCTGTGAGTATCCTGATGTTTTTTTCCTTCAGTTTTTCTTTGTTGTTATACTGCACACATGAGTGATGTCATTTGATATTGTCTTTCCCCGCCTGACCTATTTTTCTGAAAATACTACTGTCTAGCTCCATCCACGTCATTGCAAATGGCAGGATTTGTTTTCTCCTTATGGCTGCTTACTGCACTTTTTAAACTGGATTTTATTCTTCTTTTTCATTTGTAGTTTCGCTATGTGCTTCAACCATTGCTCTCATAGTTATGAGCAATAGCTTTGTGTTAATCTATATGAACCTATATCTATCTATCTGTCTGTCTATCAATCAATCAAACAATCAATCAATCATCTTTCTGTCTGCCCATCTGTCCTTGTGTACAGAACAGTTAACCTCATATAATATGTCACTTTCCTACATTATGCTTCCAAAATTCCTGCAAGGTAACTATGCTGTAAGGTGAGCACTGGGTTCACCGAGACACTTGTAGGTCGTGTCTGCCGAGTGTACATACAAAACCAGGAAATGGTTGTGCAGGGACTTGAACCTGTGTCTCTATCCTCTGTCCTTTTTCATCTAATTCTCACTTCCTGTCTGTATTTAGCCACATTCATTCACTAAGTATTCCCTGAAGACAACAAGTATCCTTCCTCTGGGCATGTGGTCGACAGAAACGTAAACTTGTTGCTTTGCTCACCACCATGTTTGAAGGACATCTATGTGAACACCACTGATAGGATGGAAGGTCAAATAAAAAGGAACACCAATTTCTAGACAGGAACAGTTGGGAGCTAAGAGTGTATTGTGGAGTGACATGTTTATTTGAGTGTCCAAACTTCCCTCTTTAGGTGGTTATTACTTCACATTCGTGAAGATCATAAAACCCACAGATTTCAAAGGCCCAGATTCTTATTATTACATCAACTCAGTTGTTGAGGTGAGAGAAAATGAGAAGGACGTTGCTCCACCACTAAATCTATGGCTGGTCCTTGCTGAAAACAAACAAAAAGAATTCACGGTGGCCAGATAGTGCTATTTTCTACTAAATGTTCTCTTGAGGGCTCAAACAGAATAAATTTGTTTGATTATTTGTTTTTCAGTTTCACTCGTGTAGGGTACTTGTCCCCACACCTTCAGCTTGTAGTTTGTCTGTGTCCTTGGATCTCAAGTGAGTCTACTGTTAGGAAGCACGTAGGTTTCTTGAGTTTTCATCCGTTCTTCTAACCCTGTGTCTTTCGTTTGCAGCACTCAGAGCCTGACCTTTTTTTCTGATGATTCAGAGCTGTGCCCTTATTGCACTTAAAAAATTTTTTTTGTTATCATTAATCTACAATCACGTGAAGAACATTATGTTTACTATGCTCCCCCTTAACCAAGTCCACCAGCAAAAACCTCTAAAAAGTCGCTGTCCATCAGCATAGTTGGATGCTTTAAACCCCTTCAGCATGTACCCCTTCAAAGACACCGATACAGTCGCTGTCAATCATGGAGTAGTAAGATGCTATATAACCTCTGCTAGTCTTCTCTGTGTTGTACAGCACTCCCCATGACCCGAGCGACCCCACGCAATATACATGGTAATCCTAATGCCCCCATTCTTTCTCCCTCCCCCGCACTTATCCCTCCATTCAGAACCACCCTGCCCAGTCCTTTTCCCTTTGGAAACTTTTAGTCAACTCACGGGTTCTGTGAGTATCCTGATGTTTTTTTCCTTCAGTTTTTCTTTGTTGTTATACTGCACACATGAGTGATGTCATTTGATATTGTCTTTCCCCGCCTGACCTATTTTTCTGAAAATACTACTGTCTAGCTCCATCCACGTCATTGCAAATGGCAGGATTTGTTTTCTTCTTATGGCTGCTTACTGCACTTTTTAAACTGGATTTTATTCTTCTTTTTCGTTTGTAGTTTGCTATGTGCTTCAACCATTGCTCTCATGGTTATGAGCAATAGCTTTGTGTTAATCGATATGAACCTATATCTATTTATCTGTCTGTCTATCAATCAATCAAACAATCAATCAATCATCTTTCTGTCTGCCCATCTGTCCTGGTGTACAGAACAGTTAACCTCTTATCCTATGTCTCTTTCCTACATTATGCTTCCAAAATTCCTGCAAGGTAACTACGCTGTAAGGAGAGCACTGGGTTCACTGAGACACTTGCAGGTCGTGTCGGCCGAGTGTACCTACAAAACCAGGAAATGGTTGTGCAGGGACTTGAACCTGTGTCTCTATCCTCTGTCCTTTTTCATCTAATTCTCACTTCCTGTCTGTATTTAGCCACATTCATTCACTAAGTGCTCCCTGAAGACCACAAGAATCCTTCCTCTGGGCGTGTGGTCGACAGAAACGTAAACTTGTTGCTTTGCTCACCACCATGTTTGAAGGACATCTATGTGAACAAAACTGATAGGATGGAAGGTCAAATAAAAGGAACACCAATTTCTAGACAGGAGAAGTTGGGAGCTAAGAGTGTATTGTGGAGTGACATGTTTATTTGAGTGTCCAAACTTCCCTCTTTAGGTGGTTATTACTTCACATTCGTGAAGATCATAAAACCCACAGATTTCAAAGGCCCAGATTCTTATTATTACATCAACTCAGTTGTTGAGGGGAGAGAAAATGAGAAGGACGTTGCTCCACCACTAAATCTATGTTTGGGCCTTGCTGAAAACAAAAAAAAAGAATTCACGGTGGCCAGAAAGTGCTATTTTCTACTGACTGTCTCTGGGGGCTCAAACAGAATCCATTTGTTTGATTGTTCGTTTTTCATTTTCACTCGTGTAGGGTACTTGTCCCCACACCTTCACCTTGTAGTTTGTCTGTTTCCTTGGATCTCAAGTGAGTATCCTGTTAGGAAGCACGTAGGTTTCTTGAGTTTTCATCCGTTCTTTTAACCCTGTGTCTTTTGTTTGCAGCGCTCAGAGCCTGACCTTTTATTCTGATGATTCAGAGCAGTGCCCTTATTGCACTTAACAAATTTTTTTTGTTATCATTAATCTACAATCACGTGAAAAACATTATGTTTACTATGCTCCCCCTTATCCAAGTCCACCAGCAAAAACCTCTTAAAGTCGCTGTCCATCAGCATAGTTGGATGCTTTAAACCCCTTCAGCATGTACCCCTTCAAAGACACCGATACAGTCGCTGTCAATCATGGAGTAGTAAGATGCTATATAACCTCTACTAGTCTTCTCTGTGTTGTATAGCACTCCCCATGTCCCGCGCGACCCCACGCAATATACATGGTAATCCTAATGCCCCCATTCTTTCTCCCTCCCCCGCACTTATCCCTCCATTCAGAACCAACCTGCCCAGTCCTTTTCCCTTTGGCAACTTTAATCAACTCTCGGGTTCTGTGAGTATCCTGATGTTTTTTTCCTTCAGTTTTTCTTTGTTGTTATACTGCACACATGAGTGATGTCATTTGATATTGTCTTTCCCCGCCTGACCTACTTTTCTGAAAATACCACTGTCTAGTTCCATCCACGTCATTGCAAAAGCAAGGATTTGTTTTCTTCTTATGACTGCTTACTGCACTTTTTAAACTGGATTTTATTCTTCTTTTTCGTTTGTAGTTTTGCTATGTGCTTCAACCATTGCTCATTGTTATGAGCAATAGCTTTGTGTTAATCGATATGAACCTATATCTATCTATCTGTCTGTCTATCAATCAATCAATCAATCAATCAATCATTTTCTGTCTGCCCATCTGTCCTTGTGTACAGAGCAGTTAAAGTCATATCCAATATCACTTTCCTACATTATGCTTCCAAAAATCTTGCAAGGTAACTAGGCTGTAGGGAGAGCACTGGGTTCACCGAGACACTTGCAGGTCATGTCGGCCGAGTGTACCTACAAAACCAGGAAATGGTTGTGCAGGGACTTGAACCCGTGTCTCTATCCTCTGTCCTCTTTCATCTCCTTCTACCTTCCTGTCTGTATTTAGCCACATTCTTTCACTAAGTTCTCAATGAAGACCACAAGTATCCTTCCTCTGGGCCTGTGGTCGACAGAAAAGTAAACTTGTTGCTTTGTTCACCACCATGTTTGAAGGACATCTACGTGAACACCACTGATAGGATGGAGGGTCAAATAAAAAGGAACACCAATTTCTAGACAGGAACAGTTGGGAGCTAAGAGTGTATTGAGGAGTGACATGTTTATTTGAGTGTCCAAAACTTCCCTCTTTAGGTGGTTATTACTTCACATTCGTGAAGATCATAAAACCCACAGATTTCAAAGGCCCAGATTCTTATTATTACATCAACTCAGTTGTTGAGGGGAGAGAAAATGAGAAGGACGTTGCTCCACCACTAAATCTATGTTTGGGCCTTGCTGAAAACTAAAAAAAAGAATTCACGGTGGCCAGAAAGTGCTATTTTCCACTGACTGTCTCTGGGGGCTCAAACAGAATCCATTTGTTTGATTGTTTGTTTTTCAGTTTCACTCGTGTAGGGTGCTTGTCCCCACACCTTCAGCTTGTAGTTTGTCTGTGTCCTTGGATCTCAAGTGAGTCTACTGTTAGGAAGCACGTAGGTTTCTTGAGTTTTCATCCGTTCTTCTAACCCTGTGTCTTTCGTTTGCAGCACTCAGAGCCTGACCTTTTATTCTGATGATTCAGAGCTGTGCCCTTATTGCACTTAAAAATTTTTTTTTGTTATAATTAATCTACAATCACGTGAAGAACATTATGTTTACTATGCTCCCCCTTAACCAAGTCCACCAGCAAAAACCTCTAAAAAGTCGCTGTCCATCAGCATAGTTGGATGCTTTAAACCCCTTCAGCATGTACCCCTTCAAAGACACCGATACAGTCGCTGTCAATCATGGAGTAGTAAGATGCTATATAACCTCTGCTAGTCTTCTCTGTGTTGTACAGCACTCCCCATGACCCGAGCGACCCCACGCAATATACATGGTAATCCTAATGCCCCCATTCTTTCTCCCTCCCCCGCACTTATCCCTCCATTCAGAACCACCCTGCCCAGTCCTTCTCCCTTTGTCAACTTTTAGTCAACTCTCGGGTTCTGTGAGTATCCTGATGTTTTTTTCCTTCAGTTTTTCTTTGTTGTTATACTGCACACATGAGTGATGTCATTTGATATTGTCTTTCCACGCCTGACTTACTTTTCTGAAAATACCACTGTCTAGTTCCATCCACATCATTGCAAATGGCAGGATTTGTTTTCTTCTTATGGCTGCTTACTGCACTTTTTAAACTGGATTTTATTCTTCTTTTTCGTTTGTACTTTGCTATGTGCTTCAACCATTGCTCTCATGGTTATGAGCAATAGCTTTTTGTTAATCGATATGAACGTATATCTACCTTTCTGTCTGTCTATCAATCGATCAATCAATCAATCGTCTTTCTGTCTGCCCATCTGTCCTTGTGTACAGAACAGTTAACCACATATCCTATGTCACTTTCCTACATTATGCTTCCAAAAATCCTGCAAGGTAACTAGGCTGTAGGGAGAGCACTGGGTTCACCAAGACACTTGCAGGTCCTGTCGGCCGAGTGTACCTACAAAACCAGGAAATGGTTGTGCAGGGACTTCAACCCGTGTCTCTATCCTCTGTCCTCTTTCATCTCCTTCTCACTTCCTGTCTGTATTTAGCCACATTCATTCACTAAGTGCTCCCTGAAGACCACAAGTATCCTTCCTCTGGGCCTGTGGTCGACAGAAACGTAAACTTGTTGCTTTGCTCACCACCATGTTTGAAGGACATCTATGTGAACACCACTGACAGGATGGAGGGTCAAATAAAAAGGAAAACCAATTTCTAGACAGGAGCAGTTGGGAGCTAAGAGTGTATTGTGGAGTGACATGTTTATTTGTGTGTCCAAACTTCCCTCTTTAGGTGGTTATTACTTCACATTCGTGAAGATCATAAAACCCACAGATTTCAAAGACCCAGATTCTTATTATTACAGCAACTCAGTTGTTGAGGGGAAAGAAAATGAGAAGGACGTTGCTCCACCACTAAATCTATGGCTGGGCCTTGCTGAAAACAAACAAAAAGAATTCACGGTGGCCAGATAGTGCTATTTTCTACTGACTGCCTCTGGGGGCTCAAACAGAATCCATTTGTTTGATTGTTTGTTTTTCAGTTTCACTCGTGTAGGGTACTTGTCCCCACACCTTCAGCTTGTAGTTTTTCTGTGTCCTTGGATCTCAAGTGAGTCTCCTGTTAGGAAGCACGTAGGATTCTTGAGTTTTCATCCGTTCTTCTAACCCTGTGTCTTTTGTTTGCAGCACTCAGAGCCTGACCTTTTATTCTGATGATTCAGAGCAGTGCCCTTATTGCACTTAACAAATTTTTTTTGTTATCATTAATCTACAATCACGTGAAAAACATTATGTTTACTATGCTCCCCCTTATCCAAGTCCACCAGCAAAAACCTCTTAAAGTCGCTGTCCATCAGCATAGTTGGATGCTTTAAACCCCTTCAGCATGTACCCCTTCAAAGACACCGATACAGTCGCTGTCAATCATGGAGTAGTAAGATGCTATATAACCTCTGCTAGTCTTCTCTGTGTTGTACAGCACTCCCCATGACCCGAGCGACCCCACGCAATATACATGGTAATCCTAATGCCCCCATTCTTTCTCCCTCCCCCGCACTTATCCCTCCATTCAGAACCACCCTGCCCAGTCCTTCTCCCTTTGTCAACTTTTAGTCAACTCTCGGGTTCTGTGAGTATCCTGATGTTTTTTTCCTTCAGTTTTTCTTTGTTGTTATACTGCACACATGAGTGATGTCATTTGATATTGTCTTTCCCCGCCTGACCTATTTTTCTGAAAATACTACTGACTAGCTCCATCCACGTCATTGCAAATGGCAGGATTTGTTTTCTCCTTATGGCTGCTTACTGCACTTTTTAAACTGGATTTTATTCTTCTTTTTCATTTGTAGTTTCGCTATGTGCTTCAACCATTGCTCTCATGGTTATGAGCAATAGCTTTGTGTTAATCTATATGAACCTATATCTATCTATCTGTCTGTCTATCAATCAATCAAACAATCAATCAATCATCTTTCTGTCTGCCCATCTGTCCTTGTGTACAGAACAGTTAACCTCATATAATATGTCACTTTCCTACATTATGCTTCCAAAATTCCTGCAAGGTAACTACGCTGTAAGGTGAGCACTGGGTTCACCGAGACACTTGTAGGTCGTGTCTGCCGAGTGTACCTACAAAACCAGGAAATGGTTGTGCAGGGACTTGAACCTGTGTCTCTATCCTCTGTCCTTTTTCATCTAATTCTCACTTCCTGTCTGTATTTAGCCACATTCATTCACTAAGTATTCCCTGAAGACAACAAGTATCCTTCCTCTGGGCATGTGGTCGACAGAAACGTAAACTTGTTGCTTTGTTCACCACCATGTTTGAAGGACATCTACGTGAACACCACTGATAGGATGGAGGGTCAAATAAAAAGGAACACCAATTTCTAGACAGGAACAGTTGGGAGCTAAGAGTGTATTGTGGAGTGACATGTTTATTTGAGTGTCCAAACTTCCCTCTTTAGGTGGTTATTACTTCACATTCGTGAAGATCATAAAACCCACAGATTTCAAAGGCCCAGATTCTTATTATTACAGCAACTCAGTTGTTGAGGTGAGAGAAAATGAGAAGGACGTTGCTCCACAACTAAATCTATGGCTGGGCCTTGCTGAAAACAAACAAAAAGAATTCACGGTGGCCAGATAGTGCTATTTTCTACTGACTGCCTCTGGGGGCTCAAACAGAATCCATTTGTTTGATTGTTCGTTTTTCATTTTCACTCGTGTAGGGTACTTGTCCCCACACCTTCACCTTGTAGTTTGTCTGTTTCCTTGGATCTCAAGTGAGTCTCCTGTTAGGAAGCACGTAGGTGTCTTGAGTTTCCATCCGTTCTTTTAACCCTGTGTCTTTTTTTATTTACAGCACTCAGAGCCTGACCTTTTATTCTGATGATTCAGAGCTGTGCCCTTATTGCACTTAAAAAATTTTTTTTTGTTTTCATTAATCTACAATCACGTGAAGAACATTATGTTTACTATGCACCCCCTTAACCAAGTCCACCAGCAAAAACCTCTTAAAGTCGCTGTCCATCAGCATAGTTGGATGCTTTAAACCCCTTCAGCATGTACCCCTTCAAAGACACCGATACAGTCGCTGTCAATCATGGAGTAGTAAGATGCTATATAACCTCTACTAGTCTTCTCTGTGTTGTACAGCACTCCCCATGTCCCGAGCGACCCCACGCAATATACATGGTAATCCTAATGCCCCCATTCTTTCTCCCTCCCCCGCACTTATCCCTCCATTCAGAACCACCCTGCCCAGTCCTTCTCCCTTTGTCAACTTTTAGTCAACTCTCGGGTTCTGTGAGTATCCTGATGTTTTTTTCCTTCAGTTTTTCTTTGTTGTTATACTGCACACATGAGTGATGTCATTTGATATTGTCTTTCCCCGCCTGACCTATTTTTCTGAAAATACTACTGTCTAGCTCCATCCACGTCATTGCAAATGGCAGGATTTGTTTTCTCCTTATGGCTGCTTACTGCACTTTTTAAACTGGATTTTATTCTTCTTTTTCATTTGTAGTTTCGCTATGTGCTTCAACCATTGCTCTCATGGTTATGAGCAATAGCTTTGTGTTAATCTATATGAACCTATATCTATCTATCTGTCTGTCTATCAATCAATCAAACAATCAATCAATCATCTTTCTGTCTGCCCATCTGTCCTTGTGTACAGAACAGTTAACCTCATATAATATGTCACTTTCCTACATTATGCTTCCAAAATTCCTGCAAGGTAACTATGCTGTAAGGTGAGCACTGGGTTCACCGAGACACTTGTAGGTCGTGTCTGCCGAGTGTACCTACAAAACCAGGAAATGGTTGTGCAGGGACGTGAACATGTGTCTCTATCCTCTGTCCTTTTTCATCTAATTCTCACTTCCTGTCTGTATTTAGCCACATTCATTCACTAAGTATTCCCTGAAGACAACAAGTATCCTTCCTCTGGGCATGTGGTCGACAGAAACGTAAACTTGTTGCTTTGCTCACCACCATGTTTGAAGGACATCTATGTGAACACCACTGATAGGATGGAAGGTCAAATAAAAAGGAACACCAATTTCTAGACAGGAACAGTTGGGAGCTAAGAGTGTATTGTGGAGTGACATGTTTATTTGAGTGTCCAAACTTCCCTCTTTAGGTGGTTATTACTTCACATTCGTGAAGATCATAAAACCCACAGATTTCAAAGGCCCAGATTCTTATTATTACAGCAACTCAGTTGTTGAGGTGAGAGAAAATGAGAAGGACGGTGCTCCACCACTAAATCTATGGCTGGGCCTTGCTGAAAACAAACAAAAAGAATTCACGGTGGCCAGATAGTGCTATTTTCTACTAAATGTTCTCTTGAGGGCTCAAACAGAATAAATTTGTTTGATTGTTTGTTTTTCAGTTTCACTCGTGTAGGGTGCTTGTCCCCACACCTTCAGCTTGTAGTTTGTCTGTGTCCTTGGATCTTAAGTGAGTCTACTGTTAGGAAGCACGTAGGTTTCTTGAGTTTTCATCCGTTCTTCTAACCCTGTGTCTTTCGTTTGCAGCACTCAGAGCCTGACGTTTTATTCTGATGATTCAGAGCTGTGCCCTTATTGCACTTAAAAAATTTTTTTTGTTATAATTAATCTACAATCACGTGAAGAACATTATGTTTACTATGCTCCCCCTTAACCAAGTCCACCAGCAAAAACCTCTAAAAAGTCGCTGTCCATCAGCATAGTTGGATGCTTTAAACCCCTTCAGCATGTACCCCTTCAAAGACACCGATACAGTCGCTGTCAATCATGGAGTAGTAAGATGCTATATAACCTCTGCTAGTCTTCTCTGTGTTGTACAGCACTCCCCATGACCCGAGCGACCCCACGCAATATACATGGTAATCCTAATGCCCCCATTCTTTCTCCCTCCCCCGCACTTATCCCTCCATTCAGAACCACCCTGCCCAGTCCTTTTCCCTTTGGAAACTTTTAGTCAACTCACGGGTTCTGTGAGTATCCTGATGTTTTTTTCCTTCAGTTTTTCTTTGTTGTTATACTGCACACATGAGTGATGTCATTTGATATTGTCTTTCCCCGCCTGACCTATTTTTCTGAAAATACTACTGTCTAGCTCCATCCACGTCATTGCAAATGGCAGGATTTGTTTTCTTCTTATGGCTGCTTACTGCACTTTTTAAACTGGATTTTATTCTTCTTTTTCGTTTGTAGTTTGCTATGTGCTTCAACCATTGCTCTCATGGTTATGAGCAATAGCTTTGTGTTAATCGATATGAACCTATATCTATTTATCTGTCTGTCTATCAATCAATCAAACAATCAATCAATCATCTTTCTGTCTGCCCATCTGTCCTGGTGTACAGAACAGTTAACCTCTTATCCTATGTCTCTTTCCTACATTATGCTTCCAAAATTCCTGCAAGGTAACTACGCTGTAAGGAGAGCACTGGGTTCACTGAGACACTTGCAGGTCGTGTCGGCCGAGTGTACCTACAAAACCAGGAAATGGTTGTGCAGGGACTTGAACCTGTGTCTCTATCCTCTGTCCTTTTTCATCTAATTCTCACTTCCTGTCTGTATTTAGCCACATTCATTCACTAAGTGCTCCCTGAAGACCACAAGAATCCTTCCTCTGGGCGTGTGGTCGACAGAAACGTAAACTTGTTGCTTTGCTCACCACCATGTTTGAAGGACATCTATGTGAACAAAACTGATAGGATGGAAGGTCAAATAAAAGGAACACCAATTTCTAGACAGGAGAAGTTGGGAGCTAAGAGTGTATTGTGGAGTGACATGTTTATTTGAGTGTCCAAACTTCCCTCTTTATGTGGTTATTACTTCACATTCGTGAAGATCATAAAACCCACAGATTTCAAAGGCCCAGATTCTTATTATTACATCAACTCAGTTGTTGAGGGGAGAGAAAATGAGAAGGACGTTGCTCCACCACTAAATCTATGTTTGAGCCTTGCTGAAAACAAAAAAAAAGAATTCACGGTGGCCAGAAAGTGCTATTTTCTACTGACTGTCTCTGGGGGCTCAAACAGAATCCATTTGTTTGATTGTTCGTTTTTCATTTTCACTCGTGTAGGGTACTTGTCCCCACACCTTCACCTTGTAGTTTGTCTGTTTCCTTGGATCTCAAGTGAGTATCCTGTTAGGAAGCACGTAGGTGTCTTGAGTTTTCATCCTTTCTTTTAACCCTGTGTCTTTTTTTATTTGCAGCACTCAGAGCCTGACCTTTTATTCTGATGATTCAGAGCTGTGCCCTTATTGCACTTAAAAATTTTTTTTTGTTATCATTAATCTACAATCACGTGAAGAACATTATGTTTACTATGCTCCCCCTTAACCAAGTCCACCAGCAAAAACCTCTTAAAGTCGCTGTCCATCAGCATAGTTGGATGCTTTAAACCCCTTCAGCATGTACCCCTTCAAAGACACCGATACAGTCGCTGTCAATCATGGAGTAGTAAGATGCTATATAACCTCTACTAGTCTTCTCTGTGTTGTACAGCACTCCCCATGTCCCGCGCGACCCCACGCAATATACATGGTAATCCTAATGCCCCCATTCTTTCTCCCTCCCCCGCACTTATCCCTCCATTCAGAACCAACCTGCCCAGTCCTTTTCCCTTTGGCAACTTTAATCAACTCTCGGGTTCTGTGAGTATCCTGATGTTTTTTTCCTTCAGTTTTTCTTTGTTGTTATACTGCACACATGAGTGATGTCATTTGATATTGTCTTTCCCCGCCTGACCTACTTTTCTGAAAATACCACTGTCTAGTTCCATCCACGTCATTGCAAAAGCAAGGATTTGTTTTCTTCTTATGACTGCTTACTGCACTTTTTAAACTGGATTTTATTCTTCTTTTTCGTTTGTAGTTTTGCTATGTGCTTCAACCATTGCTCATTGTTATGAGCAATAGCTTTGTGTTAATCGATATGAACCTATATCTATCTATCTGTCTGTCTATCAATCAATAAATCAATCAATCAATCATTTTCTGTCTGCCCATCTGTCCTTGTGTACAGAGCAGTTAACCTCATATCCTATATCACTTTAGTACATTATGCTTCCAAAAATCTTGCAAGGTAACTAGGCTGTAGGGAGAGCACTGGGTTCACCGAGACACTTGCAGGTCATGTCGGCCGAGTGTACCTACAAAACCAGGAAATGGTTGTGCACGGACTTGAACCCGTGTCTCTATCCTCTGTCCTCTTTCATCTCCTTCTACCTTCCTGTCTGTATTTAGCCACATTCTTTCACTAAGTTCTCAATGAAGACCACAAGTATCCTTCCTCTGGGCCTGTGGTCGACAGAAAAGTAAACTTGTTGCTTTGTTCACCACCATATTTGAAGGACATCTACGTGAACACCACTGATAGGATGGAGGGTCAAATAAAAAGGAACACCAATTTCTAGACAGGAACAGTTGGGAGCTAAGAGTGTATTGTGGAGTGACATGTTTATTTGAGTGTCCAAACTTCCCTCTTTAGGTGGTTATTACTTCACATTCGTGAAGATCATAAAATCCACAGATTTCAAAGGCCCAGATTCTTATTATTACATCAACTCAGTTGTTGAGGGGAGAGAAAATGGGAAGGACGTTGCTCCACCACTAAATCTATGTTTGGGCCTTGCTGAAAACTAAAAAAAAGAATTCACGGTGGCCAGAAAGTGCTATTTTCTACTGACTGTCTCTGGGGGCTCAAACAGAATCCATTTGTTTGATTGTTTGTTTTTCAGTTTCACTCGTGTAGGGTGCTTGTCCCCACACCTTCAGCTTGTAGTTTGTCTGTGTCCTTGGATCTCAAGTGAGTCTACTGTTAGGAAGCACGTAGGTGTCTTGAGTTTTCATCCGTTCTTCTAACCCTGTGTCTTTCATTTGCAGCACTCAGAGCCTGACCTTTTATTCTGATGATTCAGAGCTGTGCCCTTATTGCACTTAAAAAATTTTTTTTGTTATAATTAATCTACAATCACGTGAAGAACATTATGTTTACTATGCTCCCCCTTAACCAAGTCCACCAGCAAAAACCTCTAAAAAGTCGCTGTCCATCAGCATAGTTGGATGCTTTAAACCCCTTCAGCATGTATCCCTTCAAAGACACCGATACAGTCGCTGTCAATCATGGAGTAGTAAGATGCTATATAACCTCTGCTAGTCTTCTCTGTGTTGTACAGCACTCCCCATGACCCGAGCGACCCCACGCAATATACATGGTAATCCTAATGCCCCCATTCTTTCTCCCTCCCCCGCACTTATCCCTCCATTCAGAACCACCCTGCCCAGTCCTTCTCCCTTTGTCAACTTTTAGTCAACTCTCGGGTTCTGTGAGTATCCTGATGTTTTTTTCCTTCAGTTTTTCTTTGTTGTTATACTGCACACATGAGTGATGTCATTTGATATTGTCTTTCCCCGCCTGACCTATTTTTCTGAAAATACTACTGTCTAGCTCCATCCACATCATTGCAAATGGCAGGATTTGTTTTCTTCTTATGGCTGCTTACTGCACTTTTTAAACTGGATTTTATTCTTCTTTTTCGTTTGTACTTTGCTATGTGCTTCAACCATTGCTCTCATGGTTATGAGCAATAGCTTTCTGTTAATCGATATGAACGTATATCTACCTTTCTGTCTGTCTATCAATCGATCAATCAATCAATCGTCTTTCTGTCTGCCCATCTGTCCTTGTGTACAGAACAGTTAACCACATATCCTATGTCACTTTCCTACATTATGCTTCCAAAAATCCTGCAAGGTAACTAGGCTGTAGGGAGAGCACTGGGTTCACCAAGACACTTGCAGGTCCTGTCGGCCGAGTGTACCTACAAAACCAGGAAATGGTTGTGCAGGGACTTGAACCCGTGTCTCTATCCTCTGTCCTCTTTCATCTCCTTCTCACTTCCTGTCTGTATTTAGCCACATTCATTCACTAAGTGCTCCCTGAAGACCACAAGTATCCTTCCTCTGGGCCTGTGGTCGACAGAAACGTAAACTTGTTGCTTTGCTCACCACCATGTTTGAAGGACATCTATGTGAACACCACTGACAGGATGGAGGGTCAAATAAAAAGGAAAACCAATTTCTAGACAGGAGCAGTTGGGAGCTAAGAGTGTATTGTGGAGTGACATGTTTATTTGTGTGTCCAAACTTCCCTCTTTAGGTGGTTATTACTTCACATTCGTGAAGATCATAAAACCCACAGATTTCAAAGACCCAGATTCTTATTATTACAGCAACTCAGTTGTTGAGGGGAAAGAAAATGAGAAGGACGTTGCTCCACCACTAAATCTATGGCTGGGCCTTGCTGAAAACAAACAAAAAGAATTCACGGTGGCCAGATAGTGCTATTTTCTACTGACTGCCTCTGGGGGCTCAAACAGAATCCATTTGTTTGATTGTTTGTTTTTCAGTTTCACTCGTGTAGGGTACTTGCCCCACACCTTCAGCTTGTAGTTTTTCTGTGTCCTTGGATCTCAAGTGAGTCTCCTGTTAGGAAGCACGTAGGATTCTTGAGTTTTCATCTGTTCTTCTAACCCTGTGTCTTTTGTTTGCAGCACTCAGAGCCTGACCTTTTATTCTGATGATTCAGAGCAGTGCCCTTATTGCACTTAACAAATTTTTTTTGTTATCATTAATCTACAATCACGTGAAAAACATTATGTTTACTATGCTCCCCCTTATCCAAGTCCACCAGCAAAAACCTCTTAAAGTCGCTGTCCATCAGCATAGTTGGATGCTTTAAACCCCTTCAGCATGTACCCCTTCAAAGACACCGATACAGTCGCTGTCAATCATGGAGTAGTAAGATGCTATATAACCTCTACTAGTCTTCTCTGTGTTGTACAGCACTCCCCATGTCCCGAGCGACCCCACGCAATATACATGGTAATCCTAATGCCCCCATCCTTTCTCCCCGCACTTATCCCTCCATTCAGAACCACCCTGCCCAGTCCTTTTCCCTTTGGAAACTTTTAGTCAACTCTCGGGTTCTGTGAGTATCCTGATGTTTTTTTCCTTCAGTTTTTCTTTGTTGTTATACTGCACACATGAGTGATGTCATTTGATATTGTCTTTCCCCGCCTGACCTATTTTTCTGAAAATACTACTGTCTAGCTCCATCCACGTCATTGTAAATGGCAGGATTTGTTTTCTCCTTATGGCTGCTTACTGCACTTTTTAAACTGGATTTTATTCTTCTTTTTCATTTGTAGTTTCGCTATGTGCTTCAACCATTGCTCTCATGGTTATGAGCAATAGCTTTGTGTTAATCTATATGAACCTATATCTATCTATCTGTCTGTCTATCAATCAATCAAACAATCAATCAATCATCTTTCTGTCTGCCCATCTGTCCTTGTGTACAGAACAGTTAACCTCATATAATATGTCACTTTCCTACATTATGCTTCCAAAATTCCTGCAAGGTAACTACGCTGTAAGGTGAGCACTGGGTTCACCGAGACACTTGTAGGTCGTGTCTGCCGAGTGTACCTACAAAACCAGGAAATGGTTGTGCAGGGACTTGAACCTGTGTCTCTATCCTCTGTCCTTTTTCATCTAATTCTCACTTCCTGTCTGTATTTAGCCACATTCATTCACTAAGTATTCCCTGAAGACAACAAGTATCCTTCCTCTGGGCATGTGGTCGACAGAAACGTAAACTTGTTGCTTTGCTCACCACCATGTTTGAAGGACATCTATGTGAACACCACTGATAGGATGGAAGGTCAAATAAAAAGGAACACCAATTTCTAGACAGGAACAGTTGGGAGCTAAGAGTGTATTGTGGAGTGACATGTTTATTTGAGTGTCCAAACTTCCCTCTTTAGGTGGTTATTACTTCACATTCGTGAAGATCATAAAACCCACAGATTTCAAAGGCCCAGATTCTTATTATTACAGCAACTCAGTTGTTGAGGTGAGAGAAAATGAGAAGGACGTTGCTCCACCACTAAATCTATGGCTGGGCCTTGCTGAAAACAAACAAAAAGAATTCACGGTGGCCAGATAGTGCTATTTTCTACTAAATGTTCTCTTGAGGGCTCAAACAGAATAAATTTGTTTGATTGTTTGTTTTTCAGTTTCACTCGTGTAGGGTACTTGTCCCCACACCTTCAGCTTGTAGTTTGTCTGTGTCCTTGGATCTCAAGTGAGTCTACTGTTAGGAAGCACGTAGGTTTCTTGAGTTTTCATCCGTTCTTCTAACCCTGTGTCTTTCGTTTGCAGCACTCAGAGCCTGACCTTTTATTCTGATGATTCAGAGCTGTGCCCTTATTGCACTTAAAAAATTTTTTTTGTTATAATTAATCTACAATCACGTGAAGAACATTATGTTTACTATGCTCCCCCTTAACCAAGTCCACCAGCAAAAACCTCTAAAAAGTCGCTGTCCATCAGCATAGTTGGATGCTTTAAACCCCTTCAGCATGTACCCCTTCAAAGACACCGATACAGTCGCTGTCAATCATGGAGTAGTAAGATGCTATATAACCTCTGCTAGTCTTCTCTGTGTTGTACAGCACTCCCCATGACCCGAGCGACCCCACGCAATATACATGGTAATCCTAATGCCCCCATTCTTTCTCCCTCCCCCGCACTTATCCCTCCATTCAGAACCACCCTGCCCAGTCCTTCTCCCTTTGTCAACTTTTAGTCAACTCTCGGGTTCTGTGAGTATCCTGATGTTTTTTTCCTTCAGTTTTTCTTTGTTGTTATACTGCACACATGAGTGATGTCATTTGATATTGTCTTTCCCCGCCTGACCTATTTTTCTGAAAATACTACTGTCTAGCTCCATCCACATCATTGCAAATGGCAGGATTTGTTTTCTTCTTATGGCTGCTTACTGCACTTTTTAAACTGGATTTTATTCTTCTTTTTCGTTTGTACTTTGCTATGTGCTTCAACCATTGCTCTCATGGTTATGAGCAATAGCTTTTTGTTAATCGATATGAACGTATATCTACCTTTCTGTCTGTCTATCAATCGATCAATCAATCACTCGTCTTTCTGTCTGCCCATCTGTCCTTGTGTACAGAACAGTTAACCACATATAATATGTCACTTTCCTACATTATGCTTCCAAAAATCCTGCAAGGTAACTAGGCTGTAGGGAGAGCACTGGGTTCACCAAGACACTTGCAGGTCCTGTCGGCCGAGTGTACCTACAAAACCAGGAAATGGTTGTGCAGGGACTTGAACCCGTGTCTCTATCCTCTGTCCTCTTTCATCTCCTTCTCACTTCCTGTCTGTATTTAGCCACATTCATTCACTAAGTGCTCCCTGAAGACCACAAGTATCCTTCCTCTGGGCCTGTGGTCGACAGAAACGTAAACTTGTTGCTTTGCTCACCACCATGTTTGAAGGACATCTATGTGAACACCACTGACAGGATGGAGGGTCAAATAAAAAGGAAAACCAATTTCTAGACAGGAGCAGTTGGGAGCTAAGAGTGTATTGTGGAGTGACATGTTTATTTGTGTGTCCAAACTTCCCTCTTTAGGTGGTTATTACTTCACATTCGTGAAGATCATAAAACCCACAGATTTCAAAGACCCAGATTCTTATTATTACAGCAACTCAGTTGTTGAGGGGAAAGAAAATGAGAAGGACGTTGCTCCACCACTAAATCTATGGCTGGGCCTTGCTGAAAACAAACAAAAAGAATTCACGGTGGCCAGATAGTGCTATTTTCTACTGACTGCCTCTGGGGGCTCAAACAGAATCCATTTGTTTGATTGTTTGTTTTTCAGTTTCACTCGTGTAGGGTACTTGTCCCCACACCTTCAGCTTGTAGTTTTTCTGTGTCCTTGGATCTCAAGTGAGTCTCCTGTTAGGAAGCACGTAGGATTCTTGAGTTTTCATCCGTTCTTCTAACCCTGTGTCTTTTGTTTGCAGCACTCAGAGCCTGACCTTTTATTCTGATGATTCAGAGCAGTGCCCTTATTGCACTTAACAAATTTTTTTTGTTATCATTAATCTACAATCACGTGAAAAACATTATGTTTACTATGCTCCCCCTTATCCAAGTCCACCAGCAAAAACCTCTTAAAGTCGCTGTCCATCAGCATAGTTGGATGCTTTAAACCCCTTCAGCATGTACCCCTTCAAAGACACCGATACAGTCGCTGTCAATCATGGAGTAGTAAGATGCTATATAACCTCTGCTAGTCTTCTCTGTGTTGTACAGCACTCCCCATGACCCGAGCGACCCCACGCAATATACATGGTAATCCTAATGCCCCCATTCTTTCTCCCTCCCCCGCACTTATCCCTCCATTCAGATCCACCCTGCCCAGTCCTTTTCCCTTTGGAAACTTTTAGTCAACTCACGGGTTCTGTGAGTATCCTGATGTTTTTTTCCTTCAGTTTTTCTTTGTTGTTATACTGCACACATGAGTGATGTCATTTGATATTGTCTTTCCCCGCCTGACCTATTTTTCTGAAAATACTACTGTCTAGCTCCATCCACGTCATTGCAAATGGCAGGATTTGTTTTCTTCTTATGGCTGCTTACTGCACTTTTTAAACTGGATTTTATTCTTCTTTTTCGTTTGTAGTTTGCTATGTGCTTCAACCATTGCTCTCATGGTTATGAGCAATAGCTTTGTGTTAATCGATATGAACCTATATCTATTTATCTGTCTGTCTATCAATCAATCAAACAATCAATCAATCATCTTTCTGTCTGCCCATCTGTCCTGGTGTACAGAACAGTTAACCTCTTATCCTATGTCTCTTTCCTACATTATGCTTCCAAAATTCCTGCAAGGTAACTACGCTGTAAGGAGAGCACTGGGTTCACTGAGACACTTGCAGGTCGTGTCGGCCGAGTGTACCTACAAAACCAGGAAATGGTTGTGCAGGGACTTGAACCTGTGTCTCTATCCTCTGTCCTTTTTCATCTAATTCTCACTTCCTGTCTGTATTTAGCCACATTCATTCACTAAGTGCTCCCTGAAGACCACAAGAATCCTTCCTCTGGGCGTGTGGTCGACAGAAACGTAAACTTGTTGCTTTGCTCACCACCATGTTTGAAGGACATCTATGTGAACAAAACTGATAGGATGGAAGGTCAAATAAAAGGAACACCAATTTCTAGACAGGAGAAGTTGGGAGCTAAGAGTGTATTGTGGAGTGACATGTTTATTTGAGTGTCCAAACTTCCCTCTTTATGTGGTTATTACTTCACATTCGTGAAGATCATAAAACCCACAGATTTCAAAGGCCCAGATTCTTATTATTACATCAACTCAGTTGTTGAGGGGAGAGAAAATGAGAAGGACGTTGCTCCACCACTAAATCTATGTTTGGGCCTTGCTGAAAACAAAAAAAAAGAATTCACGGTGGCCAGAAAGTGCTATTTTCTACTGACTGTCTCTGGGGGCTCAAACAGAATCCATTTGTTTGATTGTTCGTTTTTCATTTTCACTCGTGTAGGGTACTTGTCCCCACACCTTCACCTTGTAGTTTGTCTGTTTCCTTGGATCTCAAGTGAGTATCCTGTTAGGAAGCACGTAGGTGTCTTGAGTTTTCATCCGTTCTTTTAACCCTGTGTCTTTTTTTATTTGCAGCACTCAGAGCCTGACCTTTTATTCTGATGATTCAGAGCTGTGCCCTTATTGCACTTAAAAATTTTTTTTTGTTATCATTAATCTACAATCACGTGAAGAACATTATGTTTACTATGCTCCCCCTTAACCAAGTCCACCAGCAAAAACCTCTTAAAGTCGCTGTCCATCAGCATAGTTGGATGCTTTAAACCCCTTCAGCATGTACCCCTTCAAAGACACCGATACAGTCGCTGTCAATCATGGAGTAGTAAGATGCTATATAACCTCTACTAGTCTTCTCTGTGTTGTACAGCACTCCCCATGTCCCGCGCGACCCCACGCAATATACATGGTAATCCTAATGCCCCCATTCTTTCTCCCTCCCCCGCACTTATCCCTCCATTCAGAACCAACCTGCCCAGTCCTTTTCCCTTTGGCAACTTTAATCAACTCTCGGGTTCTGTGAGTATCCTGATGTTTTTTTCCTTCAGTTTTTCTTTGTTGTTATACTGCACACATGAGTGATGTCATTTGATATTGTCTTTCCCCGCCTGACCTACTTTTCTGAAAATACCACTGTCTAGTTCCATCCACGTCATTGCAAAAGCAAGGATTTGTTTTCTTCTTATGACTGCTTACTGCACTTTTTAAACTGGATTTTATTCTTCTTTTTCGTTTGTAGTTTTGCTATGTGCTTCAACCATTGCTCATTGTTATGAGCAATAGCTTTGTGTTAATCGATATGAACCTATATCTATCTATCTGTCTGTCTATCAATCAATAAATCAATCAATCAATCATTTTCTGTCTGCCCATCTGTCCTTGTGTACAGAACAGTTAACCACATATCCTATGTCACTTTCCTACATTATGCTTCCAAAAATCCTGCAAGGTAACTAGGCTGTAGGGAGAGCACTGGGTTCACCAAGACACTTGCAGGTCCTGTCGGCCGAGTGTACCTACAAAACCAGGAAATGGTTGTGCAGGGACTTGAACCCGTGTCTCTATCCTCTGTCCTCTTTCATCTCCTTCTCACTTCCTGTCTGTATTTAGCCACATTCATTCACTAAGTGCTCCCTGAAGACCACAAGTATCCTTCCTCTGGGCCTGTGGTCGACAGAAACGTAAACTTGTTGCTTTGCTCACCACCATGTTTGAAGGACATCTATGTGAACACCACTGACAGGATGGAGGGTCAAATAAAAAGGAAAACCAATTTCTAGACAGGAGCAGTTGGGAGCTAAGAGTGTATTGTGGAGTGACATGTTTATTTGTGTGTCCAAACTTCCCTCTTTAGGTGGTTATTACTTCACATTCGTGAAGATCATAAAACCCACAGATTTCAAAGACCCAGATTCTTATTATTACAGCAACTCAGTTGTTGAGGGGAAAGAAAATGAGAAGGACGTTGCTCCACCACTAAATCTATGGCTGGGCCTTGCTGAAAACAAACAAAAAGAATTCACGGTGGCCAGATAGTGCTATTTTCTACTGACTGCCTCTGGGGGCTCAAACAGAATCCATTTGTTTGATTGTTTGTTTTTCAGTTTCACTCGTGTAGGGTACTTGCCCCACACCTTCAGCTTGTAGTTTTTCTGTGTCCTTGGATCTCAAGTGAGTCTCCTGTTAGGAAGCACGTAGGATTCTTGAGTTTTCATCTGTTCTTCTAACCCTGTGTCTTTTGTTTGCAGCACTCAGAGCCTGACCTTTTATTCTGATGATTCAGAGCAGTGCCCTTATTGCACTTAACAAATTTTTTTTGTTATCATTAATCTACAATCACGTGAAAAACATTATGTTTACTATGCTCCCCCTTATCCAAGTCCACCAGCAAAAACCTCTTAAAGTCGCTGTCCATCAGCATAGTTGGATGCTTTAAACCCCTTCAGCATGTACCCCTTCAAAGACACCGATACAGTCGCTGTCAATCATGGAGTAGTAAGATGCTATATAACCTCTACTAGTCTTCTCTGTGTTGTACAGCACTCCCCATGTCCCGAGCGACCCCACGCAATATACATGGTAATCCTAATGCCCCCATCCTTTCTCCCCGCACTTATCCCTCCATTCAGAACCACCCTGCCCAGTCCTTTTCCCTTTGGAAACTTTTAGTCAACTCTCGGGTTCTGTGAGTATCCTGATGTTTTTTTCTTTCAGTTTTTCTTTGTTGTTATACTGCACACATGAGTGATGTCATTTGATATTGTCTTTCCCCGCCTGACCTATTTTTCTGAAAATACTACTGTCTAGCTCCATCCACGTCATTGTAAATGGCAGGATTTGTTTTCTCCTTATGGCTGCTTACTGCACTTTTTAAACTGGATTTTATTCTTCTTTTTCATTTGTAGTTTCGCTATGTGCTTCAACCATTGCTCTCATGGTTATGAGCAATAGCTTTGTGTTAATCTATATGAACCTATATCTATCTATCTGTCTGTCTATCAATCAATCAAACAATCAATCAATCATCTTTCTGTCTGCCCATCTGTCCTTGTGTACAGAACAGTTAACCTCATATAATATGTCACTTTCCTACATTATGCTTCCAAAATTCCTGCAAGGTAACTACGCTGTAAGGTGAGCACTGGGTTCACCGAGACACTTGTAGGTCGTGTCTGCCGAGTGTACCTACAAAACCAGGAAATGGTTGTGCAGGGACTTGAACCTGTGTCTCTATCCTCTGTCCTTTTTCATCTAATTCTCACTTCCTGTCTGTATTTAGCCACATTCATTCACTAAGTATTCCCTGAAGACAACAAGTATCCTTCCTCTGGGCATGTGGTCGACAGAAACGTAAACTTGTTGCTTTGCTCACCACCATGTTTGAAGGACATCTATGTGAACACCACTGATAGGATGGAAGGTCAAATAAAAAGGAACACCAATTTCTAGACAGGAACAGTTGGGAGCTAAGAGTGTATTGTGGAGTGACATGTTTATTTGAGTGTCCAAACTTCCCTCTTTAGGTGGTTATTACTTCACATTCGTGAAGATCATAAAACCCACAGATTTCAAAGGCCCAGATTCTTATTATTACAGCAACTCAGTTGTTGAGGTGAGAGAAAATGAGAAGGACGTTGCTCCACCACTAAATCTATGGCTGGGCCTTGCTGAAAACAAACAAAAAGAATTCACGGTGGCCAGATAGTGCTATTTTCTACTAAATGTTCTCTTGAGGGCTCAAACAGAATAAATTTGTTTGATTGTTTGTTTTTCAGTTTCACTCGTGTAGGGTACTTGTCCCCACACCTTCAGCTTGTAGTTTGTCTGTGTCCTTGGATCTCAAGTGAGTCTACTGTTAGGAAGCACGTAGGTTTCTTGAGTTTTCATCCGTTCTTCTAACCCTGTGTCTTTCGTTTGCAGCACTCAGAGCCTGACCTTTTATTCTGATGATTCAGAGCTGTGCCCTTATTGCACTTAAAAAATTTTTTTTGTTATAATTAATCTACAATCACGTGAAGAACATTATGTTTACTATGCTCCCCCTTAACCAAGTCCACCAGCAAAAACCTCTAAAAAGTCGCTGTCCATCAGCATAGTTGGATGCTTTAAACCCCTTCAGCATGTACCCCTTCAAAGACACCGATACAGTCGCTGTCAATCATGGAGTAGTAAGATGCTATATAACCTCTGCTAGTCTTCTCTGTGTTGTACAGCACTCCCCATGACCCGAGCGACCCCACGCAATATACATGGTAATCCTAATGCCCCCATTCTTTCTCCCTCCCCCGCACTTATCCCTCCATTCAGAACCACCCTGCCCAGTCCTTCTCCCTTTGTCAACTTTTAGTCAACTCTCGGGTTCTGTGAGTATCCTGATGTTTTTTTCCTTCAGTTTTTCTTTGTTGTTATACTGCACACATGAGTGATGTCATTTGATATTGTCTTTCCCCGCCTGACCTATTTTTCTGAAAATACTACTGTCTAGCTCCATCCACATCATTGCAAATGGCAGGATTTGTTTTCTTCTTATGGCTGCTTACTGCACTTTTTAAACTGGATTTTATTCTTCTTTTTCGTTTGTACTTTGCTATGTGCTTCAACCATTGCTCTCATGGTTATGAGCAATAGCTTTTTGTTAATCGATATGAACGTATATCTACCTTTCTGTCTGTCTATCAATCGATCAATCAATCAATCGTCTTTCTGTCTGCCCATCTGTCCTTGTGTACAGAACAGTTAACCACATATCCTATGTCACTTTCCTACATTATGCTTCCAAAAATCCTGCAAGGTAACTAGGCTGTAGGGAGAGCACTGGGTTCACCAAGACACTTGCAGGTCCTGTCGGCCGAGTGTACCTACAAAACCAGGAAATGGTTGTGCAGGGACTTGAACCCGTGTCTCTATCCTCTGTCCTCTTTCATCTCCTTCTCACTTCCTGTCTGTATTTAGCCACATTCATTCACTAAGTGCTCCCTGAAGACCACAAGTATCCTTCCTCTGGGCCTGTGGTCGACAGAAACGTAAACTTGTTGCTTTGCTCACCACCATGTTTGAAGGACATCTATGTGAACACCACTGACAGGATGGAGGGTCAAATAAAAAGGAAAACCAATTTCTAGACAGGAGCAGTTGGGAGCTAAGAGTGTATTGTGGAGTGACATGTTTATTTGTGTGTCCAAACTTCCCTCTTTAGGTGGTTATTACTTCACATTCGTGAAGATCATAAAACCCACAGATTTCAAAGACCCAGATTCTTATTATTACAGCAACTCAGTTGTTGAGGGGAAAGAAAATGAGAAGGACGTTGCTCCACCACTAAATCTATGGCTGGGCCTTGCTGAAAACAAACAAAAAGAATTCACGGTGGCCAGATAGTGCTATTTTCTACTGACTGCCTCTGGGGGCTCAAACAGAATCCATTTGTTTGATTGTTTGTTTTTCAGTTTCACTCGTGTAGGGTACTTGTCCCCACACCTTCAGCTTGTAGTTTTTCTGTGTCCTTGGATCTCAAGTGAGTCTCCTGTTAGGAAGCACGTAGGATTCTTGAGTTTTCATCCGTTCTTCTAACCCTGTGTCTTTTGTTTGCAGCACTCAGAGCCTGACCTTTTATTCTGATGATTCAGAGCAGTGCCCTTATTGCACTTAACAAATTTTTTTTGTTATCATTAATCTACAATCACGTGAAAAACATTATGTTTACTATGCTCCCCCTTATCCAAGTCCACCAGCAAAAACCTCTTAAAGTCGCTGTCCATCAGCATAGTTGGATGCTTTAAACCCCTTCAGCATGTACCCCTTCAAAGACACCGATACAGTCGCTGTCAATCATGGAGTAGTAAGATGCTATATAACCTCTGCTAGTCTTCTCTGTGTTGTACAGCACTCCCCATGACCCGAGCGACCCCACGCAATATACATGGTAATCCTAATGCCCCCATTCTTTCTCCCTCCCCCGCACTTATCCCTCCATTCAGAACCACCCTGCCCAGTCCTTTTCCCTTTGGAAACTTTTAGTCAACTCACGGGTTCTGTGAGTATCCTGATGTTTTTTTCCTTCAGTTTTTCTTTGTTGTTATACTGCACACATGAGTGATGTCATTTGATATTGTCTTTCCCCGCCTGACCTATTTTTCTGAAAATACTACTGTCTAGCTCCATCCACGTCATTGCAAATGGCAGGATTTGTTTTCTTCTTATGGCTGCTTACTGCACTTTTTAAACTGGATTTTATTCTTCTTTTTCGTTTGTAGTTTGCTATGTGCTTCAACCATTGCTCTCATGGTTATGAGCAATAGCTTTGTGTTAATCGATATGAACCTATATCTATTTATCTGTCTGTCTATCAATCAATCAAACAATCAATCAATCATCTTTCTGTCTGCCCATCTGTCCTTTTGTACAGAACAGTTAACCTCTTATCCTATGTCTCTTTCCTACATTATGCTTCCAAAATTCCTGCAAGGTAACTACGCTGTAAGGAGAGCACTGGGTTCACTGAGACACTTGCAGGTCGTGTCGGCCGAGTGTACCTACAAAACCAGGAAATGGTTGTGCAGGGACTTGAACCTGTGTCTCTATCCTCTGTCCTTTTTCATCTAATTCTCACTTCCTGTCTGTATTTAGCCACATTCATTCACTAAGTGCTCCCTGAAGACCACAAGAATCCTTCCTCTGGGCGTGTGGTCGACAGAAACGTAAACTTGTTGCTTTGCTCACCACCATGTTTGAAGGACATCTATGTGAACAAAACTGATAGGATGGAAGGTCAAATAAAAGGAACACCAATTTCTAGACAGGAGAAGTTGGGAGCTAAGAGTGTATTGTGGAGTGACATGTTTATTTGAGTGTCCAAACTTCCCTCTTTATGTGGTTATTACTTCACATTCGTGAAGATCATAAAACCCACAGATTTCAAAGGCCCAGATTCTTATTATTACATCAACTCAGTTGTTGAGGGGAGAGAAAATGAGAAGGACGTTGCTCCACCACTAAATCTATGTTTGGGCCTTGCTGAAAACAAAAAAAAAGAATTCACGGTGGCCAGAAAGTGCTATTTTCTACTGACTGTCTCTGGGGGCTCAAACAGAATCCATTTGTTTGATTGTTCGTTTTTCATTTTCACTCGTGTAGGGTACTTGTCCCCACACCTTCACCTTGTAGTTTGTCTGTTTCCTTGGATCTCAAGTGAGTATCCTGTTAGGAAGCACGTAGGTGTCTTGAGTTTTCATCCGTTCTTTTAACCCTGTGTCTTTTTTTATTTGCAGCACTCAGAGCCTGACCTTTTATTCTGATGATTCAGAGCTGTGCCCTTATTGCACTTAAAAATTTTTTTTTGTTATCATTAATCTACAATCACGTGAAGAACATTATGTTTACTATGCTCCCCCTTAACCAAGTCCACCAGCAAAAACCTCTTAAAGTCGCTGTCCATCAGCATAGTTGGATGCTTTAAACCCCTTCAGCATGTACCCCTTCAAAGACACCGATACAGTCGCTGTCAATCATGGAGTAGTAAGATGCTATATAACCTCTACTAGTCTTCTCTGTGTTGTACAGCACTCCCCATGTCCCGCGCGACCCCACGCAATATACATGGTAATCCTAATGCCCCCATTCTTTCTCCCTCCCCCGCACTTATCCCTCCATTCAGAACCAACCTGCCCAGTCCTTTTCCCTTTGGCAACTTTAATCAACTCTCGGGTTCTGTGAGTATCCTGATGTTTTTTTCCTTCAGTTTTTCTTTGTTGTTATACTGCACACATGAGTGATGTCATTTGATATTGTCTTTCCCCGCCTGACCTACTTTTCTGAAAATACCACTGTCTAGTTCCATCCACGTCATTGCAAAAGCAAGGATTTGTTTTCTTCTTATGACTGCTTACTGCACTTTTTAAACTGGATTTTATTCTTCTTTTTCGTTTGTAGTTTTGCTATGTGCTTCAACCATTGCTCATTGTTATGAGCAATAGCTTTGTGTTAATCGATATGAACCTATATCTATCTATCTGTCTGTCTATCAATCAATAAATCAATCAATCAATCATTTTCTGTCTGCCCATCTGTCCTTGTGTACAGAGCAGTTAACCTCATATCCTATATCACTTTCCTACATTATGCTTCCAAAAATCTTGCAAGGTAACTAGGCTGTAGGGAGAGCACTGGGTTCACCGAGACACTTGCAGGTCATGTCGGCCGAGTGTACCTACAAAACCAGGAAATGGTTGTGCACGGACTTGAACCCGTGTCTCTATCCTCTGTCCTCTTTCATCTCCTTCTACCTTCCTGTCTGTATTTAGCCACATTCTTTCACTAAGTTCTCAATGAAGACCACAAGTATCCTTCCTCTGGGCCTGTGGTCGACAGAAAAGTAAACTTGTTGCTTTGTTCACCACCATATTTGAAGGACATCTACGTGAACACCACTGATAGGATGGAGGGTCAAATAAAAAGGAACACCAATTTCTAGACAGGAACAGTTGGGAGCTAAGAGTGTATTGTGGAGTGACATGTTTATTTGAGTGTCCAAACTTCCCTCTTTAGGTGGTTATTACTTCACATTCGTGAAGATCATAAAATCCACAGATTTCAAAGGCCCAGATTCTTATTATTACATCAACTCAGTTGTTGAGGGGAGAGAAAATGGGAAGGACGTTGCTCCACCACTAAATCTATGTTTGGGCCTTGCTGAAAACTAAAAAAAAGAATTCACGGTGGCCAGAAAGTGCTATTTTCTACTGACTGTCTCTGGGGGCTCAAACAGAATCCATTTGTTTGATTGTTTGTTTTTCAGTTTCACTCGTGTAGGGTGCTTGTCCCCACACCTTCAGCTTGTAGTTTGTCTGTGTCCTTGGATCTCAAGTGAGTCTACTGTTAGGAAGCACGTAGGTTTCTTGAGTTTTCATCCGTTCTTCTAACCCTGTGTCTTTCATTTGCAGCACTCAGAGCCTGACCTTTTATTCTGATGATTCAGAGCTGTGCCCTTATTGCACTTAAAAAATTTTTTTTGTTATAATTAATCTACAATCACGTGAAGAACATTATGTTTACTATGCTCCCCCTTAACCAAGTCCACCAGCAAAAACCTCTAAAAAGTCGCTGTCCATCAGCATAGTTGGATGCTTTAAACCCCTTCAGCATGTATCCCTTCAAAGACACCGATACAGTCGCTGTCAATCATGGAGTAGTAAGATGCTATATAACCTCTGCTAGTCTTCTCTGTGTTGTACAGCACTCCCCATGACCCGAGCGACCCCACGCAATATACATGGTAATCCTAATGCCCCCATTCTTTCTCCCTCCCCCGCACTTATCCCTCCATTCAGAACCACCCTGCCCAGTCCTTCTCCCTTTGTCAACTTTTAGTCAACTCTCGGGTTCTGTGAGTATCCTGATGTTTTTTTCCTTCAGTTTTTCTTTGTTGTTATACTGCACACATGAGTGATGTCATTTGATATTGTCTTTCCCCGCCTGACCTATTTTTCTGAAAATACTACTGTCTAGCTCCATCCACATCATTGCAAATGGCAGGATTTGTTTTCTTCTTATGGCTGCTTACTGCACTTTTTAAACTGGATTTTATTCTTCTTTTTCGTTTGTACTTTGCTATGTGCTTCAACCATTGCTCTCATGGTTATGAGCAATAGCTTTTTGTTAATCGATATGAACGTATATCTACCTTTCTGTCTGTCTATCAATCGATCAATCAATCAATCGTGTTTCTGTCTGCCCATCTGTCCTTGTGTACAGAACAGTTAACCACATATCCTATGTCACTTTCCTACATTATGCTTCCAAAAATCCTGCAAGGTAACTAGGCTGTAGGGAGAGCACTGGGTTCACCAAGACACTTGCAGGTCCTGTCGGCCGAGTGTACCTACAAAACCAGGAAATGGTTGTGCAGGGACTTGAACCCGTGTCTCTATCCTCTGTCCTCTTTCATCTCCTTCTCACTTCCTGTCTGTATTTAGCCACATTCATTCACTAAGTGCTCCCTGAAGACCACAAGTATCCTTCCTCTGGGCCTGTGGTCGACAGAAACGTAAACTTGTTGCTTTGCTCACCACCATGTTTGAAGGACATCTATGTGAACACCACTGACAGGATGGAGGGTCAAATAAAAAGGAAAACCAATTTCTAGACAGGAGCAGTTGGGAGCTAAGAGTGTATTGTGGAGTGACATGTTTATTTGTGTGTCCAAACTTCCCTCTTTAGGTGGTTATTACTTCACATTCGTGAAGATCATAAAACCCACAGATTTCAAAGACCCAGATTCTTATTATTACAGCAACTCAGTTGTTGAGGGGAAAGAAAATGAGAAGGACGTTGCTCCACCACTAAATCTATGGCTGGGCCTTGCTGAAAACAAACAAAAAGAATTCACGGTGGCCAGATAGTGCTATTTTCTACTGACTGCCTCTGGGGGCTCAAACAGAATCCATTTGTTTGATTGTTTGTTTTTCAGTTTCACTCGTGTAGGGTACTTGCCCCACACCTTCAGCTTGTAGTTTTTCTGTGTCCTTGGATCTCAAGTGAGTCTCCTGTTAGGAAGCACGTAGGATTCTTGAGTTTTCATCTGTTCTTCTAACCCTGTGTCTTTTGTTTGCAGCACTCAGAGCCTGACCTTTTATTCTGATGATTCAGAGCAGTGCCCTTATTGCACTTAACAAATTTTTTTTGTTATCATTAATCTACAATCACGTGAAAAACATTATGTTTACTATGCTCCCCCTTATCCAAGTCCACCAGCAAAAACCTCTTAAAGTCGCTGTCCATCAGCATAGTTGGATGCTTTAAACCCCTTCAGCATGTACCCCTTCAAAGACACCGATACAGTCGCTGTCAATCATGGAGTAGTAAGATGCTATATAACCTCTACTAGTCTTCTCTGTGTTGTACAGCACTCCCCATGTCCCGAGCGACCCCACGCAATATACATGGTAATCCTAATGCCCCCATCCTTTCTCCCCGCACTTATCCCTCCATTCAGAACCACCCTGCCCAGTCCTTTTCCCTTTGGAAACTTTTAGTCAACTCTCGGGTTCTGTGAGTATCCTGATGTTTTTTTCCTTCAGTTTTTCTTTGTTGTTATACTGCACACATGAGTGATGTCATTTGATATTGTCTTTCCCCGCCTGACCTATTTTTCTGAAAATACTACTGTCTAGCTCCATCCACGTCATTGTAAATGGCAGGATTTGTTTTCTCCTTATGGCTGCTTACTGCACTTTTTAAACTGGATTTTATTCTTCTTTTTCATTTGTAGTTTCGCTATGTGCTTCAACCATTGCTCTCATGGTTATGAGCAATAGCTTTGTGTTAATCTATATGAACCTATATCTATCTATCTGTCTGTCTATCAATCAATCAAACAATCAATCAATCATCTTTCTGTCTGCCCATCTGTCCTTGTGTACAGAACAGTTAACCTCATATAATATGTCACTTTCCTACATTATGCTTCCAAAATTCCTGCAAGGTAACTACGCTGTAAGGTGAGCACTGGGTTCACCGAGACACTTGTAGGTCGTGTCTGCCGAGTGTACCTACAAAACCAGGAAATGGTTGTGCAGGGACTTGAACCTGTGTCTCTATCCTCTGTCCTTTTTCATCTAATTCTCACTTCCTGTCTGTATTTAGCCACATTCATTCACTAAGTATTCCCTGAAGACAACAAGTATCCTTCCTCTGGGCATGTGGTCGACAGAAACGTAAACTTGTTGCTTTGCTCACCACCATGTTTGAAGGACATCTATGTGAACACCACTGATAGGATGGAAGGTCAAATAAAAAGGAACACCAATTTCTAGACAGGAACAGTTGGGAGCTAAGAGTGTATTGTGGAGTGACATGTTTATTTGAGTGTCCAAACTTCCCTCTTTAGGTGGTTATTACTTCACATTCGTGAAGATCATAAAACCCACAGATTTCAAAGGCCCAGATTCTTATTATTACAGCAACTCAGTTGTTGAGGTGAGAGAAAATGAGAAGGACGTTGCTCCACCACTAAATCTATGGCTGGGCCTTGCTGAAAACAAACAAAAAGAATTCACGGTGGCCAGATAGTGCTATTTTCTACTAAATGTTCTCTTGAGGGCTCAAACAGAATAAATTTGTTTGATTGTTTGTTTTTCAGTTTCACTCGTGTATGGTACTTGTCCCCACACCTTCAGCTTGTAGTTTGTCTGTGTCCTTGGATCTCAAGTGAGTCTACTGTTAGGAAGCACGTAGGTTTCTTGAGTTTTCATCCGTTCTTCTAACCCTGTGTCTTTCGTTTGCAGCACTCAGAGCCTGACCTTTTATTCTGATGATTCAGAGCTGTGCCCTTATTGCACTTAAAAAATTTTTTTTGTTATAATTAATCTACAATCACGTGAAGAACATTATGTTTACTATGCTCCCCCTTAACCAAGTCCACCAGCAAAAACCTCTAAAAAGTCGCTGTCCATCAGCATAGTTGGATGCTTTAAACCCCTTCAGCATGTACCCCTTCAAAGACACCGATACAGTCGCTGTCAATCATGGAGTAGTAAGATGCTATATAACCTCTGCTAGTCTTCTCTGTGTTGTACAGCACTCCCCATGACCCGAGCGACCCCACGCAATATACATGGTAATCCTAATGCCCCCATTCTTTCTCCCTCCCCCGCACTTATCCCTCCATTCAGAACCACCCTGCCCAGTCCTTCTCCCTTTGTCAACTTTTAGTCAACTCTCGGGTTCTGTGAGTATCCTGATGTTTTTTTCCTTCAGTTTTTCTTTGTTGTTATACTGCACACATGAGTGATGTCATTTGATATTGTCTTTCCCCGCCTGACCTATTTTTCTGAAAATACTACTGTCTAGCTCCATCCACATCATTGCAAATGGCAGGATTTGTTTTCTTCTTATGGCTGCTTACTGCACTTTTTAAACTGGATTTTATTCTTCTTTTTCGTTTGTACTTTGCTATGTGCTTCAACCATTGCTCTCATGGTTATGAGCAATAGCTTTTTGTTAATCGATATGAACGTATATCTACCTTTCTGTCTGTCTATCAATCGATCAATCAATCAATCGTCTTTCTGTCTGCCCATCTGTCCTTGTGTACAGAACAGTTAACCACATATCCTATGTCACTTTCCTACATTATGCTTCCAAAAATCCTGCAAGGTAACTAGGCTGTAGGGAGAGCACTGGGTTCACCAAGACACTTGCAGGTCCTGTCGGCCGAGTGTACCTACAAAACCAGGAAATGGTTGTGCAGGGACTTGAACCCGTGTCTCTATCCTCTGTCCTCTTTCATCTCCTTCTCACTTCCTGTCTGTATTTAGCCACATTCATTCACTAAGTGCTCCCTGAAGACCACAAGTATCCTTCCTCTGGGCCTGTGGTCGACAGAAACGTAAACTTGTTGCTTTGCTCACCACCATGTTTGAAGGACATCTATGTGAACACCACTGACAGGATGGAGGGTCAAATAAAAAGGAAAACCAATTTCTAGACAGGAGCAGTTGGGAGCTAAGAGTGTATTGTGGAGTGACATGTTTATTTGTGTGTCCAAACTTCCCTCTTTAGGTGGTTATTACTTCACATTCGTGAAGATCATAAAACCCACAGATTTCAAAGACCCAGATTCTTATTATTACAGCAACTCAGTTGTTGAGGGGAAAGAAAATGAGAAGGACGTTGCTCCACCACTAAATCTATGGCTGGGCCTTGCTGAAAACAAACAAAAAGAATTCACGGTGGCCAGATAGTGCTATTTTCTACTGACTGCCTCTGGGGGCTCAAACAGAATCCATTTGTTTGATTGTTTGTTTTTCAGTTTCACTCGTGTAGGGTACTTGTCCCCACACCTTCAGCTTGTAGTTTTTCTGTGTCCTTGGATCTCAAGTGAGTCTCCTGTTAGGAAGCACGTAGGATTCTTGAGTTTTCATCCGTTCTTCTAACCCTGTGTCTTTTGTTTGCAGCACTCAGAGCCTGACCTTTTATTCTGATGATTCAGAGCAGTGCCCTTATTGCACTTAACAAATTTTTTTTGTTATCATTAATCTACAATCACGTGAAAAACATTATGTTTACTATGCTCCCCCTTATCCAAGTCCACCAGCAAAAACCTCTTAAAGTCGCTGTCCATCAGCATAGTTGGATGCTTTAAACCCCTTCAGCATGTACCCCTTCAAAGACACCGATACAGTCGCTGTCAATCAAGGAGTATTAAGATGCTATATAAACTCTACTAGTCTTCTCTGTGTTGTACAGCACTCCCCATGTCCCGAGAGACCCCACGCAATATACATGGTAATCCTAATGCCCCCATCCTTTCTCCCCGCACTTATCCCTCCATTCAGAACCACCCTGCCCAGTCCTTTTCCCTTTGGAAACTTTTAGCCAACTCTCGGGTTCTGTGAGTATCCTGATGTTTTTTTCCTTCAGTTTTTCTTTGTTTTTATACTGCACACATGAGTGATGTCATTTGATATTGTCTTTCCCCGCCTGACCTATTTTTCTGAAAATACTACTGACTAGCTCCATCCACGTCATTGCAAATGGCAGTATTTGTTTTCTCCTTATGGCTGCTTACTGCACTTTTTAAACTGGATTTTATTCTTCTTTTTCATTTGTAGTTTCGCTATGTGCTTCAACCATTGCTCTCATGGTTATGAGCAATAGCTTTGTGTTAATCTATATGAACCTATATCTATCTATCTGTCTGTCTATCAATCAATCAAACAATCAATCAATCATCTTTCTGTCTGCCCATCTGTCCTTGTGTACAGAACAGTTAACCTCATATAATATGTCACTTTCCTACATTATGCTTCCAAAATTCCTGCAAGGTAACTACGCTGTAAGGTGAGCACTGGGTTCACCGAGACACTTGTAGGTCGTGTCTGCCGAGTGTACCTACAAAACCAGGAAATGGTTGTGCAGGGACTTGAACCTGTGTCTCTATCCTCTGTCCTTTTTCATCTAATTCTCACTTCCTGTCTGTATTTAGCCACATTCATTCACTAAGTATTCCCTGAAGACAACAAGTATCCTTCCTCTGGGCATGTGGTCGACAGAAACGTAAACTTGTTGCTTTGCTCACCACCATGTTTGAAGGATATCTATGTGAACACCACTGATAGGATGGAAGGTCAAATAAAAAGGAACACCAATTTCTAGACAGGAACAGTTGGGAGCTAAGAGTGTATTGTGGAGTGACATGTTTATTTGAGTGTCCAAACTTCCCTCTTTAGGTGGTTATTACTTCACATTCGTGAAGATCATAAAACCCACAGATTTCAAAGGCCCAGATTCTTATTATTACAGCAACTCAGTTGTTGAGGTGAGAGAAAATGAGAAGGACGTTGCTCCACAACTAAATCTATGGCTGGGCCTTGCTGAAAACAAACAAAAAGAATTCACGGTGGCCAGATAGTGCTATTTTCTACTAAATGTTCTCTTGAGGGCTCAAACAGAATAAATTTGTTTGATTGTTTGTTTTTCAGTTTCACTCGTGTAGGGTACTTGTCCCCACACCTTCAGCTTGTAGTTTGTCTGTGTCCTTGGATCTCAAGTGAGTCTACTGTTAGGAAGCACGTAGGTTTCTTGAGTTTTCATCCGTTCTTCTAACCCTGTGTCTTTCGTTTGCAGCACTCAGAGCCTGACCTTTTATTCTGATGATTCAGAGCTGTGCCCTTATTGCACTTAAAAAATTTTTTTTGTTATAATTAATCTACAATCACGTGAAGAACATTATGTTTACTATGCTCCCCCTTAACCAAGTCCACCAGCAAAAACCTCTAAAAAGTCGCTGTCCATCAGCATAGTTGGATGCTTTAAACCCCTTCAGCATGTACCCCTTCAAAGACACCGATACAGTCGCTGTCAATCATGGAGTAGTAAGATGCTATATAACCTCTGCTAGTCTTCTCTGTGTTGTACAGCACTCCCCATGACCCGAGCGACCCCACGCAATATACATGGTAATCCTAATGCCCCCATTCTTTCTCCCTCCCCCGCACTTATCCCTCCATTCAGAACCACCCTGCCCAGTCCTTTTCCCTTTAGAAACTTTTAGTCAACTCACGGGTTCTGTGAGTATCCTGATGTTTTTTTCCTTCAGTTTTTCTTTGTTGTTATACTGCACACATGAGTGATGTCATTTGATATTGTCTTTCCCCGCCTGACCTATTTTTCTGAAAATACTACTGTCTAGCTCCATCCACATCATTGCAAATGGCAGGATTTGTTTTCTTCTTACGGCTGCTTACTGCACTTTTTAAACTGGATTTTATTCTTCTTTTTCGTTTGTAGTTTGCTATGTGCTTCAACCATTGCTCTCATGGTTATGAGCAACAGCTTTGTGTTAATCGATATGAACCTATATCTATTTATCTGTCTGTCTATCAATCAATCAAACAATCAATCAATCATCTTTCTGTCTGCCCATCTGTCCTGGTGTACAGAACAGTTAACCTCTTATCCTATGTCTCTTTCCTACATTATGCTTCCAAAATTCCTGCAAGGTAACTACGCTGTAAGGAGAGCACTGGGTTCACTGAGACACTTGCAGGTCGTGTCGGCCGAGTGTACCTACAAAACCAGGAAATGGTTGTGCAGGGACTTGAACCTGTGTCTCTATCCTCTGTCCTTTCTCATCTAATTCTCACTTCCTGTCTGTATTTAGCCACATTCATTCACTAAGTGCTCCCTGAAGACCACAAGTATCCTTCCTCTGGGCGTGTGGTCGACAGAAACGTAAACTTGTTGCTTTGCTCACCACCATGTTTGAAGGACATCTATGTGAACAAAACTGATAGGATGGAAGGTCAAATAAAAAGGAACACCAATTTCTAGACAGGAGAAGTTGGGAGCTAAGAGTGTATTGTGGAGTGACATGTTTATTTGAGTGTTCAAACTTCCCTCTTTAGGTGGTTATTACTTCACATTCGTGAAGATCATAAAACCCACAGATTTCAAATGCCCAGATTCTTATTATTACATCAACTCAGTTGTTGAGGGGAGAGAAAATGAGAAGGACGTTGCTCCACCACTAAATCTATGTTTGGGCCTTGCTGAAAACAAAAAAAAAGAATTCACGGTGGCCAGAAAGTGCTATTTTCTACTGACTGTCTCTGGGGGCTCAAACAGAATCCATTTGTTTGATTGTTCGTTTTTCATTTTCACTCGTGTAGGGTACTTGTCCCCACACCTTCACCTTGTAGTTTGTCTGTTTCCTTGGATCTCAAGTGAGTATCCTGTTAGGAAGCACGTAGGTGTCTTGAGTTTCCATCCGTTCTTTTAACCCTGTGTCTTTTTTTATTTACAGCACTCAGAGCCTGACCTTTTATTCTGATGATTCAGAGCTGTGCCCTTATTGCACTTAAAAATTTTTTTTTGTTATCATTAATCTACAATCACGTGAAGAACATTATGTTTACTATGCACCCCCTTAACCAAGTCCACCAGCAAAAACCTCTTAAAGTCGCTGTCCATCAGCATAGTTGGATGCTTTAAACCCCTTCAGCATGTACCCCTTCAAAGACACCGATACAGTCGCTGTCAATCATGGAGTAGTAAGATGCTATATAACCTCTACTAGTCTTCTCTGTGTTGTACAGCACTCCCCATGTCCCGAGCGACCCCACGCAATATACATGGTAATCCTAATGCCCCCATTCTTTCTCCCTCCCCCGCACTTATCCCTCCATTCAGAACCAACCTGCCCAGTCCTTTTCCCTTTGGCAACTTTAATCAACTCTCGGGTTCTGTGAGTATCCTGATGTTTTTTTCCTTCAGTTTTTCTTTGTTGTTATACTGCACACATGAGTGATGTCATTTGATATTGTCTTTCCCCGCCTGACCTACTTTTCTGAAAATACCACTGTCTAGTTCCATCCACGTCATTGCAAAAGCAAGGATTTGTTTTCTTCTTATGACTGCTTACTGCACTTTTTAAACTGGATTTTATTCTTCTTTTTCGTTTGTAGTTTTGCTATGTGCTTCAACCATTGCTCTCATTGTTATGAGCAATAGCTTTGTGTTAATCGATATGAACCTATATCTATCTATCTGTCTGTCTATCAATCAATCAATCAATCAATCAATAATTTTCTGTCTGCCCATCTGTCCTTGTGTACAGAACAGTTAACCTCATATCCTATATCACTTTCCTACATTATGCTTCCAAAAATCTTGCAAGGTAACTAGGCTGTAGGGAGAGCACTGGGTTCACCGAGACACTTGCAGGTCCTGTCGGCCGAGTGTACCTACAAAACCAGGAAATGGTTGTGCAGGGACTTGAACCCGTGTCTCTATCCTCTGTCCTCTTTCATCTCCTTCTCACTTCCTGTCTGTATTTAGCCACATTCTTTCACTAAGTTCTCAATGAAGACCACAAGTATCCTTCCTCTGGGCCTGTGGTCGACAGAAAAGTAAACTTGTTGCTTTGTTCACCACCATGTTTGAAGGACATCTACGTGAACACCACTGATAGGATGGAGGGTCAAATAAAAAGGAACACCAATTTCTAGACAGGAGCAGTTGGGAGCTAAGAGTGTATTGTGGAGTGACATGTTTATTTGAGTGTCCAAACTTCCCTCTTTAGGTGGTTATTACTTCACATTCTTGAAGATCATATAACCCACAGATTTCAAAGGCCCTGATTCTTATTATTACAGCAACTCAGTTGTTGAGGCGAGAGAAAATGAGAAGGACGTAGCTCCACCACTAAATCTATGGCTGGGCCTTGCTGAAAACAAACAAAAAGAATTCACGGTGGCCAGATAGTGCTATTTTCTACTGACTGTCTATGGGAGCTCAAACAGAATGCATTTGTTTGTTTGTTTGTTTTTCAGTTTCACTCCTTTAGGGTACTTGTCCCCACACCTTCAGCTTGTAGTTTGTCTGTGTACTTGGAACTCAAGTGAGTCTCCTGTTAGGAAGCACATAGGTTTCTTGAGTTTTCATCATTTATTCTAACCCTGTGTCTTTTGTTTGCAGCACTCAGAGCCTGACCTTTTTTTCTGATGATTCAGAGCAGTGCCCTTATTGCACTTAAAAATTTTTTTTTGTTATCTTTAATCTACAATCACGTGAAGAACATTATGTTTACTATGCTCCCCCTTAACCAAGTCCACCAGCAAAAACCTCATAAAGTCGCTGTCCATCAGCATAGTTGGATGCTTTAAACCCCTTCAGCATGTACCCCTTCAAAGACACCGATACAGTCGCTGTCAATCATGGAGTAGTAAGATGCTATATAACCTCTACTAGTCTTCTCTGTGTTGTACAGCACTCCCCATCTCCCGAGCGACCCCACGCAATATACATGGTAATCCTAATGCCCCCATTCTTTCTCCGTCCCCCGCACTTATCCCTCCATTCAGAACCAACCTGCCCAGTCCTTTTCCCTTTGGCAAATTTTAGTCAACTCTCGGGTTCTGTGAGTATCGTGATGTTTTTTTTCCTTCAATTTTTCTTTGTTGTTATACCCCACACATGAGTGATATCATTTTATATTGTCTTTCCCCGCCTGACCTATTTTTCTGAAAATACTACTGTCTACCTCCATCCACGTCATTGCAAATGGCTGGATTTGTTTTCTTCTTATGGCTGCAAACGGCAGTTTTTAAACTGGACTTCTTTCTTCCTTTTAGTTTGTAATTTCGCTATGTGCTTTCACCATTGATCTCCTGGTTATGAGCAATAGCTTTGTGTTATTTAATATATAACTGTATGTATCTTTCTATCTATCTATCTGTCTATCCTTCTATCTTTCTATTTATCTATCTATCTTTCTATCTATCTATCTATCATCTATCTGTCTATCAATCTATGTTCCTATCTACCTATCATGTCTATCGTCTGTCTATCTATCATCTGTCATCTATCTATCTTTCTATGATTCAATCATCTTTTTGTCTGGCCATCTATCCTTATGTACAGGACAGTTAACAACATCGCCTATGTCACTTCCCTACATTATGCTTCCAAAAATATTGCAAAGTAACTAGTACTTAGGGAGAGCACTGGGTTCACTGAGACACTTGCAGGTCGAGTCAGTCGCTTGTGCTTACAAATCCAGTAATTTATGGTGGTGCAGGGACTTGCAACCATATCTCTGTCCTCTTTTACCTCCTTCTCGCTTGCTGACTGTATTCAGCCACATTCGTTGACTAAGTGCTTCCAGAAGACCACAACTGTCCTTCCTCTGAGCCTGTTTAGACAGAAAAGTATACTTGGTGCTTTGCTCACCACCAAGTTTGAGGGACAATGGCATGATCACCGCTGATAGGAGGAGGGACAAATAAAAAGAACACCTATTTCTAGGCAGCAGCATTTGGGAGCAAAGAGAGTGTTGTGGAGTTACGTGTTTGTTTGAGTGTCCAAATTATCCTCTTTAGGTGGTTATTACCACTTTACATTCAAGAACATCATAAAATCCACTGATTTCAAAAGTCCAGACACATATTATTACAGCAATTCAGTTGTTGAGGTAAGAAAAAATGAGAAGGACGTTGCTTTACCACTAAATTTATGGCTGGGCACTGCTGAAACCAAACAAAAAGAATTCATGGTGTCTAGATAGGGCTATTTTCTACTGACTGTCTCTGGGGACTCAAACAAAATCCATTTGTTTGTTTGTTTGCTTTTCAGTTACACTTGTGTAGGGTTGCTGTCCCCACCCCTTCGGATTGTAGTTTGTCTGTGTCTTTGGATCTCAAGTGAGTCTCCTATAGGGGAGAACTTAGGTGATCTTGAGTTTTCATCCCTTCTTTTAACCCTGTGTCTTTTGTTTGGAGCTCGCAAAGCCTGTTTTATTGCTGTGCCCATTTTGCACATAAAAACATTTTTTTTTAACATTAATCTGCAATCACGTGAAGAACATCATATTTACTAGGCTCCCACCTTCACCAAGTCCCCACCAAAACCTCTTACAGTCGTTGTCCATAAGCATTGTTGTATGCTGTAGACTGCTTCACCATGTCCTCCCACAAACACCCCACTACAGTCGCTGTCCATCAGCGTGTAGTAAATGCTGTAGAATCTCTACTTGTCTTCTCTGTGTTTTACATCCCTCCCTTTGGCCCCCCGAGCCCACGCATTATACATGTTAATCCTAATGTCCCTTTTTCTCCCTGCCCTTATCCCTCCCTTCCCACACACCCTGCCCATTCCCTTTCCCTTTGGTAACTGTTATTGAACTCTCGGGTTCTGTGAGTCTGCTGCTGTTTATTTCCTCCAGTTTTTCTTTGTTGTTATACTCCACACATGAGTGAAATAATTGGCTACTTGTCTTTCTCCACCTGGTATATATCACTGAGCATGCTACCGTCTAGCTACATCCACATCCTTGTAAATGGTAGGATTTGTTTTCTTCTTATGGCTGCTTACTGCACTTTTTAAACTGGACTTCATTCTTCCTTTTTGTTTGTAGTTTCCCTATGTGCTTTCACCATTGATCTGTTGGTTATGAACAATAGATTTGTGTTAATCAATATCTATCTGAATCTGTGTAACTGTCTGTCTATCTATCCATCTATCTATCTATCTATCCTGCTATCTTTCTATGTATCTCTCTATCTTCCTATCATCTATCTATCATGTCTATCATCTATCTATAATCTCTCATCTATCTATGTATCTATGAATCAATCATCTTTGTGTCTTCCCATCTATCCTTATGTACAGAACAGTTAACAACATCGCCTATGTCACTTCCCTACATTATGCTTTCAAAAATCTTGCCAATTAACTAGGACGTATGGTGAGCACTGGGTACAATGAGACAATTGCAGGTCGAGTCCGCCGCGTGTGCTTACAAAACCAGTAAATGGTTTTCCATTGACTTGAACCCATATCACTGTCTCTGTCCTCTTTTACTTCCTTCTCACCTGCTGACTCTAATTTGCCACAATAATTGACTAAGTCTTCCTTGAAGACCACAAGTATCCTTCCTCTGGTTCTGTTGTTGTCAGAAAAGTATACTTGGTGCTTTTCTCATCACCAAGTATGAAGGACATCGGTGTGATCACCTCTGATAGGAGGAGGGACAAATAAAAATTAACACCTATTTCTAGACAGGAGCAGTTTTGTACAAAAGTGTGTTGTGGAGTGACGTGTTTATTTGAGTGTCCAACCTTCACACTTAAGTGGTTATTACATTTTTACATTCATGAAAATCATAAAATGCACTGATTTCAAAAGCACAGAAACATATTATTACAGCAATTCTGTTATTGAGGTGAGAAAAATTGAGAAGTACTTTGCTGTTCAAAGGAATCTATTTCTGGGCACTGCTGAAACAAAACAAAAAAAAATTCATGGTGGCCAGGTAGGGCTATTTTCTACTTTCTGGGGACTCAAAACAGAATCCATTTGTTTGTTTGGTTGTTTCTCAGTTTCACATTTTTTGGGTACCTGTCACCGCCCCTTCAGCTTTTAATTTGTCCGTGTCCTGGGATCTCAAGTGAGTCTCCTGTAAGGGAGCACATACATGATCTTGTGTGAAAGATAGCTTAGTTTAGTATGATGCTTTCCTCTCTAGCTACCTATCTATCTCTTTACCTGTCTATGTAATCTTTCTATCTATCTATCTGTCATGTATCTATGTATGGTCTGTCATCTATCTACTATCATCTGTGTATCTATCTAATTAATCTATCATCTATATGTATGTATATCAGTCGAATCTATGTATCAATCATTTGTCTCTCTCTATATCTGTTTTCTCACTTTTGTCAACGTTCTGTCCCTAGGTGCACTTTGATTCCTCTGTGTCCTTCTCAGTCTCAATTCCTTGTGTTTGTTTTTGTGAGTTAGCTGTGTGTTTGGGTCTTGAGAGGAGTGGCCTTGGGTGGGAACTTCTCCTGCGTAGGTGGCACGAGACTGCTGTTTGTGGATAGTGTCGTTGGTGGGCTGCGCTCTTGAAACTGTTCTGCCCCAGGGACGTTCCTGCTGTGGCGGCTGCATGAGCTGCAGGGAATATCCGAGGCCCCATGCAGGGAGCACCCTGGTGGGCCTGCGGTGTCGGTGGTAGGTATATGCCCAGTAGTATGTATTTTTGCCTGTGCACCAATGTTACCTCGGTGGCCCTGCTTGGTGGCCCATCTTCAGAGAGTATGTGTTTAGTCACTGGTTTAGGGAACTGCCTTTTGGTGACACGCAGGGTCCTTCTGGGCCAGTGGACCATGGACTTGCTGAGATGGCAGCCCAGCTAGCTTGTGGGGAAACTGCTCCACTCTGCTGTCAAGGTGGAGGTGGAATTTCAGTGCATTTACGCATTTAGATGTGAGTGAGGTCTATCTGAAATGGAATAGTAGCGTTGAGAGCTATGTTTCCACCAACTCAACTTGTAGTTCATCTTCGTCCTTGGATCTCAAGTTAGTCTCCTGTAAGGGAGCACGTAGGTGGTCTTGAGTTTTCATCCCTTCTTTTAACCCTGTGTCTTTACATTGGAGTCCTGAAGATCCTGTCCTTTTATTATGAGAATTGAGAGCTATGTCCTTATTGCACTTAAAAAATTTTTTTTGTTATCATTAATCCACAATCACGCAAAGAACATTATGATCACCAAGTACACCACGTCCCCCCCAAAAACCCCATTACAGTAGCTGTCCATCAGCATAGTTGGATGCTGTAGACCCCTTCACCATGTCCCCCCCACACCCCGTTACAGTCGCTTTCCATCAGCGTGTAGTAAGATGCTGTAGAATCACTACTGGTCTTCTCTGTGTTGTACAGCCCTCCCCATGCTCCCCCCACCCACACATTATACATGCTAATCCTAATGCCCCCTTTCTTTCTCCCCACATTTATCAAACCCTTCCCACCCACCCTGCCTAGTCCCTTTCCCTTTTATTAGCTGTTAGTCCACTCTTGGGTTCTGTGAGTCTGCTGCTGTTTTTTTCCTTCAGTTTTTCTTTGTTGTTATACTCAACACATGAGTGAAATCATTTGGTACTTGCCTTTCTCCGCATGGCCTTTTTCACTGAGCATAATATCCTCTAGCTCCATCCACGTTGTTCAAATGGTAGGATTTTTTTCTTCTTAAGGCTGCTAACTGTACTTTTTAAACTAGATTTCTGTCTTCTCTTTTGTCTGTAGTTTCGCTATGTGCTTTCACCATTGCTCTCCTCGTTATTAGCAATAACTTTACTTTAATCAATATGTACCAATATCTATCTATCCATCTGTCTGTCTGTCTATCTATCTATCTATCTATCTATCTATTTATCTATCTATCTATCTATCTATCTATCTATCTATCTATCTAACTATCTATCTATCTATCTATCTTCCTATCATCTACCTATGATGTCTATCATCATTCTATGTACCTATCTATCTATCTTTCATCTGTCGTCTGTCTAGCTATCTATCTATGAATCAATCATCTTTCTGTCTGGCCATCTATCCTTATGTACAGAACACTTAACAACATCGCCTTTGTCGCTTCCCTACATTATGCTTCTAAAAATCTTTCAAGGTAACTAGGCTGTAGGAATAGCACTCGGTTCACCGAGACACTTGCAGGTCGAGTCAGCCACGTGTACCTACAAAACCAGTAAATGGTTGTGCAGGGACTTGAACCTGTGTCTGTATCCTCTATTATCTTCTTCTCACTGGCTGTCTCTATTTAGCCACATTCATTGACTAAGTGCTCCGTGAAGACCACAAGTATTGTTTCTCTGGGCCTGTTGTCCACAGAAAGAAAACTTGGTGCTTTGCTCACCACCATGTTTGAGGGACATCGGCGTGATCACCGCTGATAGGATGGAACAACAAATGAAAAGGAACACCAGTTGCTAGACAGGAGCACTTGGGAGCAAATAGTGTGTTGTGGAGTGACGTGTTTATTTCAGTGTCCAAACTTCCCTCTTTATATAGTTATTACTTCTTTACATTCATGAACTTCATAAAACCCACTGATCTCGAAGGTCCAGACGTATACTTTTACAGCAATTCAATTGTTGAGTTGAGAGAAAATGAGAAAGACGTTGCTGTACCACTAAATCTATGGCTGGGCAATGCTGAAACCAAACAAAAAGAATTCACGTTGGCCAGATAGGGCTATTTTCTACTGACTGTCTCTGTGGACTCAAAAAGAATCCATTCTAGGATAGTTTGTTTTTCAGTTTCACTGTGTTGGGTAACTGTTCACACCGCTTCGGCTTTTAGATTGTCTGTGTCCTTGGATCTCAAGAGAGTCTCCTGTGAGGGAGCACGAAGGTGGTCTTGAGTTTTCATCCCTTCTTTTATCCCTGTGTCATTTGTTTGGAGCACTCAAAGGATGGTCTTTTATTCTGATGATTCAGAGCTGTGCCCTTATTGCACTTAAAAAATTCTTTTTGTTATCATTAATCTACAATCACGTGAAGAACATTATGTTTCCTAGACTCCCCAATACACCAAGTCCCTCCCTAAAACCTCTTACAGTTGCTGTCAGTTAGCAGAGATGGATGCTGTAGACCAGTTCACGATGTACCCAACACACACCCCATTACAGTCGCTGTCCTTCAGCGTGTAGTAAGAATCTGTAGAATATCTACTTGTCTTTTCTGTGTTGTACAGCACTCGCCATGCGACCACGCCCTCACGAATTATACATGCTTATCCTAATCTCCCTTTTCTTTCTCCCCACCCTTATCCCTCCCTTCCCAACCACCCTTCTCAGTCCTTTTCCCTTTCGTAACTGTTACTCCACATTCGGATTCTGTTCGTCTGCTGCTGTTTTTATTTTTCAGTGTTTCTTTTTTGTTATACTCCACACATGAGTGAAATCATTTGGTACTTGTCTTACTCCGCCTGGAATATTTCACTGAGCATACTACCGTCTCGCTCCATCCACGTCATTGCAAATGGTATCATTTGTTTTCTTCTTATGGCTGCAAACTGCAGTTTTTAAACTGGACTTCATTCTTCCTTTTAGTTTGTAGTTTCGCTATGTGCTTTCACCATTGATCTCCTGGTTATGAGCAATAGCTTTGTGTTATTTAATATGTATCTGTATGTATCTTTCTATCTATCTATCTGTCTATCTATCTATCTGTCTATCCCTCTATCTTTCTATTTATCTATCTATCTTTCTATCTATCTATCTATCTATCATCTATCTGTCTATCAATCTATGTTCCTATCTACCTATCATGTCTATCGTCGGTCTATCTGTCATCTGTCATCTATCTATCTATCTATGAATCAATCATCTTTTTGTCTGGCCATCTATCCTTATGTACAGGACAGTTAACAACATCGCCTATGTCACTTCCCTACATTATGCTTCCAAAAATATTGCAAAGTAACTAGTCCTTAGGGATAGCACTGGGTTCACTGAGACACTTGCAGGTCGAGTCAGCCTCTTGTGCTTAAAAATCCAGTAATTTATGGTGGTGCAGGGACTTGCCCCCATCTCTCTGTCCTCTGTCCTCTTTTACCTCCTTCTCGCTTGCTGACTGTATTCAGCCACATTCGTTGACTAAGTGCTTCCAGAAGACCACAACTGTCCTTCCTCTGAGCCTGTTTAGACAGAAAAGTATACTTGGTGCTTTGCTCACCACCAAGTTTGAGGGACAATGGCATGATCACCGCTGATAGGAGGAGGGACAAATAAAAAGAACACCTATTTCTAGGCAGCAGCATTTGGGAGCAAAGAGAGTGTTGTGGAGTTACGTGTTTGTTTGAGTGTCCAAACTATCCTCTTTAGGTGGTTATTACTACTTTACTTTCAAGAACATCATAAAATCCACTGATTTCAAAAGCCCAGACACATATTATTACAGCAATTCAGTTGTTGAGGTGAGAAAAAATGAGAAGGACGTTGCTGTACCACTAAATCTATGGCTGGGCACTGCTGAAACCAAACAAAAAGAATTCACGGTGTCTAGATAGGACTATTTTCTACTGACTGTCTCTGGGGACTCAAACAAAATCCATTTGTTTGTTTGTTTGCTTTTCAGTTACACTTGTGTAGGGTTGCTGTCCCCACCCCTTCGGATTGTAGTTTGTCTGTGTCTTTGGATCTCAAGTGAGTCTCCTATAGGGGAGAACTTAGGTGATCTTGAGTTTTCATCCCTTCTTTTAACCCTGTGTCTTTTGTTTGGAGCTCGCAAAGCCTGTTTTATTGCTGTGCCCATATTTCACTTAAAAACATTTTTTTTAGCATTAATCTGCAATCACGTGAAGAACATCATATTTACTAGGCTCCCACCTTCACCAAGTCCCCACCAAAACCTCTTACAGTCGTTGTCCATAAGCATTGTTGTATGCTGTAGACTGCTTCACCATGTCAACCCACAAACACCCCATTTCAGTCGCTGTCCATCAGCGTGTAGTAAATGCTGTAGAATCTCTACTTGTCTTCTCTGTGTTGTACATCCCTCCCTTTGCACCCCGAGCACACGCATTATACATGATACTCCTAATGTCCCCTTTCTTCTCCCTGCCCTTATCCCTCCCTTCCCACACACCCTGCCCATTCCCTTTCCCTTTGGTAACTGTTATTGAACTCTCGGGATCTGTGAGTCTGCTGCTGTTTATTTCCTCCAGTTTTTCTTTGTTGTTATACTCCACACATGAGTGAAATCATTGGCTACTTGTCTTTCTCCTCCTGGTATATATCACTGAGCATGCTACCGTCTAGCTACATCCACATCCTTGCAAATGGTAGGATTTGTTTTCTTCTTATGGCTGCTTACTGCACTTTTTAAACTGGACTTCATTCTTCCTTTTTGTTTGTAGTTTCCCTATGTGCTTTCACCATTTATCTGTTGGTTATGAGCAATAGCTTTGTGTTAATCGATATCTATCTGAATCTGTGTAACTGTCTGTCTATCTATCAATCTATCTATCTATCCTTCTATCTTTCTCTCTATGTATCTCTCTATCTTCCTATCATCTAACTATCGTGTCTATCGTCTATCTATAATCTCTCATCTATCTATGTATCTATGAATCAATCATCTTTTTGTCTTCCCATCTATCCTCATGTACAGAACAGTTAACAACATCGCCTATGTCACTTCCCTACATTATGCTTCCAAAAATCTTGCCAAGTAACTAGGACGTATGAAGAGCACTGGGTACACTGAGACAATTGCAGGTCGAGTCTGCCGCGTGTGCTTACAAAACCAGTAAATGGTTGTCCAGGGACTTGAACCCATATCTCTGTCCTCTGTCCTCTTTTACCTCCTTCTCGCCTGCTGACTCTAATTTGCCACAATAATTGACTAAGTCTTCCCTGAAGACCACAAGTATCCTCCCCCTGGGCCTGTTGTAGTCAGAAAAGCATACTTGGTGCTTTGCTCATCACCAAGTATGAAGGACATTGGCGTGATGACCTCTGATAGGAGGAGGGACAAATAAAAATGAACACCTATTTCTAGACAGGAGCAGTTTTGAAAAAAGAGTGTGTTGTGGAGTGACATGTTTATTTGAGTGTCCAACCTTCACTCTTAAGTGGTTATTTTTTTTTACATTCATGAACATCATAAAACGCACTGATTTCAAAAGCCCAGACGCATTTTATTACAGCAATTCTGTTATTGAGGTGAGAAAAATTGAGAAGGACTTTGCTGTACAACGGAATCTATTTCTGGGTACTGCTGAAACCAAACAAAAAAAAATTCATGGTGGCCAGCTAGCGCTATTTTCTACTGACTGTCTCTGGGGACTCAAACAGAATCCATTTGTTTGTTTTTTTGTTTCTCAGTTTCACTTTTTTTAGGTACCTGTCACCGCCCCTTCAGCTTTTAATTTGTCCGTGTCCTGGGATCTCAAGTGAGTCTCCTGTAAGGGAGCACATACATGATCTTGAGTGAAAGATAGCTTAGTTTAGTAAGATGCTTTCCTATCTACCTACCTATCTATCTCTTTACCTATCTATGTAATCTTTCTATCTATCTATCTGTCATCTATCTATGTATGGTCTGTCATCTATCTACTATCATCTGTGTATCTATCTAATTAATCTATCATCTATATGTATGTATATCAGTCGAATCTGTGTATCAATCATTTGTCTCTCTCTATAACTGTTTTCTCACTTTTGTCAACGTTCTGTCCCTAGGTGCACTTTGATTCCTCTGTGTCCTTCTCAGCCTCAATTCCTTGTGTTTGTTTTTGTGAGTTAGCTGTGTGTTTGTGTCTTGAGAGGAGTGGCCTTGGGTGGAACTTCTCCTGCGTAGGTGGCACGAGTCTGCTGGGTGTGGATAGTGTGGTTGGTGGGCTGCGCTCTTGAAACTGTGCAGCCCAGTGCCCTCCAGCTGCTCTGCCCCTGGGCCGTTCCTGCTGTGGCGGCTGCATGAGCTGCAGGGAATATCCGAGGCCCGATGCAGGGAGCACCCTCGCGGGCCTCCGGGGTCCGTGGTAGGTACATGCCCAGTAGTATGTCTTTTTGCCTGTGCACCGATGTTACCTCGGTGGCCCTGCTTGGTGGCCCAACTTCAGAGAGTATGTGTGTAGTCACTGGTTAAGGGAACTGCCTTTTGGTGACACGCGGGGTTCTTCTGGGCCAGTGGCCCATGGAATTGGTGAGGTGGCAGCCCAGCTAGCTTGTGGGGAAACTGCTCCCCTCTGCTGTCAAGGTGGAGGTGGAATTTCAGTGCATTTACGCATTTTGATGTGAGTGAGGTCTATCTGAAATGGAATAGTAGCGTTGAGAGCTATGTTTCCACCCCCTCAACTTGTAGTTCATCTTCGTCCTTGGATCTCAAGTTAGTCCCCTGTAAGGCAGCACGCAGGTGGTCTTGAGTTTTCATCCCTTCTTTTAACCCTGTGTCTTTACATTGGAGTCCTGAAGAGCCTGTCCTTTTATTCTGAGAATTGAGAGCTATGTCCTTATTGCACTTAAAAAATTTTTTTTGTTATCATTAATCCACAATCACGCAAAGAACATTATGATCACCAAGTACACCACGTCCCCCCCAAAAACCCCATTACAGTAGCTGTCCATCAGCATAGTTGGATGCTGTAGACCCCTTCACCATGTCCACCCACACCCCGTTACAGTCGCTTTCCATCAGCGTGTAGTAAGATGCTGTAGAATCACTACTGGTCTTCTCTGTGTTGTACTGCCCTCCCCATGCTCCCCCCACCCACACATTATACATGCTAATCCTAATGCCCCCTTTCTTTCTCCCCACATTTATGAAACCCTTCCCACCCACCCTGCCTAGTCCCTTTCCCTTTGGTAGCTGTTAGTCCACTCTTGGGTTCTGTGAGTCTGCTGCTGTTTTTTTCCTTCAGTTTTTCTTTGTTGTTTTACTCAACACATGAGTGAAATCATTTGGTACTTGTCTTTCTCCGCATGGCCTTTTTCACTGAGCATAATATCCTCTAGCTCCATCCACGTTGTTCAAATGATAGGATTTTTTTCTTCTTACGGCTCTTTACTGTACTTTTTAAACTAGATTTCTGTCTTCTCTTTTGTCTGTAGTTTCGCTATGTGCTTTCACCATTGCTCTCCTCGTTATTAGCAATAACTTTACGTTAATCAATATGTACCAATATCTATCTATCCATCTGTCTGTCTGTCTATCTATCTATCTATCTATCTATCTATCTATCTATCTATCTATCTAACTATCTATCTATCTATCTATCTTCCTATCATCTGCCTATGATGTCTATCATCATTCTGTGTACCTATCTATCTATCTTTCATCTGTCGTCTGTCTAGCTATCTATCTATGAATCAATCATCTTTCTGTCTGGCCATCTATCCTTATGTACAGAACACTTAACAACATCGCCTTTGTCGCTTCCCTACATTATGCTTCTAAAAATCTTTCAAGGTAACTAGGCTGTAGGAAGAGCACTCGGTTCACCAAGACACTTGCAGGTCGAATCAGCCACGTGTACCTACAAAACCAGTAAATGGTTGTGCAGGGACTTGAACCTGTGTCTGTATCCTCTATTATCTTCTTCTCACTGGCTGACTCTATTTAGCCACATTCATTGACTAAGTGCTCCGTGAAGACCACAAGTATTGTTTCTCTGGGCCTGTTGTCCACAGAAAGAAAACTTGGTGCTTTGCTCACCACCATGTTTGAGGGACATCGGCGTGATCACCGCTGATAGGATGGAACGACAAATGAAAAGGAACACCAGTTGCTAGACAGGAGCACTTGGGAGCAAAGAGTGTGTTGTGGAGTGACGTGTTTATTTCAGTGTCCAAACTTCCCTCTTTATATAGTTATTACTTCTTTACATTCATGAACTTCATAATACCCACTGATCTCAAAGGTCCAGACGTATACTTTTACAGCAATTCAATTGTTGAGTTGAGAGAAAATGAGAAAGACGTTGCTGTACCACTAAATCTATGGCTGGGCAATGCTGAAACCAAACAAAAAGAATTCACGTTGGCCAGATAGGGCTATTTTCTACTGACTGTCTCTGTTGACTCAAACAGAATCCATTCTAGGATTGTTTGTTTTTCAGTTTCACTGTGTTGGGTACCTGTACACACCCCTTCGGCTTTTAGATTGTCTGTGTCCTTGGATCTCAAGAGAGTCTCCTGTAAGGGAGCACGAAGGTGGTCTTGAGTTTTCATCCCTTCTTTTAACCCTGTGTCATTTGTTTGGAGCACTCAAAGCCTGTCCTTTTATTCTGACGATTCAGAGCTGTGCCCTTATTGCACTTAAAAAATTGTTTTTGTTATCATTAATCTACAATCACGTGAAGAACATTATGTTTACTAGACTCCCCCCTTCACCAAGTCCCTCCCAAAAACCTCTTACAGTTGCTGTCAGTTAGCAGAGATGGATGCTGTAGACCCGTTCACGATGTACCCCCCCCCACACCCCATTACAGTTGCTGTCCTTCCGCGTGTAGTAAGATGCTGTAGAATATCTACTTGTCTTCTCTGTGTTGTACAGCACTCGCCATGCGACCCCATCCTCACGCATTATACATGCTTATCCTAATCTCCCTTTTCTTTCTCCCCACCCTTATTCCACCCTTCCCAACCACCCTTCTCAGTCCTTTTCCCTTTGGTAACTGTTACTCCACATTCGGGTTCTGTGAGTCTGCTGCTGTTTTTTTTTTTCAGTGTTTCTTTGTTGTTATACTCCACACATGAGTGAAATCATTTGGTACTTGTCTTTCTCCGCCTGGAATATTTCACTGAGCATGCTTCCGTCTCTCTCCATCCACGTCATTGCAAATGGTAGCATTTGTTTTCTTCTTATAGCTGCAAATGGCAGTTTTAAACTGGACTTCATTCTTCCTTTTAGTTTGTAGTTTCGCTATGTGCTTTCACCATTGATCTCCTGGTTATGAGCAATAGCTTTGTGTTATTTAATATGTATCTGTATGTATCTTTCTATCTATCTATCTGTCTATCCTTCTATCTTTCTATTTATCTATCTATCTTTCTATCTATCTATCTATCTATCTATCATCTATCTGTCTATCAATCTATGTTCCTATCTACCTATCATGTCTATCGTCGGTCTATCTGTCATCTGTCATCTATCTATCTATCTATGAATCAATCATCTTTTTGTCTGGCCATTTATCCTTATGTACAGGACAGTTAACAACATCGCCTATGTCACTTCCCTACATTATGCTTCCAAAAATATTGCAAAGTAACTAGTCCTTAGGGAGAGCACTGGGTTCACTGAGACACTTGCAGGTCGAGTCAGCCGCTTGTGCTTAAAAATCCAGTAGTTTATGGTGGTGCAGGGACTTGCACCCATCTCTCTGTCCTCTATCCTCTTTTACCTCCTTCTCACTTGCTGACTGTATTCAGCCACATTCGTTGACTAAGTGCTTCCAGAAGACCACAACTGTCCTTCCTCTGAGCCTGTTTAGACAGAAAAGTATACTTGGTGCTTTGCTCACCACCAAGTTTGAGGGACAACGGCATGATCACCGCTGATAGGAGGAGGGGCAAATAAAAAGAACACCTATTTCTAGGCAGCAGCATTTGGGAGCAAAGAGAGTGTTGTGGAGTTACGTGTTTGTTTGAGTGTCCAAACTATCCTCTTTAGGTGGTTATTACTACTTTACTTTCAAGAACATCATAAAATCCACTGATTTCAAAAGCCCAGACACATATTATTACAGCAATTCAGTTGTTGAGGTGAGAAAAAATGAGAAGGACGTTGCTGTACCACTAAATCTATGGCTGGGCACTGCTGAAACCAAACAAAAAGAATTCACGGTGTCTAGATAGGGCTATTTTCTACTGACTGTCTCTGGGGACTCAAACAAAATCCATTTGTTTGTTTGTTTGCTTTTCAGTTACACTTGTGTAGGGTTGCTGTCCCCACCCCTTCGGATTGTAGTTTGTCTGTGTCTTTGGATCTCAAGTGAGTCTCCTATAGGGGAGAACTTAGGTGATCTTGAGTTTTCATCCCTTCTTTTAACCCTGTGTCTTTTGTTTGGAGCTCGCAAAGCCTGTTTTATTGCTGTGCCCATATTGCACTTAAAAACATTTTTTTTATCATTAATCTGCAATCACGTGAAGAACATCATATTTACTAGGCTCCCACCTTCACCAAGTCCCCACCAAAACCTCTTACAGTCGTTGTCCATAAGCATTGTTGTATGCTGTAGACTGCTTCACCATGTCAACCCACAAACACCCCATTTCAGTCGCTGTCCATCAGCGTGTAGTAAATGCTGTAGAATCTCTACTTGTCTTCTCTGTGTTGTACATCCCTCCCTTTGCACCCCGAGCACACGCATTATACATGATACTCCTAATGTCCCCTTTCTTCTCCCTGCCCTTATCCCTCCCTTCCCACACACCCTGCCCATTCCCTTTCCCTTTGGTAACTGTTATTGAACTCTCGGGATCTGTGAGTCTGCTGCTGTTTATTTCCTCCAGTTTTTCTTTGTTGTTATACTCCACACATGAGTGAAATCATTGGCTACTTGTCTTTCTCCACCTGGTATATATCACTGAGCATGCTACCGTCTAGCTACATCCACATCCTTGCAAATGGTAGGATTTGTTTTCTTCTTATGGCTGCTTACTGCACTTTTTAAACTGGACTTCATTCTTCCTTTTTGTTTGTAGTTTCCCTATGTGCTTTCACCATTTATCTGTTGGTTATGAGCAATAGCTTTGTGTTAATCGATATCTATCTGAATCTGTGTAACTGTCTGTCTATCTATCAATCTATCTATCTATCTATCCTTCTATCTTTCTCTCTATGTATCTCTCTATCTTCCTATCATCTAACTATCGTGTCTATCGTCTATCTATAATCTCTCATCTATCTATGTATCTATGAATCAATCATCTTTTTGTCTTCCCATCTATCCTCATGTACAGAACAGTTAACAACATCGCCTATGTCACTTCCCTACATTATGCTTCCAAAAATCTTGCCAAGTAACTAGGACGTATGAAGAGCACTGGGTACACTGAGACAATTGCAGGTCGAGTCTGCCGCGTGTGCTTACAAAACCAGTAAATGGTTGTCCAGGGACTTGAACCCATATCTCTGTCCTCTGTCCTCTTTTACCTCCTTCTCGCCTGCTGACTCTAATTTGCCACAATAATTGACTAAGTCTTCCCTGAAGACCACAAGTATCCTCCCCCTGGGCCTGTTGTAGTCAGAAAAGCATACTTGGTGCTTTGCTCATCACCAAGTATGAAGGACATTGGCGTGATCACCTCTGATAGGAGGAGGGACAAATAAAAATGAACACCTATTTCTAGACAGGAGCAGTTTTGAAAAAAGAGTGTGTTGTGGAGTGACGTGTTTATTTGAGTGTCCAACCTTCACTCTTAAGTGGTTATTTTTTTTTACATTCATGAACATCATAAAACGCACTGATTTCAAAAGCCCAGACGCATTTTATTACAGCAATTCTGTTATTGAGGTGAGAAAAATTGAGAAGGACTTTGCTGTACAACGGAATCTATTTCTGGGTACTGCTGAAACCAAACAAAAAAAAATTCATGGTGGCCAGCTAGCGCTATTTTCTACTGACTGTCTCTGGGGACTCAAACAGAATCCATTTGTTTGTTTTTTTGTTTCTCAGTTTCACTTTTTTTAGGTACCTGTCACCGCCCCTTCAGCTTTTAATTTGTCCGTGTCCTGGGATCTCAAGTGAGTCTCCTGTAAGGGAGCACATACATGATCTTGAGTGAAAGATAGCTTAGTTTAGTAAGATGCTTTCCTATCTACCTACCTATCTATCTCTTTACCTATCTATGTAATCTTTCTATCTATCTATCTGTCATCTATCTATGTATGGTCTGTCATCTATCTACTATCATCTGTGTATCTATCTAATTAATCTATCATCTATATGTATGTATATCAGTCGAATCTGTGTATCAATCATTTGTCTCTCTCTATAACTGTTTTCTCACTTTTGTCAACGTTCTGTCCCTAGGTGCACTTTGATTCCTCTGTGTCCTTCTCAGCCTCAATTCCTTGTGTTTGTTTTTGTGAGTTAGCTGTGTGTTTGTGTCTTGAGAGGAGTGGCCTTGGGTGGAACTTCTCCTGCGTAGGTGGCACGAGTCTGCTGGGTGTGGATAGTGTGGTTGGTGGGCTGCGCTCTTGAAACTGTGCAGCCCAGTGCCCTCCAGCTGCTCTGCCCCTGGGCCGTTCCTGCTGTGGCGGCTGCATGAGCTGCAGGGAATATCCGAGGCCCGATGCAGGGAGCACCCTCGCGGGCCTCCGGGGTCCGTGGTAGGTACATGCCCAGTAGTATGTCTTTTTGCCTGTGCACCGATGTTACCTCGGTGGCCCTGCTTGGTGGCCCAACTTCAGAGAGTATGTGTGTAGTCACTGGTTAAGGGAACTGCCTTTTGGTGACACGCGGGGTTCTTCTGGGCCAGTGGCCCATGGACTTGGTGAGGTGGCAGCCCAGCTAGCTTGTGGGGAAACTGCTCCCCTCTGCTGTCAAGGTGGAGTTGGAATTTCAGTGCATTTACGCATTTTGATGTGAGTGAGGTCTATCTGAAATGGAATAGTAGCGTTGAGAGCTATGTTTCCACCCCCTCAACTTGTAGTTCATCTTCGTCCTTGGATCTCAAGTTAGTCCCCTGTAAGGCAGCACGCAGGTGGTCTTGAGTTTTCATCCCTTCTTTTAACCCTGTGTCTTTACATTGGAGTCCTGAAGAGCCTGTCCTTTTATTCTGAGAATTGAGAGCTATGTCCTTATTGCACTTAAAAAATTTTTTTTGTTATCATTAATCCACAATCACGCAAAGAACATTATGATCACCAAGTACACCACGTCCCCCCCAAAAACCCCATTACAGTAGCTGTCCATCAGCATAGTTGGATGCTGTAGACCCCTTCACCATGTCCCCCCCACACCCCGTTACAGTCGCTTTCCATCAGCGTGTAGTAAGATGCTGTAGAATCACTACTGGTCTTCTCTGTGTTGTACTGCCCTCCCCATGCTCCCCCCACCCACACATTATACATGCTAATCCTAATGCCCCCTTTCTTTCTCCCCACATTTATGAAACCCTTCCCACCCACCCTGCCTAGTCCCTTTCCTTTGGTAGCTGTTAGTCCACTCTTGGGTTCTGTGAGTCTGCTGCTGTTTTTTTCCTTCAGTTTTTCTTTGTTGTTTTACTCAACACATGAGTGAAATCATTTGGTACTTGTCTTTCTCCGCATGGCCTTTTTCACTGAGCATAATATCCTCTAGCTCCATCCACGTTGTTCAAATGGTAGGATTTTTTTCTTCTTACGGCTCTTTACTGTACTTTTTAAACTAGATTTCTGTCTTCTCTTTTGTCTGTAGTTTCGCTATGTGCTTTCACCATTGCTCTCCTCGTTATTAGCAATAACTTTACGTTAATCAATATGTACCAATATCTATCTATCCATCTGTCTGTCTGTCTATCTATCTATCTATCTATCTATCTATCTATCTATCTATCTATCTATCTAACTATCTATCTATCTATCTATCTTCCTATCATCTACCTATGATGTCTATCATCATTCTATGTACCTATCTATCTATCTTTCATCTGTCGTCTGTCTAGCTATCTATCTATGAATCAATCATCTTTCTGTCTGGCCATCTATCCTTATGTACAGAACACTTAACAACATCGCCTTTGTCGCTTCCCTACATTATGCTTCTAAAAATCTTTCAAGGTAACTAGGCTGTAGGAAGAGCACTCGGTTCACCGAGACACTTGCAGGTCGAGTCAGCCACGTGTACCTACAAAACCAGTAAATGGTTGTGCAGGGACTTGAACCTGTGTCTGTATCCTCTATTATCTTCTTCTCACTGGCTGACTCTATTTAGCCACATTCATTGACTAAGTGCTCCGTGAAGACCACAAGTATTGTTTCTCTGGGCCTGTTGTCCACAGAAAGAAAACTTGGTGCTTTGCTCACCACCATGTTTGAGGGACATCGGCGTGATCACCGCTGATAGGATGGAACGACAAATGAAAAGGAACACCAGTTGCTAGACAGGAGCACTTGGGAGCAAAGAGTGTGTTGTGGAGTGACGTGTTTATTTCAGTGTCCAAACTTCCCTCTTTATATAGTTATTACTTCTTTACATTCATGAACTTCATAATACCCACTGATCTCAAAGGTCCAGACGTATACTTTTACAGCAATTCAATTGTTGAGTTGAGAGAAAATGAGAAAGACGTTGCTGTACCACTAAATCTATGGCTGGGCAATGCTGAAACCAAACAAAAAGAATTCACGTTGGCCAGATAGGGCTATTTTCTACTGACTGTCTCTGTTGACTCAAACAGAATCCATTCTAGGATTGTTTGTTTTTCAGTTTCACTGTGTTGGGTACCTGTACACACCCCTTCGGCTTTTAGATTGTCTGTGTCCTTGGATCTCAAGAGAGTCTCCTGTAAGGGAGCACGAAGGTGGTCTTGAGTTTTCATCCCTTCTTTTAACCCTGTGTCATTTGTTTGGAGCACTCAAAGCCTGTCCTTTTATTCTGACGATTCAGAGCTGTGAACTTATTGCACTTAAAAAATTGTTTTTGTTATCATTAATCTACAATCACGTGAAGAACATTATGTTTACTAGACTCCCCCCTTCACCAAGTCCCTCCCAAAAACCTCTTACAGTTGCTGTCAGTTAGCAGAGATGGATGCTGTAGACCCGTTCACGATGTACCCCCCCACACACCCCATTACAGTTGCTGTCCTTCCGCGTGTAGTAAGATGCTGTAGAATATCTACTTGTCTTCTCTGTGTTGTACAGCACTCGCCATGCGACCCCATCCTCACGCATTATACATGCTTATCCTAATCTCCCTTTTCTTTCTCCCCACCCTTATCCCTCCCTTCCCAACCACCCTTCTCAGTCCTTTTCCCTTTGGTAACTGTTACTCCACATTCGGGTTCTGTGAGTCTGCTGCTGTTTTTTTTTTTCAGTGTTTCTTTGTTGTTATACTCCACACATGAGTGAAATCATTTGGTACTTGTCTTTCTCCGCCTGGAATATTTCACTGAGCATGCTTCCGTCTCTCTCCATCCACGTCATTGCAAATGGTAGCATTTGTTTTCTTCTTATAGCTGCAAATGGCAGTTTTAAACTGGACTTCATTCTTCCTTTTAGTTTGTAGTTTCACTATGTGCTTTCACCATTGATCTCCTGGTTATGAGCAATAGCTTTGTGTTATTTAATATGTATCTGTATGTATCTTTCTATCTATCTATCTGTCTATCCTTCTATCTTTCTATTTATCTATCTATCTTTCTATCTATCTATCTATCTATCATCTATCTGTCTATCAATCTATGTTCCTATCTACCTATCATGTCTATCGTCGGTCTATCTGTCATCTGTCATCTATCTATCTATGTATGAATCAATCATCTTTTTTTCTGGCCATCTATCCTTATGTACAGGACAGTTAACAACATCGCCTATGTCACTTCCCTACATTATGCTTCCAAAAATATTGCAAAGTAACTAGTCCTTAGGGAGAGCACTGGGTTCACTGAGACACTTGCAGGTCGAGTCAGCCGCTTGTGCTTAAAAATCCAGTAATTTATGGTGGTGCAGGGACTTGCACCCATCTCTCTGTCCTCTGTCCTCTTTTACCTCCTTCTCGCTTGCTGACTGTATTCAGCCACATTCGTTGACTAAGTGCTTCCAGAAGACCACAACTGTCCTTCCTCTGAGCCTGTTTAGACAGAAAAGTATACTTGGTGCTTTGCTCACCACCAAGTTTGAGGGACAATGGCATGATCACCGCTGATAGGAGGAGGGACAAATAAAAAGAACACCTATTTCTAGGCAGCAGCATTTGGGAGCAAAGAGAGTGTTGTGGAGTTACGTGTTTGTTTGAGTGTCCAAACTATCCTCTTTAGGTGGTTATTACTACTTTACTTTCAAGAACATCATAAAATCCACTGATTTCAAAAGCCCAGACACATATTATTACAGCAATTCAGTTGTTGAGGTGAGAAAAAATGAGAAGGACGTTGCTGTACCACTAAATCTATGGCTGGGCACTGCTGAAACCAAACAAAAAGAATTCACGGTGTCTAGATAGGGCTATTTTCTACTGACTATCTCTGGGGACTCAAACAAAATCCATTTGTTTGTTTGTTTGCTTTTCAGTTACACTTGTGTAGGGTTGCTGTCCCCACCCCTTCGGATTGTAGTTTGTCTGTGTCTTTGGATCTCAAGTGAGTCTCCTATAGGGGAGAACTTAGGTGATCTTGAGTTTTCATCCCTTCTTTTAACCCTGTGTCTTTTGTTTGGAGCTCGCAAAGCCTGTTTTATTGCTGTGCCCATATTGCACTTAAAAACATTTTTTTTATCATTAATCTGCAATCACGTGAAGAACATCATATTTACTAGGCTCCCACCTTCACCAAGTCCCCACCAAAACCTCTTACAGTCGTTGTCCATAAGCATTGTTGTATGCTGTAGACTGCTTCACCATGTCAACCCACAAACACCCCATTTCAGTCGCTGTCCATCAGCGTGTAGTAAATGCTGTAGAATCTCTACTTGTCTTCTCTGTGTTGTACATCCCTCCCTTTGCACCCCGAGCACACGCATTATACATGATACTCCTAATGTCCCCTTTCTTCTCCCTGCCCTTATCCCTCCCTTCCCACACACCCTGCCCATTCCCTTTCCCTTTGGTAACTGTTATTGAACTCTCGGGATCTGTGAGTCTGCTGCTGTTTATTTCCTCCAGTTTTTCTTTGTTGTTATACTCCACACATGAGTGAAATCATTGGCTACTTGTCTTTCTCCACCTGGTATATATCACTGAGCATGCTACCGTCTAGCTACATCCACATCCTTGCAAATGGTAGGATTTGTTTTCTTCTTATGGCTGCTTACTGCACTTTTTAAACTGGACTTCATTCTTCCTTTTTGTTTGTAGTTTCCCTATGTGCTTTCACCATTTATCTGTTGGTTATGAGCAATAGCTTTGTGTTAATCGATATCTATCTGAATCTGTGTAACTGTCTATCTATCAATCTATCTATCTATCTATCCTTCTATCTTTCTCTCTATGTATCTCTCTATCTTCCTATCATCTAACTATCGTGTCTATCGTCTATCTATAATCTCTCATCTATCTATGTATCTATGAATCAATCATCTTTTTGTCTTCCCATCTATCCTCATGTACAGAACAGTTAACAACATCGCCTATGTCACTTCCCTACATTATGCTTCCAAAAATCTTGCCAAGTAACTAGGACGTATGAAGAGCACTGGGTACACTGAGACAATTGCAGGTCGAGTCTGCCGCGTGTGCTTACAAAACCAGTAAATGGTTGTCCAGGGACTTGAACCCATATCTCTGTCCTCTGTCCTCTTTTACCTCCTTCTCGCCTGCTGACTCTAATTTGCCACAATAATTGACTAAGTCTTCCCTGAAGACCACAAGTATCCTCCCCCTGGGCCTGTTGTAGTCAGAAAAGCATACTTGGTGCTTTGCTCATCACCAAGTATGAAGGACATTGGCGTGATCACCTCTGATAAGAGGAGGGACAAATAAAAATGAACACCTATTTCTAGACAGGAGCAGTTTTGAAAAAAGAGTGTGTTGTGGAGTGACGTGTTTATTTGAGTGTCCAACCTTCACTCCTAAGTGGTTATTTTTTTTTACATTCATGAACATCATAAAACGCACTGATTTCAAAAGCCCAGACGCATTTTATTACAGCAATTCTGTTATTGAGGTGAGAAAAATTGAGAAGGACTTTGCTGTACAACGGAATCTATTTCTGGGTACTGCTGAAACCAAACAAAAAAAAATTCATGGTGGCCAGCTAGCGCTATTTTCTACTGACTGTCTCTGGGGACTCAAACAGAATCCATTTGTTTGTTTTTTTGTGTCTCAGTTTCACTTTTTTTAGGTACCTGTCACCGCCCCTTCAGCTTTTAATTTGTCCGTGTCCTGGGATCTCAAGTGAGTCTCCTGTAAGGGAGCACATACATGATCTTGAGTGAAAGATAGCTTAGTTTAGTAAGATGCTTTCCTATCTACCTACCTATCTATCTCTTTACCTATCTATGTAATCTTTCTATCTATTTATCTGTCATCTATCTATGTATGGTCTGTCATCTATCTACTATCATCTGTGTATCTATCTAATTAATCTATCATCTATATGTATGTATATCAGTCGAATCTGTGTATCAATCATTTGTCTCTCTCTATAACTGTTTTCTCACTTTTGTCAACGTTCTGTCCCTAGGTGCACTTTGATTCCTCTGTGTCCTTCTCAGCCTCAATTCCTTGTGTTTGTTTTTGTGAGTTAGCTGTGTGTTTGTGTCTTGAGAGGAGTGGCCTTGGGTGGAACTTCTCCTGCGTAGGTGGCACGAGTCTGCTGGGTGTGGATAGTGTGGTTGGTGGGCTGCGCTCTTGAAACTGTGCAGCCCAGTGCCCTCCAGCTGCTCTGCCCCTGGGCCGTTCCTGCTGTGGCGGCTGCATGAGCTGCAGGGAATATCCGAGGCCCGATGCAGGGAGCACCCTCGCGGGCCTCCGGGGTCCGTGGTAGGTACATGCCCAGTAGTATGTCTTTTTGCCTGTGCACCGATGTTACCTCGGTGGCCCTGCTTGGTGGCCCAACTTCAGAGAGTATGTGTGTAGTCACTGGTTAAGGGAACTGCCTTTTGGTGACACGCGGGGTTCTTCTGGGCCAGTGGCCCATGGACTTGGTGAGGTGGCAGCCCAGCTAGCTTGTGGGGAAACTGCTCCCCTCTGCTGTCAAGGTGGAGGTGGAATTTCAGTGCATTTACGCATTTTGATGTGAGTGAGGTCTATCTGAAATGGAATAGTAGCGTTGAGAGCTATGTTTCCACCCCCTCAACTTGTAGTTCATCTTCGTCCTTGGATCTCAAGTTAGTCCCCTGTAAGGCAGCACGTAGGTGGTCTTGAGTTTTCATCCCTTCTTTTAACCCTGTGTCTTTACATTGGAGTCCTGAAGAGCCTGTCCTTTTATTCTGAGAATTGAGAGCTATGTCCTTATTGCACTTAAAAAATTTTTTTTGTTATCATTAATCCACAATCACGCAAAGAACATTATGATCACCAAGTACACCACGTCCCCCCCAAAAACCCCATTACAGTAGCTGTCCATCAGCATAGTTGGATGCTGTAGACCCCTTCACCATGTCCCCCCCACACCCCGTTACAGTCGCTTTCCATCAGCGTGTAGTAAGATGCTGTAGAATCACTACTGGTCTTCTCTGTGTTGTACTGCCCTCCCCATGCTCCCCCCACCCACACATTATACATGCTAATCCTAATGCCCCCTTTCTTTCTCCCCACATTTATGAAACCCTTCCCACCCACCCTGCCTAGTCCCTTTCCCTTTGGTAGCTGTTAGTCCACTCTTGGGTTCTGTGAGTCTGCTGCTGTTTTTTTCCTTCAGTTTTTCTTTGTTGTTTTACTCAACACATGAGTGAAATCATTTGGTACTTGTCTTTCTCCGCATGGCCTTTTTCACTGAGCATAATATCCTCTAGCTCCATCCACGTTGTTCAAATGGTAGGATTTTTTTCTTCTTACGGCTCTTTACTGTACTTTTTAAACTAGATTTCTGTCTTCTCTTTTGTCTGTAGTTTCGCTATGTGCTTTCACCATTGCTCTCCTCGTTATTAGCAATAACTTTACGTTAATCAATATGTACCAATATCTATCTATCCATCTGTCTGTCTGTCTGTCTATCTATCTATCTATCTATCTATCTATCTATCTATCTATCTATCTATCTAACTATCTATCTATCTATCTTCCTATCATCTACCTATGATGTCTATCATCATTCTATGTACCTATCTATCTATCTTTCATCTGTCGTCTGTCTAGCTATCTATCTATGAATCAATCATCTTTCTGTCTGGCCATCTATCCTTATGTACAGAACACTTAACAACATCGCCTTTGTCGCTTCCCTACATTATGCTTCTAAAAATCTTTCAAGGTAACTAGGCTGTAGGAAGAGCACTCGGTTCACCGAGACACTTGCAGGTCGAGTCAGCCACGTGTACCTACAAAACCAGTAAATGGTTGTGCAGGGACTTGAACCTGTGTCTGTATCCTCTATTATCTTCTTCTCACTGGCTGACTCTATTTAGCCACATTCATTGACTAAGTGCTCCGTGAAGACCACAAGTATTGTTTCTCTGGGCCTGTTGTCCACAGAAAGAAAACTTGGTGCTTTGCTCACCACCATGTTTGAGGGACATCGGCGTGATCACCGCTGATAGGATGGAACGACAAATGAAAAGGAACACCAGTTGCTAGACAGGAGCTCTTGGGAGCAAAGAGTGTGTTATGGAGTGACGTGTTTATTTCAGTGTCCAAACTTCCCTCTTTATATAGTTATTACTTCTTTACATTCATGAACTTCATAATACCCACTGATCTCAAAGGTCCAGACGTATACTTTTACAGCAATTCAATTGTTGAGTTGAGAGAAAATGAGAAAGACGTTGCTGTACCACTAAATCTATGGCTGGGCAATGCTGAAACCAAACAAAAAGAATTCACGTTGGCCAGATAGGGCTATTTTCTACTGACTGTCTCTGTTGACTCAAACAGAATCCATTCTAGGATTGTTTGTTTTTCAGTTTCACTGTGTTGGGTACCTGTACACACCCCTTCGGCTTTTAGATTGTCTGTGTCCTTGGATCTCAAGAGAGTCTCCTGTAAGGGAGCACGAAGGTGGTCTTGAGTTTTCATCCCTTCTTTTAACCCTGTGTCATTTGTTTGGAGCACTCAAAGCCTGTCCTTTTATTCTGACGATTCAGAGCTGTGCCCTTATTGCACTTAAAAAATTGTTTTTGTTATCATTAATCTACAATCACGTGAAGAACATTATGTTTACTAGACTCCCCCCTTCACCAAGTCCCTCCCAAAAACCTCTTACAGTTGCTGTCAGTTAGCAGAGATGGATGCTGTAGACCCGTTCACGATGTACCCCCCCACACACCCCATTACAGTTGCTGTCCTTCCGCGTGTAGTAAGATGCTGTAGAATATCTACTTGTCTTCTCTGTGTTGTACAGCACTCGCCATGCGACCCCATCCTCACGCATTATACATGCTTATCCTAATCTCCCTTTTCTTTCTCCCCACCCTTATTCCACCCTTCCCAACCACCCTTCTCAGTCCTTTTCCCTTTGGTAACTGTTACTCCACATTCGGGTTCTGTGAGTCTGCTGCTGTTTTTTTTTTTCAGTGTTTCTTTGTTGTTATACTCCACACATGAGTGAAATCATTTGATACTTGTCTTTCTCCGCCTGGAATATTTCACTGAGCATGCTTCCGTCTCTCTCCATCCACGTCATTGCAAATGGTAGCATTTGTTTTCTTCTTATAGCTGCAAATGGCAGTTTTAAACTGGACTTCATTCTTCCTTTTAGTTTGTAGTTTCGCTATGTGCTTTCACCATTGATCTCCTGGTTATGAGCAATAGCTTTGTGTTATTTAATATGTATCTGTATGTATCTTTCTATCTATCTATCTGTCTATCCTTCTATCTTTCTATTTATCTATCTATCTTTCTATCTATCTATCTATCTATCTATCATCTATCTGTCTATCAATCTATGTTCCTATCTACCTATCATGTCTATCGTCGGTCTATCTGTCATCTGTCATCTATCTATCTATCTATGAATCAATCATCTTTTTGTCTGGCCATCTATCCTTATGTACAGGACAGTTAACAACATCGCCTATGTCACTTCCCTACATTATGCTTCCAAAAATATTGCAAAGTAACTAGTCCTTAGGGAGAGCACTGGGTTCACTGAGACACTTGCAGGTCGAGTCAGCCGCTTGTGCTTAAAAATCCAGTAGTTTATGGTGGTGCAGGGACTTGCACCCATCTCTCTGTCCTCTATCCTCTTTTACCTCCTTCTCACTTGCTGACTGTATTCAGCCACATTCGTTGACTAAGTGCTTCCAGAAGACCACAACTGTCCTTCCTCTGAGCCTGTTTAGACAGAAAAGTATACTTGGTGCTTTGCTCACCACCAAGTTTGAGGGACAACGGCATGATCACCGCTGATAGGAGGAGGGACAAATAAAAAGAACACCTATTTCTAGGCAGCAGCATTTGGGAGCAAAGAGAGTGTTGTGGAGTTACGTGTTTGTTTGAGTGTCCAAACTATCCTCTTTAGGTGGTTATTACTACTTTACTTTCAAGAACATCATAAAATCCACTGATTTCAAAAGCCCAGACACATATTATTACAGCAATTCAGTTGTTGAGGTGAGAAAAAATGAGAAGGACGTTGCTGTACCACTAAATCTATGGCTGGGCACTGCTGAAACCAAACAAAAAGAATTCACGGTGTCTAGATAGGGCTATTTTCTACTGACTGTCTCTGGGGACTCAAACAAAATCCATTTGTTTGTTTGTTTGCTTTTCAGTTACACTTGTGTAGGGTTGCTGTCCCCACCCCTTCGGATTGTAGTTTGTCTGTGTCTTTGGATCTCAAGTGAGTCTCCTATAGGGGAGAACTTAGGTGATCTTGAGTTTTCATCCCTTCTTTTAACCCTGTGTCTTTTGTTTGGAGCTCGCAAAGCCTGTTTTATTGCTGTGCCCATATTGCACTTAAAAACATTTTTTTTAGCATTAATCTGCAATCACGTGAAGAACATCATATTTACTAGGCTCCCACCTTCACCAAGTCCCCACCAAAACCTCTTACAGTCGTTGTCCATAAGCATTGTTGTATGCTGTAGACTGCTTCACCATGTCAACCCACAAACACCCCATTTCAGTCGCTGTCCATCAGCGTGTAGTAAATGCTGTAGAATCTCTACTTGTCTTCTCTGTGTTGTACATCCCTCCCTTTGCACCCCGAGCACACGCATTATACATGATACTCCTAATGTCCCCTTTCTTCTCCCTGCCCTTATCCCTCCCTTCCCACACACCCTGCCCATTCCCTTTCCCTTTGGTAACTGTTATTGAACTCTCGGGATCTGTGAGTCTGCTGCTGTTTATTTCCTCCAGTTTTTCTTTGTTGTTATACTCCACACATGAGTGAAATCATTGGCTACTTGTCTTTCTCCACCTGGTATATATCACTGAGCATGCTACCGTCTAGCTACATCCACATCCTTGCAAATGGTAGGATTTGTTTTCTTCTTATGGCTGCTTACTGCACTTTTTAAACTGGACTTCATTCTTCCTTTTTGTTTGTAGTTTCCCTATGTGCTTTCACCATTTATCTGTTGGTTATGAGCAATAGCTTTGTGTTAATCGATATCTATCTGAATCTGTGTAACTGTCTGTCTATCTATCAATCTATCTATCTATCTATCCTTCTATCTTTCTCTCTATGTATCTCTCTATCTTCCTATCATCTAACTATCGTGTCTATCGTCTATCTATAATCTCTCATCTATCTATGTATCTATGAATCAATCATCTTTTTGTCTTCCCATCTATCCTCATGTACAGAACAGTTAACAACATCGCCTATGTCACTTCCCTACATTATGCTTCCAAAAATCTTGCCAAGTAACTAGGACGTATGAAGAGCACTGGGTACACTGAGACAATTGCAGGTCGAGTCTGCCGCGTGTGCTTACAAAACCAGTAAATGGTTGTCCAGGGACTTGAACCCATATCTCTGTCCTCTGTCCTCTTTTACCTCCTTCTCGCCTGCTGACTCTAATTTGCCACAATAATTGACTAAGTCTTCCCTGAAGACCACAAGTATCCTCCCCCTGGGCCTGTTGTAGTCAGAAAAGCATACTTGGTGCTTTGCTCATCACCAAGTATGAAGGACATTGGCGTGATCACCTCTGATAGGAGGAGGGACAAATAAAAATGAACACCTATTTCTAGACAGGAGCAGTTTTGAAAAAAGAGTGTGTTGTGGAGTGACGTGTTTATTTGAGTGTCCAACCTTCACTCTTAAGTGGTTATTTTTTTTTACATTCATGAACATCATAAAACGCACTGATTTCAAAAGCCCAGACGCATTTTATTACAGCAATTCTGTTATTGAGGTGAGAAAAATTGAGAAGGACTTTGCTGTACAACGGAATCTATTTCTGGGTACTGCTGAAACCAAACAAAAAAAAATTCATGGTGGCCAGCTAGCGCTATTTTCTACTGACTGTCTCTGGGGACTCAAACAGAATCCATTTGTTTGTTTTTTTGTTTCTCAGTTTCACTTTTTTTAGGTACCTGTCACCGCCCCTTCAGCTTTTAATTTGTCCGTGTCCTGGGATCTCAAGTGAGTCTCCTGTAAGGGAGCACATACATGATCTTGAGTGAAAGATAGCTTAGTTTAGTAAGATGCTTTCCTATCTACCTACCTATCTATCTCTTTACCTATCTATGTAATCTTTCTATCTATCTATCTGTCATCTATCTATGTATGGTCTGTCATCTATCTACTATCATCTGTGTATCTATCTAATTAATCTATCATCTATATGTATGTATATCAGTCGAATCTGTGTATCAATCATTTGTCTCTCTCTATAACTGTTTTCTCACTTTTGTCAACGTTCTGTCCCTAGGTGCACTTTGATTCCTCTGTGTCCTTCTCAGCCTCAATTCCTTGTGTTTGTTTTTGTGAGTTAGCTGTGTGTTTGTGTCTTGAGAGGAGTGGCCTTGGGTGGAACTTCTCCTGCGTAGGTGGCACGAGTCTGCTGGGTGTGGATAGTGTGGTTGGTGGGCTGCGCTCTTGAAACTGTGCAGCCCAGTGCCCTCCAGCTGCTCTGCCCCTGGGCCGTTCCTGCTGTGGCGGCTGCATGAGCTGCAGGGAATATCCGAGGCCCGATGCAGGGAGCACCCTCGCGGGCCTCCGGGGTCCGTGGTAGGTACATGCCCAGTAGTATGTCTTTTTGCCTGTGCACCGATGTTACCTCGGTGGCCCTGCTTGGTGGCCCAACTTCAGAGAGTATGTGTGTAGTCACTGGTTAAGGGAACTGCCTTTTGGTGACACGCGGGGTTCTTCTGGGCCAGTGGCCCATGGACTTGGTGAGGTGGCAGCCCAGCTAGCTTGTGGGGAAACTGCTCCCCTCTGCTGTCAAGGTGGAGTTGGAATTTCAGTGCATTTACGCATTTTGATGTGAGTGAGGTCTATCTGAAATGGAATAGTAGCGTTGAGAGCTATGTTTCCACCCCCTCAACTTGTAGTTCATCTTCGTCCTTGGATCTCAAGTTAGTCCCCTGTAAGGCAGCACGCAGGTGGTCTTGAGTTTTCATCCCTTCTTTTAACCCTGTGTCTTTACATTGGAGTCCTGAAGAGCCTGTCCTTTTATTCTGAGAATTGAGAGCTATGTCCTTATTGCACTTAAAAAATTTTTTTTGTTATCATTAATCCACAATCACGCAAAGAACATTATGATCACCAAGTACACCACGTCCCCCCCAAAAACCCCATTACAGTAGCTGTCCATCAGCATAGTTGGATGCTGTAGACCCCTTCACCATGTCCCCCCCACACCCCGTTACAGTCGCTTTCCATCAGCGTGTAGTAAGATGCTGTAGAATCACTACTGGTCTTCTCTGTGTTGTACTGCCCTCCCCATGCTCCCCCCACCCACACATTATACATGCTAATCCTAATGCCCCCTTTCTTTCTCCCCACATTTATGAAACCCTTCCCACCCACCCTGCCTAGTCCCTTTCCCTTTGGTAGCTGTTAGTCCACTCTTGGGTTCTGTGAGTCTGCTGCTGTTTTTTTCCTTCAGTTTTTCTTTGTTGTTTTACTCAACACATGAGTGAAATCATTTGGTACTTGTCTTTCTCCGCATGGCCTTTTTCACTGAGCATAATATCCTCTAGCTCCATCCACGTTGTTCAAATGGTAGGATTTTTTTCTTCTTACGGCTCTTTACTGTACTTTTTAAACTAGATTTCTGTCTTCTCTTTTGTCTGTAGTTTCGCTATGTGCTTTCACCATTGCTCTCCTCGTTATTAGCAATAACTTTACGTTAATCAATATGTACCAATATCTATCTATGCATCTGTCTGTCTGTCTGTCTATCTATCTATCTATCTATCTATCTATCTATCTATCTATCTATCTATCTATCTATCTAACTATCTATCTATCTATCTATCTTCCTATCATCTACCTATGATGTCTATCATCATTCTATGTACCTATCTATCTATCTTTCATCTGTCGTCTGTCTAGCTATCTATCTATGAATCAATCATCTTTCTGTCTGGCCATCTATCCTTATGTACAGAACACTTAACAACATCGCCTTTGTCGCTTCCCTACATTATGCTTCTAAAAATCTTTCAAGGTAACTAGGCTGTAGGAAGAGCACTCGGTTCACCGAGACACTTGCAGGTCGAGTCAGCCACGTGTACCTACAAAACCAGTAAATGGTTGTGCAGGGACTTGAACCTGTGTCTGTATCCTCTATTATCTTCTTCTCACTGGCTGACTCTATTTAGCCACATTCATTGACTAAGTGCTCCGTGAAGACCACAAGTATTGTTTCTCTGGGCCTGTTGTCCACAGAAAGAAAACTTGGTGCTTTGCTCACCACCATGTTTGAGGGACATCGGCGTGATCACCGCTGATAGGATGGAACGACAAATGAAAAGGAACACCAGTTGCTAGACAGGAGCACTTGGGAGCAAAGAGTGTGTTGTGGAGTGACGTGTTTATTTCAGTGTCCAAACTTCCCTCTTTATATAGTTATTACTTCTTTACATTCATGAACTTCATAATACCCACTGATCTCAAAGGTCCAGACGTATACTTTTACAGCAATTCAATTGTTGAGTTGAGAGAAAATGAGAAAGACGTTGCTGTACCACTAAATCTATGGCTGGGCAATGCTGAAACCAAACAAAAAGAATTCACGTTGGCCAGATAGGGCTATTTTCTACTGACTGTCTCTGTTGACTCAAACAGAATCCATTCTAGGATTGTTTGTTTTTCAGTTTCACTGTGTTGGGTACCTGTACACACCCCTTCGGCTTTTAGATTGTCTGTGTCCTTGGATCTCAAGAGAGTCTCCTGTAAGGGAGCACGAAGGTGGTCTTGAGTTTTCATCCCTTCTTTTAACCCTGTGTCATTTGTTTGGAGCACTCAAAGCCTGTCCTTTTATTCTGACGATTCAGAGCTGTGAACTTATTGCACTTAAAAAATTGTTTTTGTTATCATTAATCTACAATCACGTGAAGAACATTATGTTTACTAGACTCCCCCCTTCACCAAGTCCCTCCCAAAAACCTCTTACAGTTGCTGTCAGTTAGCAGAGATGGATGCTGTAGACCCGTTCACGATGTACCCCCCCACACACCCCATTACAGTTGCTGTCCTTCCGCGTGTAGTAAGATGCTGTAGAATATCTACTTGTCTTCTCTGTGTTGTACAGCACTCGCCATGCGACCCCATCCTCACGCATTATACATGCTTATCCTAATCTCCCTTTTCTTTCTCCCCACCCTTATCCCTCCCTTCCCAACCACCCTTCTCAGTCCTTTTCCCTTTGGTAACTGTTACTCCACATTCGGGTTCTGTGAGTCTGCTGCTGTTTTTTTTTTTCAGTGTTTCTTTGTTGTTATACTCCACACATGAGTGAAATCATTTGGTACTTGTCTTTCTCCGCCTGGAATATTTCACTGAGCATGCTTCCGTCTCTCTCCATCCACGTCATTGCAAATGGTAGCATTTGTTTTCTTCTTATAGCTGCAAATGGCAGTTTTAAACTGGACTTCATTCTTCCTTTTAGTTTGTAGTTTCACTATGTGCTTTCACCATTGATCTCCTGGTTATGAGCAATAGCTTTGTGTTATTTAATATGTATCTGTATGTATCTTTCTATCTATCTATCTGTCTATCCTTCTATCTTTCTATTTATCTATCTATCTTTCTATCTATCTATCTATCTATCATCTATCTGTCTATCAATCTATGTTCCTATCTACCTATCATGTCTATCGTCGGTCTATCTGTCATCTGTCATCTATCTATCTATGTATGAATCAATCATCTTTTTTTCTGGCCATCTATCCTTATGTACAGGACAGTTAACAACATCGCCTATGTCACTTCCCTACATTATGCTTCCAAAAATATTGCAAAGTAACTAGTCCTTAGGGAGAGCACTGGGTTCACTGAGACACTTGCAGGTCGAGTCAGCCGCTTGTGCTTAAAAATCCAGTAATTTATGGTGGTGCAGGGACTTGCACCCATCTCTCTGTCCTCTGTCCTCTTTTACCTCCTTCTCGCTTGCTGACTGTATTCAGCCACATTCGTTGACTAAGTGCTTCCAGAAGACCACAACTGTCCTTCCTCTGAGCCTGTTTAGACAGAAAAGTATACTTGGTGCTTTGCTCACCACCAAGTTTGAGGGACAATGGCATGATCACCGCTGATAGGAGGAGGGACAAATAAAAAGAACACCTATTTCTAGGCAGCAGCATTTGGGAGCAAAGAGAGTGTTGTGGAGTTACGTGTTTGTTTGAGTGTCCAAACTATCCTCTTTAGGTGGTTATTACTACTTTACTTTCAAGAACATCATAAAATCCACTGATTTCAAAAGCCCAGACACATATTATTACAGCAATTCAGTTGTTGAGGTGAGAAAAAATGAGAAGGACGTTGCTGTACCACTAAATCTATGGCTGGGCACTGCTGAAACCAAACAAAAAGAATTCACGGTGTCTAGATAGGGCTATTTTCTACTGACTATCTCTGGGGACTCAAACAAAATCCATTTGTTTGTTTGTTTGCTTTTCAGTTACACTTGTGTAGGGTTGCTGTCCCCACCCCTTCGGATTGTAGTTTGTCTGTGTCTTTGGATCTCAAGTGAGTCTCCTATAGGGGAGAACTTAGGTGATCTTGAGTTTTCATCCCTTCTTTTAACCCTGTGTCTTTTGTTTGGAGCTCGCAAAGCCTGTTTTATTGCTGTGCCCATATTGCACTTAAAAACATTTTTTTTATCATTAATCTGCAATCACGTGAAGAACATCATATTTACTAGGCTCCCACCTTCACCAAGTCCCCACCAAAACCTCTTACAGTCGTTGTCCAAAGGCATTGTTGTATGCTGTAGACTGCTTCACCATGTCAACCCACAAACACCCCATTTCAGTCGCTGTCCATCAGCGTGTAGTAAATGCTGTAGAATCTCTACTTGTCTTCTCTGTGTTGTACATCCCTCCCTTTGCACCCCGAGCACACGCATTATACATGATACTCCTAATGTCCCCTTTCTTCTCCCTGCCCTTATCCCTCCCTTCCCACACACCCTGCCCATTCCCTTTCCCTTTGGTAACTGTTATTGAACTCTCGGGATCTGTGAGTCTGCTGCTGTTTATTTCCTCCAGTTTTTCTTTGTTGTTATACTCCACACATGAGTGAAATCATTGGCTACTTGTCTTTCTCCACCTGGTATATATCACTGAGCATGCTACCGTCTAGCTACATCCACATCCTTGCAAATGGTAGGATTTGTTTTCTTCTTATGGCTGCTTACTGCACTTTTTAAACTGGACTTCATTCTTCCTTTTTGTTTGTAGTTTCCCTATGTGCTTTCACCATTTATCTGTTGGTTATGAGCAATAGCTTTGTGTTAATCGATATCTATCTGAATCTGTGTAACTGTCTATCTATCAATCTATCTATCTATCTATCCTTCTATCTTTCTCTCTATGTATCTCTCTATCTTCCTATCATCTAACTATCGTGTCTATCGTCTATCTATAATCTCTCATCTATCTATGTATCTATGAATCAATCATCTTTTTGTCTTCCCATCTATCCTCATGTACAGAACAGTTAACAACATCGCCTATGTCACTTCCCTACATTATGCTTCCAAAAATCTTGCCAAGTAACTAGGACGTATGAAGAGCACTGGGTACACTGAGACAATTGCAGGTCGAGTCTGCCGCGTGTGCTTACAAAACCAGTAAATGGTTGTCCAGGGACTTGAACCCATATCTCTGTCCTCTGTCCTCTTTTACCTCCTTCTCGCCTGCTGACTCTAATTTGCCACAATAATTGACTAAGTCTTCCCTGAAGACCACAAGTATCCTCCCCCTGGGCCTGTTGTAGTCAGAAAAGCATACTTGGTGCTTTGCTCATCACCAAGTATGAAGGACATTGGCGTGATCACCTCTGATAAGAGGAGGGACAAATAAAAATGAACACCTATTTCTAGACAGGAGCAGTTTTGAAAAAAGAGTGTGTTGTGGAGTGACGTGTTTATTTGAGTGTCCAACCTTCACTCTTAAGTGGTTATTTTTTTTTACATTCATGAACATCATAAAACGCACTGATTTTAAAAGCCCAGACGCATTTTATTACAGCAATTCTGTTATTGAGGTGAGAAAAATTGAGAAGGACTTTGCTGTACAACGGAATCTATTTCTGGGTACTGCTGAAACCAAACAAAAAAAAATTCATGGTGGCCAGCTAGCGCTATTTTCTACTGACTGTCTCTGGGGACTCAAACAGAATCCATTTGTTTGTTTTTTTGTTTCTCAGTTTCACTTTTTTTAGGTACCTGTCACCGCCCCTTCAGCTTTTAATTTGTCCGTGTCCTGGGATCTCAAGTGAGTCTCCTGTAAGGGAGCACATACATGATCTTGAGTGAAAGATAGCTTAGTTTAGTAAGATGCTTTCCTATCTACCTACCTATCTATCTCTTTACCTATCTATGTAATCTTTCTATCTATTTATCTGTCATCTATCTATGTATGGTCTGTCATCTATCTACTATCATCTGTGTATCTATCTAATTAATCTATCATCTATATGTATGTATATCAGTCGAATCTGTGTATCAATCATTTGTCTCTCTCTATAACTGTTTTCTCACTTTTGTCAACGTTCTGTCCCTAGGTGCACTTTGATTCCTCTGTGTCCTTCTCAGCCTCAATTCCTTGTGTTTGTTTTTGTGAGTTAGCTGTGTGTTTGTGTCTTGAGAGGAGTGGCCTTGGGTGGAACTTCTCCTGCGTAGGTGGCACGAGTCTGCTGGGTGTGGATAGTGTGGTTGGTGGGCTGCGCTCTTGAAACTGTGCAGCCCAGTGCCCTCCAGCTGCTCTGCCCCTGGGCCGTTCCTGCTGTGGCGGCTGCATGAGCTGCAGGGAATATCCGAGGCCCGATGCAGGGAGCACCCTCGCGGGCCTCCGGGGTCCGTGGTAGGTACATGCCCAGTAGTATGTCTTTTTGCCTGTGCACCGATGTTACCTCGGTGGCCCTGCTTGGTGGCCCAACTTCAGAGAGTATGTGTGTAGTCACTGGTTAAGGGAACTGCCTTTTGGTGACACGCGGGGTTCTTCTGGGCCAGTGGCCCATGGACTTGGTGAGGTGGCAGCCCAGCTAGCTTGTGGGGAAACTGCTCCCCTCTGCTGTCAAGGTGGAGGTGGAATTTCAGTGCATTTACGCATTTTGATGTGAGTGAGGTCTATCTGAAATGGAATAGTAGCGTTGAGAGCTATGTTTCCACCCCCTCAACTTGTAGTTCATCTTCGTCCTTGGATCTCAAGTTAGTCCCCTGTAAGGCAGCACGTAGGTGGTCTTGAGTTTTCATCCCTTCTTTTAACCCTGTGTCTTTACATTGGAGTCCTGAAGAGCCTGTCCTTTTATTCTGAGAATTGAGAGCTATGTCCTTATTGCACTTAAAAAATTTTTTTTGTTATCATTAATCCACAATCACGCAAAGAACATTATGATCACCAAGTACACCACGTCCCCCCCAAAAACCCCATTACAGTAGCTGTCCATCAGCATAGTTGGATGCTGTAGACCCCTTCACCATGTCCCCCCCACACCCCGTTACAGTCGCTTTCCATCAGCGTGTAGTAAGATGCTGTAGAATCACTACTGGTCTTCTCTGTGTTGTACTGCCCTCCCCATGCTCCCCCCACCCACACATTATACATGCTAATCCTAATGCCCCCTTTCTTTCTCCCCACATTTATGAAACCCTTCCCACCCACCCTGCCTAGTCCCTTTCCCTTTGGTAGCTGTTAGTCCACTCTTGGGTTCTGTGAGTCTGCTGCTGTTTTTTTCCTTCAGTTTTTCTTTGTTGTTTTACTCAACACATGAGTGAAATCATTTGGTACTTGTCTTTCTCCGCATGGCCTTTTTCACTGAGCATAATATCCTCTAGCTCCATCCACGTTGTTCAAATGGTAGGATTTTTTTCTTCTTACGGCTCTTTACTGTACTTTTTAAACTAGATTTCTGTCTTCTCTTTTGTCTGTAGTTTCGCTATGTGCTTTCACCATTGCTCTCCTCGTTATTAGCAATAACTTTACGTTAATCAATATGTACCAATATCTATCTATCCATCTGTCTGTCTGTCTGTCTATTTATCTATCTATCTATCTATCTATCTATCTATCTATCTATCTAACTATCTATCTATCTATCTTCCTATCATCTACCTATGATGTCTATCATCATTCTATGTACCTATCTATCTATCTTTCATCTGTCGTCTGTCTAGCTATCTATCTATGAATCAATCATCTTTCTGTCTGGCCATCTATCCTTATGTACAGAACACTTAACAACATCGCCTTTGTCGCTTCCCTACATTATGCTTCTAAAAATCTTTCAAGGTAACTAGGCTGTAGGAAGAGCACTCGGTTCACCGAGACACTTGCAGGTCGAGTCAGCCACGTGTACCTACAAAACCAGTAAATGGTTGTGCAGGGACTTGAACCTGTGTCTGTATCCTCTATTATCTTCTTCTCACTGGCTGACTCTATTTAGCCACATTCATTGACTAAGTGCTCCGTGAAGACCACAAGTATTGTTTCTCTGGGCCTGTTGTCCACAGAAAGAAAACTTGGTGCTTTGCTCACCACCATGTTTGAGGGACATCGGCGTGATCACCGCTGATAGGATGGAACGACAAATGAAAAGGAACACCAGTTGCTAGACAGGAGCTCTTGGGAGCAAAGAGTGTGTTATGGAGTGACGTGTTTATTTCAGTGTCCAAACTTCCCTCTTTATATAGTTATTACTTCTTTACATTCATGAACTTCATAATACCCACTGATCTCAAAGGTCCAGACGTATACTTTTACAGCAATTCAATTGTTGAGTTGAGAGAAAATGAGAAAGACGTTGCTGTACCACTAAATCTATGGCTGGGCAATGCTGAAACCAAACAAAAAGAATTCACGTTGGCCAGATAGGGCTATTTTCTACTGACTGTCTCTGTTGACTCAAACAGAATCCATTCTAGGATTGTTTGTTTTTCAGTTTCACTGTGTTGGGTACCTGTACACACCCCTTCGGCTTTTAGATTGTCTGTGTCCTTGGATCTCAAGAGAGTCTCCTGTAAGGGAGCACGAAGGTGGTCTTGAGTTTTCATCCCTTCTTTTAACCCTGTGTCATTTGTTTGGAGCACTCAAAGCCTGTCCTTTTATTCTGACGATTCAGAGCTGTGCCCTTATTGCACTTAAAAAATTGTTTTTGTTATCATTAATCTACAATCACGTGAAGAACATTATGTTTACTAGACTCCCCCCTTCACCAAGTCCCTCCCAAAAACCTCTTACAATTGCTGTCAGTTAGCAGAGATGGATGCTGTAGACCCGTTCACGATGTACCCCCCCACACACCCCATTACAGTTGCTGTCCTTCCGCGTGTAGTAAGATGCTGTAGAATATCTACTTGTCTTCTCTGTGTTGTACAGCACTCGCCATGCGACCCCATCCTCACGCATTATACATGCTTATCCTAATCTCCCTTTTCTTTCTCCCCACCCTTATCCCTCCCTTCCCAACCACCCTTCTCAGTCCTTTTCCCTTTGGTAACTGTTACTCCACATTCGGGTTCTGTGAGTCTGCTGCTGTTTTTTTTTTTCAGTGTTTCTTTGTTGTTATACTCCACACATGAGTGAAATCATTTGGTACTTGTCTTTCTCCGCCTGGAATATTTCACTGAGCATGCTTCCGTCTCTCTCCATCCACGTCATTGCAAATGGTAGCATTTGTTTTCTTCTTATAGCTGCAAATGGCAGTTTTAAACTGGACTTCATACTTCCTTTTAGTTTGTAGTTTCGCTATGTGCTTTCACCATTGATCTCCTGGTTATGAGCAATAGCTTTGTGTTATTTAATATGTATCTGTATGTATCTTTCTATCTATCTATCTGTCTATCCTTCTATCTTTCTATTTATCTATCTATCTTTCTATCTATCTATCTATCTATCTATCATCTATCTGTCTATCAATCTATGTTCCTATCTACCTATCATGTCTATCGTCGGTCTATCTGTCATCTGTCATCTATCTATCTATGTATGAATCAATCATCTTTTTTTCTGGCCATCTATCCTTATGTACAGGACAGTTAACAACATCGCCTATGTCACTTCCCTACATTATGCTTCCAAAAATATTGCAAAGTAACTAGTCCTTAGGGAGAGCACTGGGTTCACTGAGACACTTGCAGGTCGAGTCAGCCGCTTGTGCTTAAAAATCCAGTAATTTATGGTGGTGCAGGGACTTGCACCCATCTCTCTGTCCTCTGTCCTCTTTTACCTCCTTCTCGCTTGCTGACTGTATTCAGCCACATTCGTTGACTAAGTGCTTCCAGAAGACCACAACTGTCCTTCCTCTGAGCCTGTTTAGACAGAAAAGTATACTTGGTGCTTTGCTCACCACCAAGTTTGAATGACAATGGCATGATCACCGCTGATAGGAGGAGGGACAAATAAAAAGAACACCTATTTCTAGGCAGCAGCATTTGGGAGCAAAGAGAGTGTTGTGGAGTTACGTGTTTGTTTGAGTGTCCAAACTATCCTCTTTAGGTGGTTATTACTACTTTACTTTCAAGAACATCATAAAATCAACTGATTTCAAAAGCCCAGACACATATTATTACAGCAATTCAGTTGTTGAGGTGAGAAAAAATGAGAAGGACGTTGCTGTACCACTAAATCTATGGCTGGGCACTGCTGAAACCAAACAAAAAGAATTCACGGTGTCTAGATAGGGCTATTTTCTACTGACTGTCTCTGGGGACTCAAACAAAATCCATTTGTTTGTTTGTTTGCTTTTCAGTTACACTTGTGTAGGGTTGCTGTCCCCACCCCTTCGGATTGTAGTTTGTCTGTGTCTTTGGATCTCAAGTGAGTCTCCTATAGGGGAGAACTTAGGTGATCTTGAGTTTTCATCCCTTCTTTTAACCCTGTGTCTTTTGTTTGGAGCTCGCAAAGCCTGTTTTATTGCTGTGCCCATATTGCACTTAAAAACATTTTTTTTATCATTAATCTGCAATCACGTGAAGAACATCATATTTACTAGGCTCCCACCTTCACCAAGTCCCCACCAAAACCTCTTACAGTCGTTGTCCATAAGCATTGTTGTATGCTGTAGACTGCTTCACCATGTCAACCCACAAACACCCCATTTCAGTCGCTGTCCATCAGCGTGTAGTAAATGCTGTAGAATCTCTACTTGTCTTCTCTGTGTTGTACATCCCTCCCTTTGCACCCCGAGCACACGCATTATACATGATACTCCTAATGTCCCCTTTCTTCTCCCTGCCCTTATCCCTCCCTTCCCACACACCCTGCCCATTCCCTTTCCCTTTGGTAACTGTTATTGAACTCTCGGGATCTGTGAGTCTGCTGCTGTTTATTTCCTCCAGTTTTTCTTTGTTGTTATACTCCACACATGAGTGAAATCATTGGCTACTTGTCTTTCTCCACCTGGTATATATCACTGAGCATGCTACCGTCTAGCTACATCCACATCCTTGCAAATGGTAGGATTTGTTTTCTTCTTATGGCTGCTTACTGCACTTTTAAACTGGACTTCATTCTTCCTTTTTGTTTGTAGTTTCCCTATGTGCTTTCACCATTTATCTGTTGGTTATGAGCAATAGCTTTGTGTTAATCGATATCTATCTGAATCTGTGTAACTGTCTATCTATCAATCTATCTATCTATCTATCCTTCTATCTTTCTCTCTATGTATCTCTCTATCTTCCTATCATCTAACTATCGTGTCTATCGTCTATCTATAATCTCTCATCTATCTATGTATCTATGAATCAATCATCTTTTTGTCTTCCCATCTATCCTCATGTACAGAACAGTTAACAACATCGCCTATGTCACTTCCCTACATTATGCTTCCAAAAATCTTGCCAAGTAACTAGGACGTATGAAGAGCACTGGGTACACTGAGACAATTGCAGGTCGAGTCCGCCGCGTGTGCTTACAAAACCAGTAAATGGTTGTCCAGGGACTTGAACCCATATCTCTGTCCTCTGTCCTCTTTTACCTCCTTCTCGCCTGCTGACTCTAATTTGCCACAATAATTGACTAAGTCTTCCCTGAAGACCACAAGTATCCTCCCCCTGGGCCTGTTGTAGTCAGAAAAGCATACTTGGTGCTTTGCTCATCACCAAGTATGAAGGACATTGGCGTGATCACCTCTGATAGGAGGAGGGACAAATAAAAATGAACACCTATTTCTAGACAGGAGCAGTTTTGAAAAAAGAGTGTGTTGTGGAGTGACGTGTTTATTTGAGTGTCCAACCTTCACTCTTAAGTGGTTATTTTTTTTTACATTCATGAACATCATAAAACGCACTGATTTCAAAAGCCCAGACGCATTTTATTACAGCAATTCTGTTATTGAGGTGAGAAAAATTGAGAAGGACTTTGCTGTACAACGGAATCTATTTCTGGGTACTGCTGAAACCAAACAAAAAAAAATTCATGGTGGCCAGCTAGCGCTATTTTCTACTGACTGTCTCTGGGGACTCAAACAGAATCCATTTGTTTGTTTTTTTGTTTCTCAGTTTCACTTTTTTTAGGTACCTGTCACCGCCCCTTCAGCTTTTAATTTGTCCGTGTCCTGGGATCTCAAGTGAGTCTCCTGTAAGGGAGCACATACATGATCTTGAGTGAAAGATAGCTTAGTTTAGTAAGATGCTTTCCTATCTACCTACCTATCTATCTCTTTACCTATCTATGTAATCTTTCTATCTATCTATCTGTCATCTATCTATGTATGGTCTGTCATCTATCTACTATCATCTGTGTATCTATCTAATTAATCTATCATCTATATGTATGTATATCAGTCGAATCTGTGTATCAATCATTTGTCTCTCTCTATAACTGTTTTCTCACTTTTGTCAACGTTCTGTCCCTAGGTGCACTTTGATTCCTCTGTGTCCTTCTCAGCCTCAATTCCTTGTGTTTGTTTTTGTGAGTTAGCTGTGTGTTTGTGTCTTGAGAGGAGTGGCCTTGGGTGGAACTTCTCCTGCGTAGGTGGCACGAGTCTGCTGGGTGTGGATAGTGTGGTTGGTGGGCTGCGCTCTTGAAACTGTGCAGCCCAGTGCCCTCCAGCTGCTCTGCCCCTGGGCCGTTCCTGCTGTGGCGGCTGCATGAGCTGCAGGGAATATCCGAGGCCCGATGCAGGGAGCACCCTCGCGGGCCTCCGCGGTCCGTGGTAGGTACATGCCCAGTAGTATGTCTTTTTGCCTGTGCACCGATGTTACCTCGGTGGCCCTGCTTGGTGGCCCAACTTCAGAGAGTATGTGTGTAGTCACTGGTTAAGGGAACTGCCTTTTGGTGACACGCGGGGTTCTTCTGGGCCAGTGGCCCATGGACTTGGTGAGGTGGCAGCCCAGCTAGCTTGTGGGGAAACTGCTCCCCTCTGCTGTCAAGGTGGAGGTGGAATTTCAGTGCATTTACGCATTTTGATGTGAGTGAGGTCTATCTGAAATGGAATAGTAGCGTTGAGAGCTATGTTTCCACCCCCTCAACTTGTAGTTCATCTTCGTCCTTGGATCTCAAGTTAGTCCCCTGTAAGGCAGCACGTAGGTGGTCTTGAGTTTTCATCCATTCTTTTAACCCTGTGTCTTTACATTGGAGTCCTGAAGAGCCTGTCCTTTTATTCTGAGAATTGAGAGCTATGTCCTTATTGCACTTAAAAAATTTTTTTTGTTATCATTAATCCACAATCACGCAAAGAACATTATGATCACCAAGTACACCACGTCCCCCCCAAAAACCCCATTACAGTAGCTGTCCATCAGCATAGTTGGATGCTGTAGACCCCTTCACCATGTCCCCCCCACACCCCGTTACAGTCGCTTTCCATCAGCGTGTAGTAAGATGCTGTAGAATCACTACTGGTCTTCTCTGTGTTGTACTGCCCTCCCCATGCTCCCCCCACCCACACATTATACATGCTAATCCTAATGCCCCCTTTCTTTCTCCCCACATTTATGAAACCCTTCCCACCCACCCTGCCTAGTCCCTTTCCCTTTGGTAGCTGTTAGTCCACTCTTGGGTTCTGTGAGTCTGCTGCTGTTTTTTTCCTTCAGTTTTTCTTTGTTGTTTTACTCAACACATGAGTGAAATCATTTGGTACTTGTCTTTCTCCGCATGGCCTTTTTCACTGAGCATAATATCCTCTAGCTCCATCCACGTTGTTCAAATGGTAGGATTTTTTTCTTCTTACGGCTCTTTACTGTACTTTTTAAACTAGATTTCTGTCTTCTCTTTTGTCTGTAGTTTCGCTATGTGCTTTCACCATTGCTCTCCTCGTTATTAGCAATAACTTTACGTTAATCAATATGTACCAATATCTATCTATCCATCTGTCTGTCTGTCTGTCTATCTATCTATCTATCTATCTATCTATCTATCTATCTATCTATCTATCTAACTATCTATCTATCTATCTTCCTATCATCTACCTATGATGTCTATCATCATTCTATGTACCTATCTATCTATCTTTCATCTGTCGTCTGTCTAGCTATCTATCTATGAATCAATCATCTTTCTGTCTGGCCATCTATCCTTATGTACAGAACACTTAACAACATCGCCTTTGTCGCTTCCCTACATTATGCTTCTAAAAATCTTTCAAGGTAACTAGGCTGTAGGAAGAGCACTCGGTTCACCGAGACACTTGCAGGTCGAGTCAGCCACGTGTACCTACAAAACCAGTAAATGGTTGTGCAGGGACTTGAACCTGTGTCTGTATCCTCTGTTATCTTCTTCTCACTGGCTGACTCTATTTAGCCACATTCATTGACTAAGTGCTCCGTGAAGACCACAAGTATTGTTTCTCTGGGCCTGTTGTCCACAGAAAGAAAACTTGGTGCTTTGCTCACCACCATGTTTGAGGGACATCGGCGTGATCACCGCTGATAGGATGCAACGACAAATGAAAAGGAACACCAGTTGCTAGACAGGAGCACTTGGGAGCAAAGAGTGTGTTGTGGAGTGACGTGTTTATTTCAGTGTCCAAACTTCCCTCTTTATATAGTTATTACTTCTTTACATTCATGAACTTCATAATACCCACTGATCTCAAAGGTCCAGACGTATACTTTTACAGCAATTCAATTGTTGAGTTGAGAGAAAATGAGAAAGACGTTGCTGTACCACTAAATCTATGGCTGGGCAATGCTGAAACCAAACAAAAAGAATTCACGTTGGCCAGATAGGGCTATTTTCTACTGACTGTCTCTGTTGACTCAAACAGAATCCATTCTAGGATTGTTTGTTTTTCAGTTTCACTGTGTTGGGTACCTGTACACACCCCTTCGGCTTTTAGATTGTCTGTGTCCTTGGATCTCAAGAGAGTCTCCTGTAAGGGAGCACGAAGGTGGTCTTGAGTTTTCATCCCTTCTTTTAACCCTGTGTCATTTGTTTGGAGCACTCAAAGCCTGTCCTTTTATTCTGACGATTCAGAGCTGTGCCCTTATTGCACTTAAAAAATTGTTTTTGTTATCATTAATCTACAATCACGTGAAGAACATTATGTTTACTAGACTCCCCCCTTCACCAAGTCCCTCCCAAAAACCTCTTACAGTTGCTGTCAGTTAGCAGAGATGGATGCTGTAGACCCGTTCACGATGTACCCCCCCACACACCCCATTACAGTTGCTGTCCTTCCGCGTGTAGTAAGATGCTGTAGAATATCTACTTGTCTTCTCTGTGTTGTACAGCACTCGCCATGCGACCCCATCCTCACGCATTATACATGCTTATCCTAATCTCCCTTTTCTTTCTCCCCACCCTTATTCCACCCTTCCCAACCACCCTTCTCAGTCCTTTTCCCTTTGGTAACTGTTACTCCACATTCGGGTTCTGTGAGTCTGCTGCTGTTTTTTTTTTTCAGTGTTTCTTTGTTGTTATACTCCACACATGAGTGAAATCATTTGGTACTTGTCTTTCTCCGCCTGGAATATTTCACTGAGCATGCTTCCGTCTCTCTCCATCCACGTCATTGCAAATGGTAGCATTTGTTTTCTTCTTATAGCTGCAAATGGCAGTTTTAAACTGGACTTCATTCTTCCTTTTAGTTTGTAGTTTCGCTATGTGCTTTCACCATTGATCTCCTGGTTATGAGCAATAGCTTTGTGTTATTTAATATGTATCTGTATGTATCTTTCTATCTATCTATCTGTCTATCCTTCTATCTTTCTATTTATCTATCTATCTTTCTATCTATCTATCTATCTATCTGTCATCTATCTGTCTATCAATCTATGTTCCTATCTACCTATCATGTCTATCGTCGGTCTATCTGTCATCTGTCATCTATATATCTATCTATGAATCAATCATCTTTTTGTCTGGCCATCTATCCTTATGTACAGGACAGTTAACAACATCGCCTATGTCACTTCCCTACATTATGCTTCCAAAAATATTGCAAAGTAACTAGTCCTTAGGGAGAGCACTGGGTTCACTGAGACACTTGCAGGTCGAGTCAGCCGCTTGTGCTTAAAAATCCAGTAATTTATGGTGGTGCAGGGACTTGCACCCATCTCTCTGTCCTCTGTCCTCTTTTACCTCCTTCTCGCTTGCTGACTGTATTCAGCCACATTCGTTGACTAAGTGCTTCCAGAAGACCACAACTGTCCTTCCTCTGAGCCTGTTTAGACAGAAAAGTATACTTGGTGCTTTGCTCACCACCAAGTTTGAGGGACAATGGCATGATCACCGCTGATAGGAGGAGGGACAAATAAAAAGAACACCTATTTCTAGGCAGCAGCATTTGGGAGCAAAGAGAGTGTTGTGGAGTTACGTGTTTGTTTGAGTGTCCAAACTATCCTCTTTAGGTGGTTATTACTACTTTACTTTCAAGAACATCGTAAAATCCACTGATTTCAAAAGCCCAGACACATATTATTACAGCAATTCAGTTGTTGAGGTGAGAAAAAATGAGAAGGACGTTGCTGTACCACTAAATCTATGGCTGGGCACTGCTGAAACCAAACAAAAAGAATTCACGGTGTCTAGATAGGGCTATTTTCTACTGACTGTCTCTGGGGACTCAAACAAAATCCATTTGTTTGTTTGTTTGCTTTTCAGTTACACTTGTGTAGGGTTGCTGTCCCCACCCCTTCGGATTGTAGTTTGTCTGTGTCTTTGGATCTCAAGTGAGTCTCCTATAGGGGAGAACTTAGGTGATCTTGAGTTTTCATCCCTTCTTTTAACCCTGTGTCTTTTGTTTGGAGCTCGCAAAGCCTGTTTTATTGCTGTGCCCATATTGCACTTAAAAACATTTTTTTTATCATTAATCTGCAATCACGTGAAGAACATCATATTTACTAGGCTCCCACCTTCACCAAGTCCCCACCAAAACCTCTTACAGTCGTTGTCCATAAGCATTGTTGTATGCTGTAGACTGCTTCACCATGTCAACCCACAAACACCCCATTTCAGTCGCTGTCCATCAGCGTGTAGTAAATGCTGTAGAATCTCTACTTGTCTTCTCTGTGTTGTACATCCCTCCCTTTGCACCCCGAGCACACGCATTATACATGTTACTCCTAATGTCCCCTTTCTTCTCCCTGCCCTTATCCCTCCCTTCCCACACACCCTGCCCATTCCCTTTCCCTTTGGTAACTGTTATTGAACTCTCGGGATCTGTGAGTCTGCTGCTGTTTATTTCCTCCAGTTTTTCTTTGTTGTTATACTCCACACATGAGTGAAATCATTGGCTACTTGTCTTTCTCCACCTGGTATATATCACTGAGCATGCTACCGTCTAGCTACATCCACATCCTTGCAAATGGTAGGATTTGTTTTCTTCTTATGGCTGCTTACTGCACTTTTTAAACTGGACTTCATTCTTCCTTTTTGTTTGTAGTTTCCCTATGTGCTTTCACCATTTATCTGTTGGTTATGAGCAATAGCTTTGTGTTAATCGATATCTATCTGAATCTGTGTAACTGTCTGTCTATCTATCAATCTATCTATCTATCTATCCTTCTATCTTTCTCTCTATGTATCTCTCTATCTTCCTATCATCTAACTATCGTGTCTATCATCTATCTATAATCTCTCATCTATCTAAGTATCTATGAATCAATCATCTTTTTGTCTTCCCATCTATCCTCATGTACAGAACAGTTAACAACATCGCCTATGTCACTTCCCTACATTATGCTTCCAAAAATCTTGCCAAGTAACTAGGACGTATGAAGAGCACTGGGTACACTGAGACAATTGCAGGTCGAGTCTGCCGCGTGTGCTTACAAAACCAGTAAATGGTTGTCCAGGGACTTGAACCCATATCTCTGTCCTCTGTCCTCTTTTACCTCCTTCTCGCCTGCTGACTCTAATTTGCCACAATAATTGACTAAGTCTTCCCTGAAGACCACAAGTATCCTCCCCCTGGGCCTGTTGTAGTCAGAAAAGCATACTTGGTGCTTTGCTCATCACCAAGTATGAAGGACATTGGCGTGATCACCTCTGATAGGAGGAGGGACAAATAAAAATGAACACCTATTTCTAGACAGGAGCAGTTTTGAAAAAAGAGTGTGTTGTGGAGTGACGTGTTTATTTGAGTGTCCAACCTTCACTCTTAAGTGGTTATTTTTTTTTACATTCATGAACATCATAAAACGCACTGATTTCAAAAGCCCAGACGCATTTTATTACTGCAATTCTGTTATTGAGGTGAGAAAAATTGAGAAGGACTTTGCTGTACAACGGAATCTATTTCTGGGTACTGCTGAAACCAAACAAAAAAAAATTCATGGTGGCCAGCTAGCGCTATTTTCTACTGACTGTCTCTGGGGACTCAAACAGAATCCATTTGTTTGTTTTTTTGTTTCTCAGTTTCACTTTTTTTAGGTACCTGTCACCGCCCCTTCAGCTTTTAATTTGTCCGTGTCCTGGGATCTCAAGTGAGTCTCCTGTAAGGGAGCACATACATGATCTTAAGTGAAAGATAGCTTAGTTTAGTAAGATGATTTCCTATCTACCTACCTATCTATCTCTTTACCTATCTATGTAATCTTTCTATCTATCTATCTGTCATCTATCTATGTATGGTCTGTCATCTATCTACTATCATCTGTGTATCTATCTAATTAATCTATCATCTATATGTATGTATATCAGTCGAATCTGTGTATCAATCATTTGTCTCTCTCTATAACTGTTTTCTCACTTTTGTCAACGTTCTGTCCCTAGGTGCACTTTGATTCCTCTGTGTCCTTCTCAGCCTCAATTCCTTGTGTTTGTTTTTGTGAGTTAGCTGTGTGTTTGTGTCTTGAGAGGAGTGGCCTTGGGTGGAACTTCTCCTGCGTAGGTGGCACGAGTCTGCTGGGTGTGGATAGTGTGGTTGGTGGGCTGCGCTCTTGAAACTGTGCAGCCCAGTGCCCTCCAGCTGCTCTGCCCCTGGGCCGTTCCTGCTGTGGCGGCTGCATGAGCTGCAGGGAATATCCGAGGCCCGATGCAGGGAGCACCCTCGCGGGCCTCCGGGGTCCGTGGTAGGTACATGCCCAGTAGTATGTCTTTTTGCCTGTGCACCGATGTTACCTCGGTGGCCCTGCTTGGTGGCCCAACTTCAGAGAGTATGTGTGTAGTCACTGGTTAAGGGAACTGCCTTTTGGTGACACGCGGGGTTCTTCTGGGCCAGTGGCCCATGGACTTGGTGAGGTGGCAGCCCAGCTAGCTTGTGGGGAAACTGCTCCCCTCTGCTGTCAAGGTGGAGGTGGAATTTCAGTGCATTTACGCATTTTGATGTGAGTGAGGTCTATCTGAAATGGAATAGTAGCGTTGAGAGCTATGTTTCCACCCCCTCAACTTGTAGTTCATCTTCGTCCTTGGATCTCAAGTTAGTCCCCTGTAAGGCAGCACGTAGGTGGTCTTGAGTTTTCATCCCTTCTTTTAACCCTGTGTCTTTACATTGGAGTCCTGAAGAGCCTGTCCTTTTATTCTGAGAATTGAGAGCTATGTCCTTATTGCACTTAAAAAATTTTTTTTGTTATCATTAATCCACAATCACGCAAAGAACATTATGATCACCAAGTACACCACGTCCCCCCCAAAAACCCCATTACAGTAGCTGTCCATCAGCATAGTTGGATGCTGTAGACCCCTTCACCATGTCCCCCCCACACCCCGTTACAGTCGCTTTCCATCAGCGTGTAGTAAGATGCTGTAGAATCACTACTGGTCTTCTCTGTGTTGTACTGCCCTCCCCATGCTCCCCCCACCCACACATTATACATGCTAATCCTAATGCCCCCTTTCTTTCTCCCCACATTTATGAAACCCTTCCCACCCACCCTGCCTAGTCCCTTTCCCTTTGGTAGCTGTTAGTCCACTCTTGGGTTCTGTGAGTCTGCTGCTGTTTTTTTCCTTCAGTTTTTCTTTGTTGTTTTACTCAACACATGAGTGAAATCATTTGGTACTTGTCTTTCTCCGCATGGCCTTTTTCACTGAGCATAATATCCTCTAGCTCCATCCACGTTGTTCAAATGGTAGGATTTTTTTCTTCTTACGGCTCTTTACTGTACTTTTTAAACTAGATTTCTGTCTTCTCTTTTGTCTGTAGTTTCGCTATGTGCTTTCACCATTGCTCTCCTCGTTATTAGCAATAACTTTACGTTAATCAATATGTACCAATATCTATCTATCCATCTGTCTGTCTGTCTGTCTATCTATCTATCTATCTATCTATCTATCTATCTATCTATCTATCTATCTAACTATCTATCTATCTATCTTCCTATCATCTACCTATGATGTCTATCATCATTCTATGTACCTCTCTATCTATCTTTCATCTGTCGTCTGTCTAGCTATCTATCTATGAATCAATCATCTTTCTGTCTGGCCATCTATCCTTATGTACAGAACACTTAACAACATCGCCTTTGTCGCTTCCCTACATTATGCTTCTAAAAATCTTTCAAGGTAACTAGGCTGTAGGAAGAGCACTCGGTTCACCGAGACACTTGCAGGTCGAGTCAGCCACGTGTACCTACAAAACCAGTAAATGGTTGTGCAGGGACTTGAACCTGTGTCTGTATCCTCTATTATCTTCTTCTCACTGGCTGACTCTATTTAGCCACATTCATTGACTAAGTGCTCCGTGAAGACCACAAGTATTGTTTCTCTGGGCCTGTTGTCCACAGAAAGAAAACTTGGTGCTTTGCTCACCACCATGTTTGAGGGACATCGGCGTGATCACCGCTGATAGGATGGAACGACAAATGAAAAGGAACACCAGTTGCTAGACAGGAGCTCTTGGGAGCAAAGAGTGTGTTATGGAGTGACGTGTTTATTTCAGTGTCCAAACTTCCCTCTTTATATAGTTATTACTTCTTTACATTCATGAACTTCATAATACCCACTGATCTCAAAGGTCCAGACGTATACTTTTACAGCAATTCAATTGTTGAGTTGAGAGAAAATGAGAAAGACGTTGCTGTACCACTAAATCTATGGCTGGGCAATGCTGAAACCAAACAAAAAGAATTCACGTTGGCCAGATAGGGCTATTTTCTACTGACTGTCTCTGTTGACTCAAACAGAATCCATTCTAGGATTGTTTGTTTTTCAGTTTCACTGTGTTGGGTACCTGTACACACCCCTTCGGCTTTTAGATTGTCTGTGTCCTTGGATCTCAAGAGAGTCTCCTGTAAGGGAGCACGAAGGTGGTCTTGAGTTTTCATCCCTTCTTTTAACCCTGTGTCATTTGTTTGGAGCACTCAAAGCCTGTCCTTTTATTCTGACGATTCAGAGCTGTGCCCTTATTGCACTTAAAAAATTGTTTTTGTTATCATTAATCTACAATCACGTGAAGAACATTATGTTTACTAGACTCCCCCCTTCACCAAGTCCCTCCCAAAAACCTCTTACAGTTGCTGTCAGTTAGCAGAGATGGATGCTGTAGACCCGTTCACGATGTACCCCCCCACACACCCCATTACAGTTGCTGTCCTTCCGCGTGTAGTAAGATGCTGTAGAATATCTACTTGTCTTCTCTGTGTTGTACAGCACTCACCATGCGACCCCATCCTCACGCATTATACATGCTTATCCTAATCTCCCTTTTCTTTCTCCCCACCCTTATTCCACCCTTCCCAACCACCCTTCTCAGTCCTTTTCCCTTTGGTAACTGTTACTCCACATTCGGGTTCTGTGAGTCTGCTGCTGTTTTTTTTTTTTCAGTGTTTCTTTGTTGTTATACTCCACACATGAGTGAAATCATTTGGTACTTGTCTTTCTCCGCCTGGAATATTTCACTGAGCATGCTTCCGTCTCTCTCCATCCACGTCATTGCAAATGGTAGCATTTGTTTTCTTCTTATAGCTGCAAATGGCAGTTTTAAACTGGACTTCATTCTTCCTTTTAGTTTGTAGTTTCGCTATGTGCTTTCACCATTGATCTCCTGGTTATGAGCAATAGCTTTGTGTTATTTAATATGTATCTGTATGTATCTTTCTATCTATCTATCTGTCTATCCTTCTATCTTTCTATTTATCTATCTATCTTTCTATCTATCTATCTATCTATCTATCATCTATCTGTCTATCAATCTATGTTCCTATCTACCTATCATGTCTATCGTCGGTCTATCTGTCATCTGTCATCTATCTATCTATCTATGAATCAATCATCTTTTTGTCTGGCCATCTATCCTTATGTACAGGACAGTTAACAACATCGCCTATGTCACTTCCCTACATTATGCTTCCAAAAATATTGCAAAGTAACTAGTCCTTAGGGAGAGCACTGGGTTCACTGAGACACTTGCAGGTCGAGTCAGCCGCTTGTGCTTAAAAATCCAGTAGTTTATGGTGGTGCAGGGACTTGCACCCATCTCTCTGTCCTCTATCCTCTTTTACCTCCTTCTCACTTGCTGACTGTATTCAGCCACATTCGTTGACTAAGTGCTTCCAGAAGACCACAACTGTCCTTCCTCTGAGCCTGTTTAGACAGAAAAGTATACTTGGTGCTTTGCTCACCACCAAGTTTGAGGGACAACGGCATGATCACCGCTGATAGGAGGAGGGACAAATAAAAAGAACACCTATTTCTAGGCAGCAGCATTTGGGAGCAAAGAGAGTGTTGTGGAGTTACGTGTTTGTTTGAGTGTCCAAACTATCCTCTTTAGGTGGTTATTACTACTTTACTTTCAAGAACATCATAAAATCCACTGATTTCAAAAGCCCAGACACATATTATTACAGCAATTCAGTTGTTGAGGTGAGAAAAAATGAGAAGGACGTTGCTGTACCACTAAATCTATGGCTGGGCACTGCTGAAACCAAACAAAAAGAATTCACGGTGTCTAGATAGGGCTATTTTCTACTGACTGTCTCTGGGGACTCAAACAAAATCCATTTGTTTGTTTGTTTGCTTTTCAGTTACACTTGTGTAGGGTTGCTGTCCCCACCCCTTCGGATTGTAGTTTGTCTGTGTCTTTGGATCTCAAGTGAGTCTCCTATAGGGGAGAACTTAGGTGATCTTGAGTTTTCATCCCTTCTTTTAACCCTGTGTCTTTTGTTTGGAGCTCGCAAAGCCTGTTTTATTGCTGTGCCCATATTGCACTTAAAAACATTTTTTTTAGCATTAATCTGCAATCACGTGAAGAACATCATATTTACTAGGCTCCCACCTTCACCAAGTCCCCACCAAAACCTCTTACAGTCGTTGTCCATAAGCATTGTTGTATGCTGTAGACTGCTTCACCATGTCAACCCACAAACACCCCATTTCAGTCGCTGTCCATCAGCGTGTAGTAAATGCTGTAGAATCTCTACTTGTCTTCTCTGTGTTGTACATCCCTCCCTTTGCACCCCGAGCACACGCATTATACATGATACTCCTAATGTCCCCTTTCTTCTCCCTGCCCTTATCCCTCCCTTCCCACACACCCTGCCCATTCCCTTTCCCTTTGGTAACTGTTATTGAACTCTCGGGATCTGTGAGTCTGCTGCTGTTTATTTCCTCCAGTTTTTCTTTGTTGTTATACTCCACACATGAGTGAAATCATTGGCTACTTGTCTTTCTCCACCTGGTATATATCACTGAGCATGCTACCGTCTAGCTACATCCACATCCTTGCAAATGGTAGGATTTGTTTTCTTCTTATGGCTGCTTACTGCACTTTTTAAACTGGACTTCATTCTTCCTTTTTGTTTGTAGTTTCCCTATGTGCTTTCACCATTTATCTGTTGGTTATGAGCAATAGCTTTGTGTTAATCGATATCTATCTGAATCTGTGTAACTGTCTGTCTATCTATCAATCTATCTATCTATCTATCCTTCTATCTTTCTCTCTATGTATCTCTCTATCTTCCTATCATCTAACTATCGTGTCTATCGTCTATCTATAATCTCTCATCTATCTATGTATCTATGAATCAATCATCTTTTTGTCTTCCCATCTATCCTCATGTACAGAACAGTTAACAACATCGCCTATGTCACTTCCCTACATTATGCTTCCAAAAATCTTGCCAAGTAACTAGGACGTATGAAGAGCACTGGGTACACTGAGACAATTGCAGGTCGAGTCTGCCGCGTGTGCTTACAAAACCAGTAAATGGTTGTCCAGGGACTTGAACCCATATCTCTGTCCTCTGTCCTCTTTTACCTCCTTCTCGCCTGCTGACTCTAATTTGCCACAATAATTGACTAAGTCTTCCCTGAAGACCACAAGTATCCTCCCCCTGGGCCTGCTGTAGTCAGAAAAGCATACTTGGTGCTTTGCTCATCACCAAGTATGAAGGACATTGGCGTGATCACCTCTGATAGGAGGAGGGACAAATAAAAATGAACACCTATTTCTAGACAGGAGCAGTTTTGAAAAAAGAGTGTGTTGTGGAGTGACGTGTTTATTTGAGTGTCCAACCTTCACTCTTAAGTGGTTATTTTTTTTTACATTCATGAACATCATAAAACGCACTGATTTCAAAAGCCCAGACGCATTTTATTACTGCAATTCTGTTATTGAGGTGAGAAAAATTGAGAAGGACTTTGCTGTACAACGGAATCTATTTCTGGGTACTGCTGAAACCAAACAAAAAAAAATTCATGGTGGCCAGCTAGCGCTATTTTCTACTGACTGTCTCTGGGGACTCAAACAGAATCCATTTGTTTGTTTTTTTGTTTCTCAGTTTCACTTTTTTTAGGTACCTGTCACCGCCCCTTCAGCTTTTAATTTGTCCGTGTCCTGGGATCTCAAGTGAGTCTCCTGTAAGGGAGCACATACATGATCTTGAGTGAAAGATAGCTTAGTTTAGTAAGATGCTTTCCTATCTACCTACCTATCTATCTCTTTACCTATCTATGTAATCTTTCTATCTATCTATCTGTCATCTATCTATGTATGGTCTGTCATCTATCTACTATCATCTGTGTATCTATCTAATTAATCTATCATCTATATGTATGTATATCAGTCGAATCTGTGTATCAATCATTTGTCTCTCTCTATAACTGTTTTCTCACTTTTGTCAACGTTCTGTCCCTAGGTGCACTTTGATTCCTCTGTGTCCTTCTCAGCCTCAATTCCTTGTGTTTGTTTTTGTGAGTTAGCTGTGTGTTTGTGTCTTGAGAGGAGTGGCCTTGGGTGGAACTTCTCCTGCGTAGGTGGCACGAGTCTGCTGGGTGTGGATAGTGTGGTTGGTGGGCTGCGCTCTTGAAACTGTGCAGCCCAGTGCCCTCCAGCTGCTCTGCCCCTGGGCCGTTCCTGCTGTGGCGGCTGCATGAGCTGCAGGGAATATCCGAGGCCCGATGCAGGGAGCACCCTCGCGGGCCTCCGGGGTCCGTGGTAGGTACATGCCCAGTAGTATGTCTTTTTGCCTGTGCACCGATGTTACCTCGGTGGCCCTGCTTGGTGGCCCAACTTCAGAGAGTATGTGTGTAGTCACTGGTTAAGGGAACTGCCTTTTGGTGACACGCGGGGTTCTTCTGGGCCAGTGGCCCATGGACTTGGTGAGGTGGCAGCCCAGCTAGCTTGTGGGGAAACTGCTCCCCTCTGCTGTCAAGGTGGAGGTGGAATTTCAGTGCATTTACGCATTTTGATGTGAGTGAGGTCTATCTGAAATGGAATAGTAGCGTTGAGAGCTATGTTTCCACCCCCTCAACTTGTAGTTCATCTTCGTCCTTGGATCTCAAGTTAGTCCCCTGTAAGGCAGCACGTAGGTGGTCTTGAGTTTTCATCCCTTCTTTTAACCCTGTGTCTTTACATTGGAGTCCTGAAGAGCCTGTCCTTTTATTCTGAGAATTGAGAGCTATGTCCTTATTGCACTTAAAAAATTTTTTTTGTTATCATTAATCCACAATCACGCAAAGAACATTATGATCACCAAGTACACCACGTCCCCCCCAAAAACCCCATTACAGTAGCTGTCCATCAGCATAGTTGGATGCTGTAGACCCCTTCACCATGTCCCCCCCACACCCCGTTACAGTCGCTTTCCATCAGCGTGTAGTAAGATGCTGTAGAATCACTACTGGTCTTCTCTGTGTTGTACTGCCCTCCCCATGCTCCCCCCACCCACACATTATACATGCTAATCCTAATGCCCCCTTTCTTTCTCCCCACATTTATGAAACCCTTCCCACCCACCCTGCCTAGTCCCTTTCCCTTTGGTAGCTGTTAGTCCACTCTTGGGTTCTGTGAGTCTGCTGCTGTTTTTTTCCTTCAGTTTTTCTTTGTTGTTTTACTCAACACATGAGTGAAATCATTTGGTACTTGTCTTTCTCCGCATGGCCTTTTTCACTGAGCATAATATCCTCTAGCTCCATCCACGTTGTTCAAATGGTAGGATTTTTTTCTTCTTACGGCTCTTTACTGTACTTTTTAAACTAGATTTCTGTCTTCTCTTTTGTCTGTAGTTTCGCTATGTGCTTTCACCATTGCTCTCCTCGTTATTAGCAATAACTTTACGTTAATCAATATGTACCAATATCTATCTATGCATCTGTCTGTCTGTCTATCTATCTATCTATCTAGCTATCTATCTGTCTATCTATCTATCTAACTATCTATCTATCTATCTATCTTCCTATCATCTACCTATGATGTCTATCATCATTCTATGTACCTATCTATCTATCTTTCATCTGTCGTCTGTCTAGCTATCTATCTATGAATCAATCATCTTTCTGTCTGGCCATCTATCCTTATGTACAGAACACTTAACAACATCGCCTTTGTCGCTTCCCTACATTATGCTTCTAAAAATCTTTCAAGGTAACTAGGCTGTAGGAAGAGCACTCGGTTCACCGAGACACTTGCAGGTCGAGTCAGCCACGTGTACCTACAAAACCAGTAAATGGTTGTGCAGGGACTTGAACCTGTGTCTGTATCCTCTATTATCTTCTTCTCACTGGCTGACTCTATTTAGCCACATTCATTGACTAAGTGCTCCGTGAAGACCACAAGTATTGTTTCTCTGGGCCTGTTGTCCACAGAAAGAAAACTTGGTGCTTTGCTCACCACCATGTTTGAGGGACATCGGCGTGATCACCGCTGATAGGATGGAACGACAAATGAAAAGGAACACCAGTTGCTAGACAGGAGCACTTGGGAGCAAAGAGTGTGTTGTGGAGTGACGTGTTTATTTCAGTGTCCAAACTTCCCTCTTTATATAGTTATTACTTCTTTACATTCATGAACTTCATAATACCCACTGATCTCAAAGGTCCAGACGTATACTTTTACAGCAATTCAATTGTTGAGTTGAGAGAAAATGAGAAAGACGTTGCTGTACCACTAAATCTATGGCTGGGCAATGCTGAAACCAAACAAAAAGAATTCACGTTGGCCAGATAGGGCTATTTTCTACTGACTGTCTCTGTTGACTCAAACAGAATCCATTCTAGGATTGTTTGTTTTTCAGTTTCACTGTGTTGGGTACCTGTACACACCCCTTCGGCTTTTAGATTGTCTGTGTCCTTGGATCTCAAGAGAGTCTCCTGTAAGGGAGCACGAAGGTGGTCTTGAGTTTTCATCCCTTCTTTTAACCCTGTGTCATTTGTTTGGAGCACTCAAAGCCTGTCCTTTTATTCTGACGATTCAGAGCTGTGCCCTTATTGCACTTAAAAAATTGTTTTTGTTATCATTAATCTACAATCACGTGAAGAACATTATGTTTACTAGACTCCCCCCTTCACCAAGTCCCTCCCAAAAACCTCTTACAGTTGCTGTCAGTTAGCAGAGATGGATGCTGTAGACCCGTTCACGATGTACCCCCCCACACACCCCATTACAGTTGCTGTCCTTCCGCGTGTAGTAAGATGCTGTAGAATATCTACTTGTCTTCTCTGTGTTGTACAGCACTCGCCATGCGACCCCATCCTCACGCATTATACATGCTTATCCTAATCTCCCTTTTCTTTCTCCCCACCCTTATCCCTCCCTTCCCAACCACCCTTCTCAGTCCTTTTCCCTTTGGTAACTGTTACTCCACATTCGGGTTCTGTGAGTCTGCTGCTGTTTTTTTTTTTTCAGTGTTTCTATGTTGTTATACTCCACACATGAGTGAAATCATTTGGTACTTGTCTTTCTCCGCCTGGAATATTTCACTGAGCATGCTTCCGTCTCTCTCCATCCACGTCATTGCAAATGGTAGCATTTGTTTTCTTCTTATAGCTGCAAATGGCAGTTTTAAACTGGACTTCATTCTTCCTTTTAGTTTGTAGTTTCGCTATGTGCTTTCACCATTGATCTCCTGGTTATGAGCAATAGCTTTGTGTTATTTAATATGTATCTGTATGTATCTTTCTATCTATCTATCTGTCTATCCTTCTATCTTTCTATTTATCTGTCTATCTTTCTATCTATCTATCTATCTATCATCTATCTGTCTATCAATCTATGTTCCTATCTACCTATCATGTCTATCGTCGGTCTATCTGTCATCTGTCATCTATCTATCTATGTATGAGTCAATCATCTTTTTGTCTGGCCATCTATCCTTATGTACAGGACAGTTAACAACATCGCCTATGTCACTTCCCTACATTATGCTTCCAAAAATATTGCAAAGTAACTAGTCCTTAGGGAGAGCACTGGGTTCACTGAGACACTTGCAGGTCGAGTCAGCCGCTTGTGCTTAAAAATCCAGTAGTTTATGGTGGTGCAGGGACTTGCACCCATCTCTCTGTCCTCTGTCCTCTTTTACCTCCTTCTCGCTTGCTGACTGTATTCAGCCACATTCGTTGACTAAGTGCTTCCAGAAGACCACAACTGTCCTTCCTCTGAGCCTGTTTAGACAGAAAAGTATACTTGGTGCTTTGCTCACCACCAAGTTTGAGGGACAACGGCATGATCACCGCTGATAGGAGGAGGGACAAATAAAAAGAACACCTATTTCTAGGCAGCAGCATTTGGGAGCAAAGAGAGTGTTGTGGAGTTACGTGTTTGTTTGAGTGTCCAAACTATCCTATTTAGGTGGTTATTACTACTTTACTTTCAAGAACATCATAAAATCCACTGATTTCAAAAGCCCAGACACATATTATTACAGCAATTCAGTTGTTGAGGTGAGAAAAAATGAGAAGGACGTTGCTGTACCACTAAATCTATGGCTGGGCACTGCTGAAACCAAACAAAAAGAATTCACGGTGTCTAGATAGGGCTATTTTCTACTGACTGTCTCTGGGGACTCAAACAAAATCCATTTGTTTGTTTGTTTGCTTTTCAGTTACACTTGTGTAGGGTTGCTGTCCCCACCCCTTCGGATTGTAGTTTGTCTGTGTCTTTGGATCTCAAGTGAGTCTCCTATAGGGGAGAACTTAGGTGATCTTGAGTTTTCATCCCTTCTTTTAACCCTGTGTCTTTTGTTTGGAGCTCGCAAAGCCTGTTTTATTGCTGTGCCCATATTGCACTTAAAAACATTTTTTTTAGCATTAATCTGCAATCACGTGAAGAACATCATATTTACTAGGCTCCCACCTTCACCAAGTCCCCACCAAAACCTCTTACAGTCGTTGTCCATAAGCATTGTTGTATGCTGTAGACTGCTTCACCATGTCAACCCACAAACACCCCATTTCAGTCGCTGTCCATCAGCGTGTAGTAAATGCTGTAGAATCTCTACTTGTCTTCTCTGTGTTGTACATCCCTCCCTTTGCACCCCGAGCACACGCATTATACATGATACTCCTAATGTCCCCTTTCTTCTCCCTGCCCTTATCCCTCCCTTCCCACACACCCTGCCCATTCCCTTTCCCTTTGGTAACTGTTATTGAACTCTCGGGATCTGTGAGTCTGCTGCTGTTTATTTCCTCCAGTTTTTCTTTGTTGTTATACTCCACACATGAGTGAAATCATTGGCTACTTGTCTTTCTCCACCTGGTATATATCACTGAGCATGCTACCGTCTAGCTACATCCACATCCTTGCAAATGGTAGGATTTGTTTTCTTCTTATGGCTGCTTACTGCACTTTTTAAACTGGACTTCATTCTTCCTTTTTGTTTGTAGTTTCCCTATGTGCTTTCACCATTTATCTGTTGGTTATGAGCAATAGCTTTGTGTTAATCGATATCTATCTGAATCTGTGTAACTGTCTGTCTATCTATCAATCTATCTATCTATCTATCCTTCTATCTTTCTCTCTATGTATCTCTCTATCTTCCTATCATCTAACTATCGTGTCTATTGTCTATCTATAATCTCTCATCTATCTAAGTATCTATGAATCAATCATCTTTTTGTCTTCCCATCTATCCTCATGTACAGAACAGTTAACAACATCGCCTATGTCACTTCCCTACATTATGCTTCCAAAAATCTTGCCAAGTAACTAGGACGTATGAAGAGCACTGGGTACACTGAGACAATTGCAGGTCGAGTCTGCCGCGTGTGCTTACAAAACCAGTAAATGGTTGTCCAGGGACTTGAACCCATATCTCTGTCCTCTGTCCTCTTTTACCTCCTTCTCGCCTGCTGACTCTAATTTGCCACAATAATTGACTAAGTCTTCCCTGAAGACCACAAGTATCCTCCCCCTGGGCCTGTTGTAGTCAGAAAAGCATACTTGGTGCTTTGCTCATCACCAAGTATGAAGGACATTGGCGTGATCACCTCTGATAGGAGGAGGGACAAATAAAAATGAACACCTATTTCTAGACAGGAGCAGTTTTGAAAAAAGAGTGTGTTGTGGAGTGACGTGTTTATTTGAGTGTCCAACCTTCACTCTTAAGTGGTTATTTTTTTTTACATTCATGAACATCATAAAACGCACTGATTTCTAAAGCCCAGATGCATTTTATTACAGCAATTCTGTTATTGAGGTGAGAAAAATTGAGAAGGACTTTGCTGTACAACGGAATCTATTTCTGGGTACTGCTGAAACCAAACAAAAAAAAATTCATGGTGGCCAGCTAGCGCTACTTTCTACTGACTGTCTCTGGGGACTCAAAAAGAATCCATTTGTTTGTTTTTTTGTTTCTCAGTTTCACTTTTTTTAGGTACCTGTCACCGCCCCTTCAGCTTTTAATTTGTCCGTGTCCTGGGATCTCAAGTGAGTCTCCTGTAAGGGAGCACATACATGATCTTGAGTGAAAGATAGCTTAGTTTAGTAAGATGATTTCCTATCTACCTACCTATCTATCTCTTTACCTATCTATGTAATCTTTCTATCTATCTATCTGTCATCTATCTATGTATGGTCTGTCATCTATCTACTATCATCTGTGTATCTATCTAATTAATCTATCATCTATATGTATGTATATCAGTCGAATCTGTGTATCAATCATTTGTCTCTCTCTATAACTGTTTTCTCACTTTTGTCAACGTTCTGTCCCTAGGTGCACTTTGATTCCTCTGTGTCCTTCTCAGCCTCAATTCCTTGTGTTTGTTTTTGTGAGTTAGCTGTGTGTTTGTGTCTTGAGAGGAGTGGCCTTGGGTGGAACTTCTCCTGCGTAGGTGGCACGAGTCTGCTGGGTGTGGATAGTGTGGTTGGTGGGCTGCGCTCTTGAAACTGTGCAGCCCAGTGCCCTCCAGCTGCTCTGCCCCTGGGCCGTTCCTGCTGTGGCGGCTGCATGAGCTGCAGGGAATATCCGAGGCCCGATGCAGGGAGCACCCTGGCGGGCCTCCGGGGTCCGTGGTAGGTACATGCCCAGTAGTATGTCTTTTTGCCTGTGCACCGATGTTACCTCGGTGGCCCTGCTTGGTGGCCCAACTTCAGAGAGTATGTGTGTAGTCACTGGTTAAGGGAACTGCCTTTTGGTGACACGCGGGGTTCTTCTGGGCCAGTGGCCCATGGACTTGGTGAGGTGGCAGCCCAGCTAGCTTGTGGGGAAACTGCTCCCCTCTGCTGTCAAGGTGGAGGTGGAATTTCAGTGCATTTACGCATTTTGATGTGAGTGAGGTCTATCTGAAATGGAATAGTAGCGTTGAGAGCTATGTTTCCACCCCCTCAACTTGTAGTTCATCTTCGTCCTTGGATCTCAAGTTAGTCCCCTGTAAGGCAGCACGTAGGTGGTCTTGAGTTTTCATCCCTTCTTTTAACCCTGTGTCTTTACATTGGAGTCCTGAAGAGCCTGTCCTTTTATTCTGAGAATTGAGAGCTATGTCCTTATTGCACTTAAAAAATTTTTTTTGTTATCATTAATCCACAATCACGCAAAGAACATTATGATCACCAAGTACACCACGTCCCCCCCAAAAACCCCATTACAGTAGCTGTCCATCAGCATAGTTGGATGCTGTAGACCCCTTCACCATGTCCCCCCCACACCCCGTTACAGTCGCTTTCCATCAGCGTGTAGTAAGATGCTGTAGAATCACTACTGGTCTTCTCTGTGTTGTACTGCCCTCCCCATGCTCCCCCCACCCACACATTATACATGCTAATCCTAATGCCCCCTTTCTTTCTCCCCACATTTATGAAACCCTTCCCACCCACCCTGCCTAGTCCCTTTCCCTTTGGTAGCTGTTAGTCCACTCTTGGGTTCTGTGAGTCTGCTGCTGTTTTTTTCCTTCAGTTTTTCTTTGTTGTTTTACTCAACACATGAGTGAAATCATTTGGTACTTGTCTTTCTCCTCATGGCCTTTTTCACTGAGCATAATATCCTCTAGCTCCATCCACGTTGTTCAAATGGTAGGATTTTTTTCTTCTTACGGCTCTTTACTGTACTTTTTAAACTAGATTTCTGTCTTCTCTTTTGTCTGTAGTTTCGCTATGTGCTTTCACCATTGCTCTCCTCGTTATTAGCAATAACTTTACGTTAATCAATATGTACCAATATCTATCTATGCATCTGTCTGTCTGTCTATCTATCTATCTATCTATCTATCTATCTATCTATCTATCTATCTATCTATCTATCTATCTATCTATCTAACTATCTATCTATCTATCTATCTTCCTATCATCTACCTATGATGTCTATCATCATTCTATGTACCTATCTATCTATCTTTCATCTGTCGTCTGTCTAGCTATCTATCTATGAATCAATCATCTTTCTGTCTGGCCATCTATCCTTATGTACAGAACACTTAACAACATCGCCTTTGTCGCTTCCCTACATTATGCTTCTAAAAATCTTTCAAGGTAACTAGGCTGTAGGAAGAGCACTCGGTTCACCGAGACACTTGCAGGTCGAGTCAGCCACGTGTACCTACAAAACCAGTAAATGGTTGTGCAGGGACTTGAACCTGTGTCTGTATCCTCTATTATCTTCTTCTCACTGGCTGACTCTATTTAGCCACATTCATTGACTAAGTGCTCCGTGAAGACCACAAGTATTGTTTCTCTGGGCCTGTTGTCCACAGAAAGAAAACTTGGTGCTTTGCTCACCACCATGTTTGAGGGACATCGGCGTGATCACCGCTGATAGGATGGAACGACAAATGAAAAGGAACACCAGTTGCTAGACAGGAGCACTTGGGAGCAAAGAGTGTGTTGTGGAGTGACGTGTTTATTTCAGTGTCCAAACTTCCCTCTTTATATAGTTATTACTTCTTTACATTCATGAACTTCATAATACCCACTGATCTCAAAGGTCCAGACGTATACTTTTACAGCAATTCAATTGTTGAGTTGAGAGAAAATGAGAAAGACGTTGCTGTACCACTAAATCTATGGCTGGGCAATGCTGAAACCAAACAAAAAGAATTCACGTTGGCCAGATAGGGCTATTTTCTACTGACTGTCTCTGTTGACTCAAACAGAATCCATTCTAGGATTGTTTGTTTTTCAGTTTCACTGTGTTGGGTACCTGTACACACCCCTTCGGCTTTTAGATTGTCTGTGTCCTTGGATCTCAAGAGAGTCTCCTGTAAGGGAGCACGAAGGTGGTCTTGAGTTTTCATCCCTTCTTTTAACCCTGTGTCATTTGTTTGGAGCACTCAAAGCCTGTCCTTTTATTCTGACGATTCAGAGCTGTGCCCTTATTGCACTTAAAAAATTGTTTTTGTTATCATTAATCTACAATCACGTGAAGAACATTATGTTTACTAGACTCCCCCCTTCACCAAGTCCCTCCCAAAAACCTCTTACAGTTGCTGTCAGTTAGCAGAGATGGATGCTGTAGACCCGTTCACGATGTACCCCCCCACACACCCCATTACAGTTGCTGTCCTTCCGCGTGTAGTAAGATGCTGTAGAATATCTACTTGTCTTCTCTGTGTTGTACAGCACTCGCCATGCGACCCCATCCTCACGCATTATACATGCTTATCCTAATCTCCCTTTTCTTTCTCCCCACCCTTATCCCTCCCTTCCCAACCACCCTTCTCAGTCCTTTTCCCTTTGGTAACTGTTACTCCACATTCGGGTTCTGTGAGTCTGCTGCTGTTTTTTTTTTCAGTGTTTCTTTGTTGTTATACTCCACACATGAGTGAAATCATTTGGTACTTGTCTTTCTCCGCCTGGAATATTTCACTGAGCATGCTTCCGTCTCTCTCCATCCACGTCATTGCAAATGGTAGCATTTGTTTTCTTCTTATAGCTGCAAATGGCAGTTTTAAACTGGACTTCATTCTTCCTTTTAGTTTGTAGTTTCGCTATGTGCTTTCACCATTGATCTCCTGGTTATGAGCAATAGCTTTGTGTTATTTAATATGTATCTGTATGTATCTTTCTATCTATCTATCTGTCTATCCTTCTATCTTTCTATTTATCTATCTATCTTTCTATCTATCTATCTATCTATCTATCATCTATCTGTCTATCAATCTATGTTCCTATCTACCTATCATGTCTATCGTCGGTCTATCTGTCATCTGTCATCTATCTATCTATGTATGAGTCAATCATCTTTTTGTCTGGCCATCTATCCTTATGTACAGGACAGTTAACAACATCGCCTATGTCACTTCCCTACATTATGCTTCCAAAAATATTGCAAAGTAACTAGTCCTTAGGGAGAGCACTGGGTTCACTGAGACACTTGCAGGTCGAGTCAGCCGCTTGTGCTTAAAAATCCAGTAGTTTATGGTGGTGCAGGGACTTGCACCCATCTCTCTGTCCTCTGTCCTCTTTTACCTCCTTCTCGCTTGCTGACTGTATTCAGCCACATTCGTTGACTAAGTGCTTCCAGAAGACCACAACTGTCCTTCCTCTGAGCCTGTTTAGACAGAAAAGTATACTTGGTGCTTTGCTCACCACCAAGTTTGAGGGACAACGGCATGATCACCGCTGATAGGAGGAGGGACAAATAAAAAGAACACCTATTTCTAGGCAGCAGCATTTGGGAGCAAAGAGAGTGTTGTGGAGTTACGTGTTTGTTTGAGTGTCCAAACTATCCTCTTTAGGTGGTTATTACTACTTTACTTTCAAGAACATCATAAAATCCACTGATTTCAAAAGCCCAGACACATATTATTACAGCAATTCAGTTGTTGAGGTGAGAAAAAATGAGAAGGACGTTGCTGTACCACTAAATCTATGGCTGGGCACTGCTGAAACCAAACAAAAAGAATTCACGGTGTCTAGATAGGGCTATTTTCTACTGACTGTCTCTGGGGACTCAAACAAAATCCATTTGTTTGTTTGTTTGCTTTTCAGTTACACTTGTGTAGGGTTGCTGTCCCCACCCCTTCGGATTGTAGTTTGTCTGTGTCTTTGGATCTCAAGTGAGTCTCCTATAGGGGAGAACTTAGGTGATCTTGAGTTTTCATCCCTTCTTTTAACCCTGTGTCTTTTGTTTGGAGCTCGCAAAGCCTGTTTTATTGCTGTGCCCATATTGCACTTAAAAACATTTTTTTTATCATTAATCTGCAATCACGTGAAGAACATCATATTTACTAGGCTCCCACCTTCACCAAGTCCCCACCAAAACCTCTTACAGTCGTTGTCCATAAGCATTGTTGTATGCTGTAGACTGCTTCACCATGTCAACCCACAAACACCCCATTTCAGTCGCTGTCCATCAGCGTGTAGTAAATGCTGTAGAATCTCTACTTGTCTTCTCTGTGTTGTACATCCCTCCCTTTGCACCCCGAGCACACGCATTATACATGTTACTCCTAATGTCCCCTTTCTTCTCCCTGCCCTTATCCCTCCCTTCCCACACACCCTGCCCATTCCCTTTCCCTTTGGTAACTGTTATTGAACTCTCGGGATCTGTGAGTCTGCTGCTGTTTATTTCCTCCAGTTTTTCTTTGTTGTTATACTCCACACATGAGTGAAATCATTGGCTACTTGTCTTTCTCCACCTGGTATATATCACTGAGCATGCTACCGTCTAGCTACATCCACATCCTTGCAAATGGTAGGATTTGTTTTCTTCTTATGGCTGCTTACTGCACTTTTTAAACTGGACTTCATTCTTCCTTTTTGTTTGTAGTTTCCCTATGTGCTTTCACCATTTATCTGTTGGTTATGAGCAATAGCTTTGTGTTAATCGATATCTATCTGAATCTGTGTAACTGTCTGTCTATCTATCAATCTATCTATCTATCTATCCTTCTATCTTTCTCTCTATGTATCTCTCTATCTTCCTATCATCTAACTATCGTGTCTATCGTCTATCTATAATCTCTCATCTATCTAAGTATCTATGAATCAATCATCTTTTTGTCTTCCCATCTATCCTCATGTACAGAACAGTTAACAACATCGCCTATGTCACTTCCCTACATTATGCTTCCAAAAATCTTGCCAAGTAACTAGGACGTATGAAGAGCACTGGGTACACTGAGACAATTGCAGGTCGAGTCTGCCGCGTGTGCTTACAAAACCAGTAAATGGTTGTCCAGGGACTTGAACCCATATCTCTGTCCTCTGTCCTCTTTTACCTCCTTCTCGCCTGCTGACTCTAATTTGCCACAATAATTGACTAAGTCTTCCCTGAAGACCACAAGTATCCTCCCCCTGGGCCTGTTGTAGTCAGAAAAGCATACTTGGTGCTTTGCTCATCACCAAGTATGAAGGACATTGGCGTGATCACCTCTGATAGGAGGAGGGACAAATAAAAATGAACACCTATTTCTAGACAGGAGCAGTTTTGAAAAAAGAGTGTGTTGTGGAGTGACGTGTTTATTTGAGTGTCCAACCTTCACTCTTAAGTGGTTATTTTTTTTTACATTCATGAACATCATAAAACGCACTGATTTCAAAAGCCCAGACGCATTTTATTACAGCAATTCTGTTATTGAGGTGAGAAAAATTGAGAAGGACTTTGCTGTACAACGGAATCTATTTCTGGGTACTGCTGAAACCAAACAAAAAAAAATTCATGGTGGCCAGCTAGCGCTATTTTCTACTGACTGTCTCTGGGGACTCAAACAGAATCCATTTGTTTGTTTTTTTGTTTCTCAGTTTCACTTTTTTTAGGTACCTGTCACCGCCCCTTCAGCTTTTAATTTGTCCGTGTCCTGGGATCTCAAGTGAGTCTCCTGTAAGGGAGCACTTACATGATCTTGAGTGAAAGATAGCTTAGTTTAGTAAGATGCTTTCCTATCTACCTACCTATCTATCTCTTTACCTATCTATGTAATCTTTCTATCTATCTATCTGTCATCTATCTATGTATGGTCTGTCATCTATCTACTATCATCTGTGTATCTATCTAATTAATCTATCATCTATATGTATGTATATCAGTCGAATCTGTGTATCAATCATTTGTCTCTCTCTATAACTGTTTTCTCACTTTTGTCAACGTTCTGTCCCTAGGTGCACTTTGATTCCTCTGTGTCCTTCTCAGCCTCAATTCCTTGTGTTTGTTTTTGTGAGTTAGCTGTGTGTTTGTGTCTTGAGAGGAGTGGCCTTGGGTGGAACTTCTCCTGCGTAGGTGGCACGAGTCTGCTGGGTGTGGATAGTGTGGTTGGTGGGCTGCGCTCTTGAAACTGTGCAGCCCAGTGCCCTCCAGCTGCTCTGCCCCTGGGCCGTTCCTGCTGTGGCGGCTGCATGAGCTGCAGGGAATATCCGAGGCCCGATGCAGGGAGCACCCTGGCGGGCCTCCGGGGTCCGTGGTAGGTACATGCCCAGTAGTATGTCTTTTTGCCTGTGCACCGATGTTACCTCGGTGGCCCTGCTTGGTGGCCCAACTTCAGAGAGTATGTGTGTAGTCACTGGTTAAGGGAACTGCCTTTTGGTGACACGCGGGGTTCTTCTGGGCCAGTGGCCCATGGACTTGGTGAGGTGGCAGCCCAGCTAGCTTGTGGGGAAACTGCTCCCCTCTGCTGTCAAGGTGGAGGTGGAATTTCAGTGCATTTACGCATTTTGATGTGAGTGAGGTCTATCTGAAATGGAATAGTAGCGTTGAGAGCTATGTTTCCACCCCCTCAACTTGTAGTTCATCTTCGTCCTTGGATCTCAAGTTAGTCCCCTGTAAGGCAGCACGTAGGTGGTCTTGAGTTTTCATCCCTTCTTTTAACCCTGTGTCTTTACATTGGAGTCCTGAAGAGCCTGTCCTTTTATTCTGAGAATTGAGAGCTATGTCCTTATTGCACTTAAAAAATTTTTTTTGTTATCATTAATCCACAATCACGCAAAGAACATTATGATCACCAAGTACACCACGTCCCCCCCAAAAACCCCATTACAGTAGCTGTCCATCAGCATAGTTGGATGCTGTAGACCCCTTCACCATGTCCCCCCCACACCCCGTTACAGTCGCTTTCCATCAGCGTGTAGTAAGATGCTGTAGAATCACTACTGGTCTTCTCTGTGTTGTACTGCCCTCCCCATGCTCCCCCCACCCACACATTATACATGCTAATCCTAATGCCCCCTTTCTTTCTCCCCACATTTATGAAACCCTTCCCACCCACCCTGCCTAGTCCCTTTCCCTTTGGTAGCTGTTAGTCCACTCTTGGGTTCTGTGAGTCTGCTGCTGTTTTTTTCCTTCAGTTTTTCTTTGTTGTTTTACTCAACACATGAGTGAAATCATTTGGTACTTGTCTTTCTCCGCATGGCCTTTTTCACTGAGCATAATATCCTCTAGCTCCATCCACGTTGTTCAAATGGTAGGATTTTTTTCTTCTTACGGCTCTTTACTGTACTTTTTAAACTAGATTTCTGTCTTCTCTTTTGTCTGTAGTTTCGCTATGTGCTTTCACCATTGCTCTCCTCGTTATTAGCAATAACTTTACGTTAATCAATATGTACCAATATCTATCTATGCATCTGTCTGTCTGTCTATCTATCTATCTATCTATCTATCTATCTATCTATCTATCTATCTAACTATCTATCTATCTATCTATCTTCCTATCATCTACCTATGATGTCTATCATCATTCTATGTACCTATCTATCTATCTTTCATCTGTCGTCTGTCTAGCTATCTATCTATGAATCAATCATCTTTCTGTCTGGCCATCTATCCTTATGTACAGAACACTTAACAACATCGCCTTTGTCGCTTCCCTACATTATGCTTCTAAAAATCTTTCAAGGTAACTAGGCTGTAGGAAGAGCACTCGGTTCACCGAGACACTTGCAGGTCGAGTCAGCCACGTGTACCTACAAAACCAGTAAATGGTTGTGCAGGGACTTGAACCTGTGTCTGTATCCTCTATTATCTTCTTCTCACTGGCTGACTCTATTTAGCCACATTCATTGACTAAGTGCTCCGTGAAGACCACAAGTATTGTTTCTCTGGGCCTGTTGTCCACAGAAAGAAAACTTGGTGCTTTGCTCACCACCATGTTTGAGGGACATCGGCGTGATCACCGCTGATAGGATGGAACGACAAATGAAAAGGAACACCAGTTGCTAGACAGGAGCACTTGGGAGCAAAGAGTGTGTTGTGGAGTGACGTGTTTATTTCAGTGTCCAAACTTCCCTCTTTATATAGTTATTACTTCTTTACATTCATGAACTTCATAATACCCACTGATCTCAAAGGTCCAGACGTATACTTTTACAGCAATTCAATTGTTGAGTTGAGAGAAAATGAGAAAGACGTTGCTGTACCACTAAATCTATGGCTGGGCAATGCTGAAACCAAACAAAAAGAATTCACGTTGGCCAGATAGGGCTATTTTCTACTGACTGTCTCTGTTGACTCAAACAGAATCCATTCTAGGATTGTTTGTTTTTCAGTTTCACTGTGTTGGGTACCTGTACACACCCCTTCGGCTTTTAGATTGTCTGTGTCCTTGGATCTCAAGAGAGTCTCCTGTAAGGGAGCACGAAGGTGGTCTTGAGTTTTCATCCCTTCTTTTAACCCTGTGTCATTTGTTTGGAGCACTCAAAGCCTGTCCTTTTATTCTGACGATTCAGAGCTGTGCCCTTATTGCACTTAAAAAATTGTTTTTGTTATCATTAATCTACAATCACGTGAAGAACATTATGTTTACTAGACTCCCCCCTTCACCAAGTCCCTCCCAAAAACCTCTTACAGTTGCTGTCAGTTAGCAGAGATGGATGCTGTAGACCCGTTCACGATGTACCCCCCCACACACCCCATTACAGTTGCTGTCCTTCCGCGTGTAGTAAGATGCTGTAGAATATCTACTTGTCTTCTCTGTGTTGTACAGCACTCGCCATGCGACCCCATCCTCACGCATTATACATGCTTATCCTAATCTCCCTTTTCTTTCTCCCCACCCTTATCCCTCCCTTCCCAACCACCCTTCTCAGTCCTTTTCCCTTTGGTAACTGTTACTCCACATTCGGGTTCTGTGAGTCTGCTGCTGTTTTTTTTTTCAGTGTTTCTTTGTTGTTATACTCCACACATGAGTGAAATCATTTGGTACTTGTCTTTCTCCGCCTGGAATATTTCACTGAGCATGCTTCCGTCTCTCTCCATCCACGTCATTGCAAATGGTAGCATTTGTTTTCTTCTTATAGCTGCAAATGGCAGTTTTAAACTGGACTTCATTCTTCCTTTTAGTTTGTAGTTTCGCTATGTGCTTTCACCATTGATCTCCTGGTTATGAGCAATAGCTTTGTGTTATTTAATATGTATCTGTATGTATCTTTCTATCTATCTATCTGTCTATCCTTCTATCTTTCTATTTATCTATCTATCTTTCTATCTATCTATCTATCTATCATCTATCTGTCTATCAATCTATGTTCCTATCTACCTATCATGTCTATCGTCGGTCTATCTGTCATCTGTCATCTATCTATCTATGTATGAGTCAATCATCTTTTTGTCTGGCCATCTATCCTTATGTACAGGACAGTTAACAACATCGCCTATGTCACTTCCCTACATTATGCTTCCAAAAATATTGCAAAGTAACTAGTCCTTAGGGAGAGCACTGGGTTCACTGAGACACTTGCAGGTCGAGTCAGCCGCTTGTGCTTAAAAATCCAGTAGTTTATGGTGGTGCAGGGACTTGCACCCATCTCTCTGTCCTCTGTCCTCTTTTACCTCCTTCTCGCTTGCTGACTGTATTCAGCCACATTCGTTGACTAAGTGCTTCCAGAAGACCACAACTGTCCTTCCTCTGAGCCTGTTTAGACAGAAAAGTATACTTGGTGCTTTGCTCACCACCAAGTTTGAGGGACAACGGCATGATCACCGCTGATAGGAGGAGGGACAAATAAAAAGAACACCTATTTCTAGGCAGCAGCATTTGGGAGCAAAGAGAGTGTTGTGGAGTTACGTGTTTGTTTGAGTGTCCAAACTATCCTCTTTAGGTGGTTATTACTACTTTACTTTCAAGAACATCATAAAATCCACTGATTTCAAAAGCCCAGACACATATTATTACAGCAATTCAGTTGTTGAGGTGAGAAAAAATGAGAAGGACGTTGCTGTACCACTAAATCTATGGCTGGGCACTGCTGAAACCAAACAAAAAGAATTCACGGTGTCTAGATAGGGCTATTTTCTACTGACTGTCTCTGGGGACTCAAACAAAATCCATTTGTTTGTTTGTTTGCTTTTCAGTTACACTTGTGTAGGGTTGCTGTCCCCACCCCTTCGGATTGTAGTTTGTCTGTGTCTTTGGATCTCAAGTGAGTCTCCTATAGGGGAGAACTTAGGTGATCTTGAGTTTTCATCCCTTCTTTTAACCCTGTGTCTTTTGTTTGGAGCTCGCAAAGCCTGTTTTATTGCTGTGCCCATATTGCACTTAAAAACATTTTTTTTATCATTAATCTGCAATCACGTGAAGAACATCATATTTACTAGGCTCCCACCTTCACCAAGTCCCCACCAAAACCTCTTACAGTCGTTGTCCATAAGCATTGTTGTATGCTGTAGACTGCTTCACCATGTCAACCCACAAACACCCCATTTCAGTCGCTGTCCATCAGCGTGTAGTAAATGCTGTAGAATCTCTACTTGTCTTCTCTGTGTTGTACATCCCTCCCTTTGCACCCCGAGCACACGCATTATACATGTTACTCCTAATGTCCCCTTTCTTCTCCCTGCCCTTATCCCTCCCTTCCCACACACCCTGCCCATTCCCTTTCCCTTTGGTAACTGTTATTGAACTCTCGGGATCTGTGAGTCTGCTGCTGTTTATTTCCTCCAGTTTTTCTTTGTTGTTATACTCCACACATGAGTGAAATCATTGGCTACTTGTCTTTCTCCACCTGGTATATATCACTGAGCATGCTACCGTCTAGCTACATCCACATCCTTGCAAATGGTAGGATTTGTTTTCTTCTTATGGCTGCTTACTGCACTTTTTAAACTGGACTTCATTCTTCCTTTTTGTTTGTAGTTTCCCTATGTGCTTTCACCATTTATCTGTTGGTTATGAGCAATAGCTTTGTGTTAATCGATATCTATCTGAATCTGTGTAACTGTCTGTCTATCTATCAATCTATCTATCTATCTATCCTTCTATCTTTCTCTCTATGTATCTCTCTATCTTCCTATCATCTAACTATCGTGTCTATCGTCTATCTATAATCTCTCATCTATCTAAGTATCTATGAATCAATCATCTTTTTGTCTTCCCATCTATCCTCATGTACAGAACAGTTAACAACATCGCCTATGTCACTTCCCTACATTATGCTTCCAAAAATCTTGCCAAGTAACTAGGACGTATGAAGAGCACTGGGTACACTGAGACAATTGCAGGTCGAGTCTGCCGCGTGTGCTTACAAAACCAGTAAATGGTTGTCCAGGGACTTGAACCCATATCTCTGTCCTCTGTCCTCTTTTACCTCCTTCTCGCCTGCTGACTCTAATTTGCCACAATAATTGACTAAGTCTTCCCTGAAGACCACAAGTATCCTCCCCCTGGGCCTGTTGTAGTCAGAAAAGCATACTTGGTGCTTTGCTCATCACCAAGTATGAAGGACATTGGCGTGATCACCTCTGATAGGAGGAGGGACAAATAAAAATGAACACCTATTTCTAGACAGGAGCAGTTTTGAAAAAAGAGTGTGTTGTGGAGTGACGTGTTTATTTGAGTGTCCAACCTTCACTCTTAAGTGGTTATTTTTTTTTACATTCATGAACATCATAAAACGCACTGATTTCAAAAGCCCAGACGCATTTTATTACAGCAATTCTGTTATTGAGGTGAGAAAAATTGAGAAGGACTTTGCTGTACAACGGAATCTATTTCTGGGTACTGCTGAAACCAAACAAAAAAAAATTCATGGTGGCCAGCTAGCGCTACTTTCTACTGACTGTCTCTGGGGACTCAAACAGAATCCATTTGTTTGTTTTTTTGTTTCTCAGTTTCACTTTTTTTAGGTAACTGTCACCGCCCCTTCAGCTTTTAATTTGTCCGTGTCCTGGGATCTCAAGTGAGTCTCCTGTAAGGGAGCACGTACATGATCTTGAGTGAAAGATAGCTTAGTTTAGTAAGATGCTTTCCTATCTACCTACCTATCTATCTCTTTACCTATCTATGTAATCTTTCTATCTATCTATCTGTCATCTATCTATGTATGGTCTGTCATCTATCTACTATCATCTGTGTATCTATCTAATTAATCTATCATCTATATGTATGTATATCAGTCGAATCTGTGTATCAATCATTTGTCTCTCTCTATAACTGTTTTCTCACTTTTGTCAACGTTCTGTCCCTAGGTGCACTTTGATTCCTCTGTGTCCTTCTCAGCCTCAATTCCTTGTGTTTGTTTTTGTGAGTTAGCTGTGTGTTTGTGTCTTGAGAGGAGTGGCCTTGGGTGGAACTTCTCCTGCGTAGGTGGCACGAGTCTGCTGGGTGTGGATAGTGTGGTTGGTGGGCTGCGCTCTTGAAACTGTGCAGCCCAGTGCCCTCCAGCTGCTCTGCCCCTGGGCCGTTCCAGCTGTGGCGGCTGCATGAGCTGCAGGGAATATCCGAGGCCCGATGCAGGGAGCACCCTGGCGGGCCTCCGGGGTCCGTGGTAGGTACATGCCCAGTAGTATGTCTTTTTGCCTGTGCACCGATGTTACCTCGGTGGCCCTGCTTGGTGGCCCAACTTCAGAGAGTATGTGTGTAGTCACTGGTTAAGGGAACTGCCTTTTGGTGACACGCGGGGTTCTTCTGGGCCAGTGGCCCATGGACTTGGTGAGGTGGCAGCCCAGCTAGCTTGTGGGGAAACTGCTCCCCTCTGCTGTCAAGGTGGAGGTGGAATTTCAGTGCATTTACGCATTTTGATGTGAGTGAGGTCTATCTGAAATGGAATAGTAGCGTTGAGAGCTATGTTTCCACCCCATCAAATTGTAGTTCATCTTCGTCCTTGGATCTCAAGTTAGTCCCCTGTAAGGCAGCACGTAGGTGGTCTTGAGTTTTCATCCCTTCTTTTAACCCTGTGTCTTTACATTGGAGTCCTGAAGAGCCTGTCCTTTTATTCTGAGAATTGAGAGCTATGTCCTTATTGCACTTAAAAAATTTTTTTTGTTATCATTAATCCACAATCACGCAAAGAACATTATGATCACCAAGTACACCACGTCCCCCCCAAAAACCCCATTACAGTAGCTGTCCATCAGCATAGTTGGATGCTGTAGACCCCTTCACCATGCCCCCCCACACCCCGTTACAGTCGCTTTCCATCAGCGTGTAGTAAGATGCTGTAGAATCACTACTGGTCTTCTCTGTGTTGTACTGCCCTCCCCATGCTCCCCCCACCCACACATTATACATGCTAATCCTAATGCCCCCTTTCTTTCTCCCCACATTTATGAAACCCTTCCCACCCACCCTGCCTAGTCCCTTTCTCTTTGGTAGCTGTTAGTCCACTCTTGGGTTCTGTGAGTCTGCTGCTGTTTTTTTCCTTCAGTTTTTCTTTGTTGTTTTACTCAACACATGAGTGAAATCATTTGGTACTTGTCTTTCTCCGCATGGCCTTTTTCACTGAGCATAATATCCTCTAGCTCCATCCACGTTGTTCAAATGGTAGGATTTTTTTCTTCTTACGGCTCTTTACTGTACTTTTTAAACTAGATTTCTGTCTTCTCTTTTGTCTGTAGTTTCGCTATGTGCTTTCACCATTGCTCTCCTCGTTATTAGCAATAACTTTACGTTAATCAATATGTACCAATATCTATCTATCCATCTGTCTGTCTGTCTATCTATCTATCTATCTATCTATCTATCTAACTATCTATCTATCTATCTTCCTATCATCTACCTATGATGTCTATCATCATTCTATGTACCTATCTATCTATCTTTCATCTGTCGTCTGTCTAGCTATCTATCTATGAATCAATCATCTTTCTGTCTGGCCATCTATCCTTATGTACAGAACACTTAACAACATCGCCTTTGTCGCTTCCCTACATTATGCTTCTAAAAATCTTTCAAGGTAACTAGGCTGTAGGAAGAGCACTCGGTTCACCGAGACACTTGCAGGTCGAGTCAGCCACGTGTACCTACAAAACCAGTAAATGGTTGTGCAGGGACTTGAACCTGTGTCTGTATCCTCTATTATCTTCTTCTCACTGGCTGACTCTATTTAGCCACATTCATTGACTAAGTGCTCCGCGAAGACCACAAGTATTGTTTCTCTGGGCCTGTTGTCCACAGAAAGAAAACTTGGTGCTTTGCTCACCACCATGTTTGAGGGACATCGGCGTGATCACCGCTGATAGGATGGAACGACAAATGAAAAGGAACACCAGTTGCTAGACAGGAGCACTTGGGAGCAAAGAGTGTGTTGTGGAGTGACGTGTTTATTTCAGTGTCCAAACTTCCCTCTTTATATAGTTATTACTTCTTTACATTCATGAACTTCATAATACCCACTGATCTCAAAGGTCCAGACGTATACTTTTACAGCAATTCAATTGTTGAGTTGAGAGAAAATGAGAAAGACGTTGCTGTACCACTAAATCTATGGCTGGGCAATGCTGAAACCAAACAAAAAGAATTCACGTTGGCCAGATAGGGCTATTTTCTACTGACTGTCTCTGTTGACTCAAACAGAATCCATTCTAGGATTGTTTGTTTTTCAGTTTCACTGTGTTGGGTACCTGTACACACCCCTTCGGCTTTTAGATTGTCTGTGTCCTTGGATCTCAAGAGAGTCTCCTGTAAGGGAGCACGAAGGTGGTCTTGAGTTTTCATCCCTTCTTTTAACCCTGTGTCATTTGTTTGGAGCACTCAAAGCCTGTCCTTTTATTCTGACGATTCAGAGCTGTGCCCTTATTGCACTTAAAAAATTGTTTTTGTTATCATTAATCTACAATCACGTGAAGAACATTATGTTTACTAGACTCCCCCCTTCACCAAGTCCCTCCCAAAAACCTCTTACAGTTGCTGTCAGTTAGCAGAGATGGATGCTGTAGACCCGTTCACGATGTACCCCCCCACACACCCCATTACAGTTGCTGTCCTTCCGCGTGTAGTAAGATGCTGTAGAATATCTACTTGTCTTCTCTGTGTTGTACAGCACTCGCCATGCGACCCCATCCTCACGCATTATACATGCTTATCCTAATCTCCCTTTTCTTTCTCCCCACCCTTATCCCTCCCTTCCCAACCACCCTTCTCAGTCCTTTTCCCTTTGGTAACTGTTACTCCACATTCGGGTTCTGTGAGTCTGCTGCTGTTTTTTTTTTTCCGTGTTTCTTTGTTGTTATACTCCACACATGAGTGAAATCATTTGGTACTTGTCTTTCTCCACCTGGAATATTTCACTGAGCATGCTTCCGTCTCTCTCCATCCACGTCATTGCAAATGGTAGCATTTGTTTTCTTCTTATAGCTGCAAATGGCAGTTTTAAACTGGACTTCATTCTTCCTTTTAGTTTGTAGTTTCGCTATGTTCTTTCACCATTGATCTCCTGGTTATGAGCAATAGCTTTGTGTTATTTAATATGTATCTGTATGTATCTTTCTATCTATCTATCTGTCTATCCTTCTATCTTTCTATTTATCTATCTATCTTTCTATCTATCTATCTATCTATCTATCTATCATCTATCTGTCTATCAATCTATGTTCCTATCTACCTATCATGTCTATCGTCGGTCTATCTGTCATCTGTCATCTATCTATCTATCTATGAATCAATCATCTTTTTGTCTGGCCATCTATCCTTATGTACAGGACAGTTAACAACATCGCCTATGTCACTTCCCTACATTATGCTTCCAAAAATATTGCAAAGTAACTAGTCCTTAGGGAGAGCACTGGGTTCACTGAGACACTTGCAGGTCGAGTCAGCCGCTTGTGCTTAAAAATCCAGTAATTTATGGTGGTGCAGGGACTTGCACCCATCTCTCTGTCCTCTGTCCTCTTTTACCTCCTTCTCGCTTGCTGACTGTATTCAGCCACATTCGTTGACTAAGTGCTTCCAGAAGACCACAACTGTCCTTCCTCTGAGCCTGTTTAGACAGAAAAGTATACTTGGTGCTTTGCTCACCACCAAGTTTGAGGGACAATGGCATGATCACCGCTGATAGGAGGAGGGACAAATAAAAAGAACACCTATTTCTAGGCAGCAGCATTTGGGAGCAAAGAGAGTGTTGTGGAGTTACGTGTTTGTTTGAGTGTCCAAACTATCCTCTTTAGGTGGTTATTACTACTTTACTTTCAAGAACATCATAAAATCCACTGATTTCAAAAGCCCAGACACATATTATTACAGCAATTCAGTTGTTGAGGTGAGAAAAAATGAGAAGGACGTTGCTGTACCACTAAATCTATGGCTGGGCACTGCTGAAACCAAACAAAAAGAATTCACGGTGTCTAGATAGGGCTATTTTCTACTGACTGTCTCTGGGGACTCAAACAAAATCCATTTGTTTGTTTGTTTGCTTTTCAGTTACACTTGTGTAGGGTTGCTGTCCCCACCCCTTCGGATTGTAGTTTGTCTGTGTCTTTGGATCTCAAGTGAGTCTCCTATAGGGGAGAACTTAGGTGATCTTGAGTTTTCATCCCTTCTTTTAACCCTGTGTCTTTTGTTTGGAGCTCGCAAAGCCTGTTTTATTGCTGTGCCCATATTGCACTTAAAAACATTTTTTTTATCATTAATCTGCAATCACGTGAAGAACATCATATTTACTAGGCTCCCACCTTCACCAAGTCCCCACCAAAACCTCTTACAGTCGTTGTCCATAAGCATTGTTGTATGCTGTAGACTGCTTCACCATGTCAACCCACAAACACCCCATTTCAGTCGCTGTCCATCAGCGTGTAGTAAATGCTGTAGAATCTCTACTTGTCTTCTCTGTGTTGTACATCCCTCCCTTTGCACCCCGAGCACACGCATTATACATGATACTCCTAATGTCCCCTTTCTTCTCCCTGCCCTTTTCCCTCCCTTCCCACACAACCTGCCCATTCCCTTTCCCTTTGGTAACTGTTATTGAACTCTCGGGATCTGTGAGTCTGCTGCTGTTTATTTCCTCCAGTTTTTCTTTGTTGTTATACTCCACACATGAGTGAAATCATTGGCTACTTTTCTTTCTCCACCTGGTATATATCACTGAGCATGCTACCGTCTAGCTACATCCACATCCTTGCAAATGGTAGGATTTGTTTTCTTCTTATGGCTGCTTACTGCACTTTTTAAACTGGACTTCATTCTTCCTTTTTGTTTGTAGTTTCCCTATGTGCTTTCACCATTTATCTGTTGGTTATGAGCAATAGCTTTGTGTTAATCGATATCTATCTGAATCTGTGTAACTGTCTGTCTATCTATCAATCTATCTATCTATCTATCCTTCTATCTTTCTCTCTATGTATCTCTCTATCTTCCTATCATCTAACTATCGTGTCTATCGTCTATCTATAATCTCTCATCTATCTAAGTATCTATGAATCAATCATCTTTTTGTCTTCCCATCTATCCTCATGTACAGAACAGTTAACAACATCGCCTATGTCACTTCCCTACATTATGCTTCCAAAAATCTTGCCAAGTAACTAGGACGTATGAAGAGCACTGGGTACACTGAGACAATTGCAGGTCGAGTCTGCCGCGTGTGCTTACAAAACCAGTAAATGGTTGTCCAGGGACTTGAACCCATATCTCTGTCCTCTGTCCTCTTTTACCTCCTTCTCGCCTGCTGACTCTAATTTGCCACAATAATTGACTAAGTCTTCCCTGAAGACCACAAGTATCCTCCCCCTGGGCCTGTTGTAGTCAGAAAAGCATACTTGGTGCTTTGCTCATCACCAAGTATGAAGGACATTGGCGTGATCACCTCTGATAGGAGGAGGGACAAATAAAAATGAACACCTATTTCTAGACAGGAGCAGTTTTGAAAAAAGAGTGTGTTGTGGAGTGACGTGTTTATTTGAGTGTCCAACCTTCACTCTTAAGTGGTTATTTTTTTTTACATTCATGAACATCATAAAACGCACTGATTTCAAAAGCCCAGACGCATTTTATTACTGCAATTCTGTTATTGAGGTGAGAAAAATTGAGAAGGACTTTGCTGTACAACGGAATCTATTTCTGGGTACTGCTGAAACCAAACAAAAAAAAATTCATGGTGGCCAGCTAGCGCTATTTTCTACTGACTGTCTCTGGGGACTCAAACAGAATCCATTTGTTTGTTTTTTTGTTTCTCAGTTTCACTTTTTTTAGGTACCTGTCACCGCCCCTTCAGCTTTTAATTTGTCCGTGTCCTGGGATCTCAAGTGAGTCTCCTGTAAGGGAGCACATACATGATCTTGAGTGAAAGATAGCTTAGTTTAGTAAGATGATTTCCTATCTACCTACCTATCTATCTCTTTACCTATCTATGTAATCTTTCTATCTATCTATCTGTCATCTATCTATGTATGGTCTGTCATCTATCTACTATCATCTGTGTATCTATCTAATTAATCTATCATCTATATGTATGTATATCAGTCGAATCTGTGTATCAATCATTTGTCTCTCTCTATAACTGTTTTCTCACTTTTGTCAACGTTCTGTCCCTAGGTGCACTTTGATTCCTCTGTGTCCTTCTCAGCCTCAATTCCTTGTGTTTGTTTTTGTGAGTTAGCTGTGTGTTTGTGTCTTGAGAGGAGTGGCCTTGGGTGGAACTTCTCCTGCGTAGGTGGCACGAGTCTGCTGGGTGTGGATAGTGTGGTTGGTGGGCTGCGCTCTTGAAACTGTGCAGCCCAGTGCCCTCCAGCTGCTCTGCCCCTGGGCCGTTCCTGCTGTGGCGGCTGCATGAGCTGCAGGGAATATCCGAGGCCCGATGCAGGGAGCACCCTCGCGGGCCTCCGGGGTCCGTGGTAGGTACATGCCCAGTAGTATGTCTTTTTGCCTGTGTACCGATGTTACCTCGGTGGCCCTGCTTGGTGGCCCAACTTCAGAGAGTATGTGTGTAGTCACTGGTTAAGGGAACTGCCTTTTGGTGACACGCGGGGTTCTTCTGGGCCAGTGGCCCATGGACTTGGTGAGGTGGCAGCCCAGCTAGCTTGTGGGGAAACTGCTCCCCTCTGCTGTCAAGGTGGAGGTGGAATTTCAGTGCATTTACGCATTTTGATGTGAGTGAGGTCTATCTGAAATGGAATAGTAGCGTTGAGAGCTATGTTTCCACCCCCTCAACTTGTAGTTCATCTTCGTCCTTGGATCTCAAGTTAGTCCCCTGTAAGGCAGCATGTAGGTGGTCTTGAGTTTTCATCCCTTCTTTTAACCCTGTGTCTTTACATTGGAGTCCTGAAGAGCCTGTCCTTTTATTCTGAGAATTGAGAGCTATGTCCTTATTGCACTTAAAAAATTTTTTTTGTTATCATTAATCCACAATCACGCAAAGAACATTATGATCACCAAGTACACCACGTCCCTCCCAAAAACCCCATTACAGTAGCTGTCCATCAGCATAGTTGGATGCTGTAGACCCCTTCACCATGTCCCCCCCACACCCCGTTACAGTCGCTTTCCATCAGCGTGTAGTAAGATGCTGTAGAATCACTACTGGTCTTCTCTGTGTTGTACTGCCCTCCCCATGCTCCCCCCACCCACACATTATACATGCTAATCCTAATGCCCCCTTTCTTTCTCCCCACATTTATGAAACCCTTCCCACCCACCCTGCCTAGTCCCTTTCCCTTTGGTAGCTGTTAGTCCACTCTTGGGTTCTGTGAGTCTGCTGCTGTTTTTTTCCTTCAGTTTTTCTTTGTTGTTTTACTCAACACATGAGTGAAATCATTTGGTACTTGTCTTTCTCCGCATGGCCTTTTTCACTGAGCATAATATCCTCTAGCTCCATCCACGTTGTTCAAATGGTAGGATTTTTTTCTTCTTACGGCTCTTTACTGTACTTTTTAAACTAGATTTCTGTCTTCTCTTTTGTCTGTAGTTTCGCTATGTGCTTTCACCATTGCTCTCCTCGTTATTAGCAATAACTTTACGTTAATCAATATGTACCAATATCTATCTATGCATCTGTCTGTCTATCTATCTATCTATCTATCTATCTATCTATCTATCTATCTATCTATCTATCTATCTAACTATCTATCTATCTATCTATCTTCCTATCATCTACCTATGATGTCTATCATCATTCTATGTACCTATCTATCTATCTTTCTTCTGTCGTCTGTCTAGCTATCTATCTATGAATCAATCATCTTTCTGTCTTTCCATCTATTCTTATGTACAGAACACTTAACAACATCGCCTTTGTCGCTTCCCTACATTATGCTTCTAAAAATCTGTCAAGGTAACTAGGCTGTCGGAAGAGCACTCGGTTCACCGAGACACTTGCAGGTCGAGTCAGCCACGTGTACCTACAAAACCAGTAAATGGTTGTGCAGGGACTTGAACCTGTGTCTGTATCCTCTATTATCTTCTTCTCACTGGCTGACTCTATTTAGCCACATTCATTGACTAAGTGCTCCGCGAAGACCACAAGTATTGTTTCTCTGGGCCTGTTGTCCACAGAAAGAAAACTTGGTGCTTTGCTCACCACCATGTTTGAGGGACATCGGCGTGATCACCGCTGATAGGATGGAACGACAAATGAAAAGGAACACCAGTTGCTAGACAGGAGCACTTGGGAGCAAAGAGTGTGTTGTGGAGTGACGTGTTTATTTCAGTGTCCAAACTTCCCTCTTTATATAGTTATTACTTCTTTACATTCATGAACTTCATAATACCCACTGATCTCAAAGGTCCAGACGTATACTTTTACAGCAATTCAATTGTTGAGTTGAGAGAAAATGAGAAAGACGTTGCTGTACCACTAAATCTATGGCTGGGCAATGCTGAAACCAAACAAAAAGAATTCACGTTGGCCAGATAGGGCTATTTTCTACTGACTGTCTCTGTTGACTCAAACAGAATCCATTCTAGGATTGTTTGTTTTTCAGTTTCACTGTGTTGGGTACCTGTACACACCCCTTCGGCTTTTAGATTGTCTGTGTCCTTGGATCTCAAGAGAGTCTCCTGTAAGGGAGCACGAAGGTGGTCTTGAGTTTTCATCCCTTCTTTTAACCCTGTGTCATTTGTTTGGAGCACTCAAAGCCTGTCCTTTTATTCTGACGATTCAGAGCTGTGCCCTTATTGCACTTAAAAAATTGTTTTTGTTATCATTAATCTACAATCACGTGAAGAACATTATGTTTACTAGACTCCCCCCTTCACCAAGTCCCTCCCAAAAACCTCTTACAGTTGCTGTCAGTTAGCAGAGATGGATGCTGTAGACCCGTTCACGATGTACCCCCCCACACACCCCATTACAGTTGCTGTCCTTCCGCGTGTAGTAAGATGCTGTAGAATATCTACTTGTCTTCTCTGTGTTGTACAGCACTCGCCATGCGACCCCATCCTCACGCATTATACATGCTTATCCTAATCTCCCTTTTCTTTCTCCCCACCCTTATCCCTCCCTTCCCAACCACCCTTCTCAGTCCTTTTCCCTTTGGTAACTGTTACTCCACATTCGGGTTCTGTGAGTCTGCTGCTGTTTTTTTTTTTTCAGTGTTTCTATGTTGTTATACTCCACACATGAGTGAAATCATTTGGTACTTGTCTTTCTCCGCCTGGAATATTTCACTGAGCATGCTTCCGTCTCTCTCCATCCACGTCATTGCAAATGGTAGCATTTGTTTTCTTCTTATAGCTGCAAATGGCAGTTTTAAACTGGACTTCATTCTTCCTTTTAGTTTGTAGTTTCGCTATGTGCTTTCACCATTGATCTCCTGGTTATGAGCAATAGCTTTGTGTTATTTAATATGTATCTGTATGTATCTTTCTATCTATCTATCTGTCTATCCTTCTATCTTTCTATTTATCTATCTATCTTTCTATCTATCTATCTATCTATCTATCATCTATCTGTCTATCAATCTATGTTCCTATCTACCTATCATGTCTATCGTCGGTCTATCTGTCATCTGTCATCTATCTATCTATGTATGAGTCAATCATCTTTTTGTCTGGCCATCTATCCTTATGTACAGGACAGTTAACAACATCGCCTATGTCACTTCCCTACATTATGCTTCCAAAAATATTGCAAAGTAACTAGTCCTTAGGGAGAGCACTGGGTTCACTGAGACACTTGCAGGTCGAGTCAGCCGCTTGTGCTTAAAAATCCAGTAGTTTATGGTGGTGCAGGGACTTGCACCCATCTCTCTGTCCTCTGTCCTCTTTTACCTCCTTCTCGCTTGCTGACTGTATTCAGCCACATTCGTTGACTAAGTGCTTCCAGAAGACCACAACTGTCCTTCCTCTGAGCCTGTTTAGACAGAAAAGTATACTTGGTGCTTTGCTCACCACCAAGTTTGAGGGACAACGGCATGATCACCGCTGATAGGAGGAGGGACAAATAAAAAGAACACCTATTTCTAGGCAGCAGCATTTGGGAGCAAAGAGAGTGTTGTGGAGTTACGTGTTTGTTTGAGTGTCCAAACTATCCTATTTAGGTGGTTATTACTACTTTACTTTCAAGAACATCATAAAATCCACTGATTTCAAAAGCCCAGACACATATTATTACAGCAATTCAGTTGTTGAGGTGAGAAAAAATGAGAAGGACGTTGCTGTACCACTAAATCTATGGCTGGGCACTGCTGAAACCAAACAAAAAGAATTCACGGTGTCTAGATAGGGCTATTTTCTACTGACTGTCTCTGGGGACTCAAACAAAATCCATTTGTTTGTTTGTTTGCTTTTCAGTTACACTTGTGTAGGGTTGCTGTCCCCACCCCTTCGGATTGTAGTTTGTCTGTGTCTTTGGATCTCAAGTGAGTCTCCTATAGGGGAGAACTTAGGTGATCTTGAGTTTTCATCCCTTCTTTTAACCCTGTGTCTTTTGTTTGGAGCTCGCAAAGCCTGTTTTATTGCTGTGCCCATATTGCACTTAAAAACATTTTTTTTATCATTAATCTGCAATCACGTGAAGAACATCATATTTACTAGGCTCCCACCTTCACCAAGTCCCCACCAAAACCTCTTACAGTCGTTGTCCATAAGCATTGTTGTATGCTGTAGACTGCTTCACCATGTCAACCCACAAACACCCCATTTCAGTCGCTGTCCATCAGCGTGTAGTAAATGCTGTAGAATCTCTACTTGTCTTCTCTGTGTTGTACATCCCTCCCTTTGCACCCCGAGCACACGCATTATACATGATACTCCTAATGTCCCCTTTCTTCTCCCTGCCCTTATCCCTCCCTTCCCACACACCCTGCCCATTCCCTTTCCCTTTGGTAACTGTTATTGAACTCTCGGGATCTGTGAGTCTGCTGCTGTTTATTTCCTCCAGTTTTTCTTTGTTGTTATACTCCACAAATGAGTGAAATCATTGGCTACTTTTCTTTCTCCACCTGGTATATATCACTGAGCATGCTACCGTCTAGCTACATCCACATCCTTGCAAATGGTAGGATTTGTTTTCTTCTTATGGCTGCTTACTGCACTTTTTAAACTGGACTTCATTCTTCCTTTTTGTTTGTAGTTTCCCTATGTGCTTTCACCATTTATCTGTTGGTTATGAGCAATAGCTTTGTGTTAATCGATATCTATCTGAATCTGTGTAACTGTCTGTCTATCTATCAATCTATCTATCTATCTATCCTTCTATCTTTCTCTCTATGTATCTCTCTATCTTCCTATCATCTAACTATCGTGTCTATCGTCTATCTATAATCTCTCATCTATCTAAGTATCTATGAATCAATCATCTTTTTGTCTTCCCATCTATCCTCATGTACAGAACAGTTAACAACATCGCCTATGTCACTTCCCTACATTATGCTTCCAAAAATCTTGCCAAGTAACTAGGACGTATGAAGAGCACTGGGTACACTGAGACAATTGCAGGTCGAGTCTGCCGCGTGTGCTTACAAAACCAGTAAATGGTTGTCCAGGGACTTGAACCCATATCTCTGTCCTCTGTCCTCTTTTACCTCCTTCTCGCCTGCTGACTCTAATTTGCCACAATAATTGACTAAGTCTTCCCTGAAGACCACAAGTATCCTCCCCCTGGGCCTGTTGTAGTCAGAAAAGCATACTTGGTGCTTTGCTCATCACCAAGTATGAAGGACATTGGCGTGATCACCTCTGATAGGAGGAGGGACAAATAAAAATGAACACCTATTTCTAGACAGGAGCAGTTTTGAAAAAAGAGTGTGTTGTGGAGTGACGTGTTTATTTGAGTGTCCAACCTTCACTCTTAAGTGGTTATTTTTTTTTACATTCATGAACATCATAAAACGCACTGATTTCAAAAGCCCAGACGCATTTTATTACTGCAATTCTGTTATTGAGGTGAGAAAAATTGAGAAGGACTTTGCTGTACAACGGAATCTATTTCTGGGTACTGCTGAAACCAAACAAAAAAAAATTCATGGTGGCCAGCTAGCGCTATTTTCTACTGACTGTCTCTGGGGACTCAAACAGAATCCATTTGTTTGTTTTTTTGTTTCTCAGTTTCACTTTTTTTAGGTACCTGTCACCGCCCCTTCAGCTTTTAATTTGTCCGTGTCCTGGGATCTCAAGTGAGTTTCCTGTAAGGGAGCACATACATGATCTTGAGTGAAAGATAGCTTAGTTTAGTAAGATGATTTCCTATCTACCTACCTATCTATCTCTTTACCTATCTATGTAATCTTTCTATCTATCTATCTGTCATCTATCTATGTATGGTCTGTCATCTATCTACTATCATCTGTGTATCTATCTAATTAATCTATCATCTATATGTATGTATATCAGTCGAATCTGTGTATCAATCATTTGTCTCTCTCTATAACTGTTTTCTCACTTTTGTCAACGTTCTGTCCCTAGGTGCACTTTGATTCCTCTGTGTCCTTCTCAGCCTCAATTCCTTGTGTTTGTTTTTGTGAGTTAGCTGTGTGTTTGTGTCTTGAGAGGAGTGGCCTTGGGTGGAACTTCTCCTGCGTAGGTGGCACGAGTCTGCTGGGTGTGGATAGTGTGGTTGGTGGGCTGCGCTCTTGAAACTGTGCAGCCCAGTGCCCTCCAGCTGCTCTGCCCCTGGGCCGTTCCTGCTGTGGCGGCTGCATGAGCTGCAGGGAATATCCGAGGCCCGATGCAGGGAGCACCCTGGCGGGCCTCCGGGGTCCGTGGTAGGTACATGCCCAGTAGTATGTCTTTTTGCCTGTGCACCGATGTTACCTCGGTGGCCCTGCTTGGTGGCCCAACTTCAGAGAGTATGTGTGTAGTCACTGGTTAAGGGAACTGCCTTTTGGTGACACGCGGGGTTCTTCTGGGCCAGTGGCCCATGGACTTGGTGAGGTGGCAGCCCAGCTAGCTTGTGGGGAAACTGCTCCCCTCTGCTGTCAAGGTGGAGGTGGAATTTCAGTGCATTTACGCATTTTGATGTGAGTGAGGTCTATCTGAAATGGAATAGTAGCGTTGAGAGCTATGTTTCCACCCCCTCAACTTGTAGTTCATCTTCGTCCTTGGATCTCAAGTTAGTCCCCTGTAAGGCAGCACGTAGGTGGTCTTGAGTTTCATCCCTTCTTTTAACCCTGTGTCTTTACATTGGAGTCCTGAAGAGCCTGTCCTTTTATTCTGAGAATTGAGAGCTATGTCCTTATTGCACTTAAAAAATTTTTTTTGTTATCATTAATCCACAATCACGCAAAGAACATTATGATCACCAAGTACACCACGTCCCCCCCAAAAACCCCATTACAGTAGCTGTCCATCAGCATAGTTGGATGCTGTAGACCCCTTCACCATGTCCCCCCCACACCCCGTTACAGTCGCTTTCCATCAGCGTGTAGTAAGATGCTGTAGAATCACTACTGGTCTTCTCTGTGTTGTACTGCCCTCCCCATGCTCCCCCCACCCACACATTATACATGCTAATCCTAATGCCCCCTTTCTTTCCCCCCACATTTATGAAACCCTTCCCACCCACCCTGCCTAGTCCCTTTCCCTTTGGTAGCTGTTAGTCCACTCTTGGGTTCTGTGAGTCTGCTGCTGTTTTTTTCCTTCAGTTTTTCTTTGTTGTTTTACTCAACACATGAGTGAAATCATTTGGTACTTGTCTTTCTCCGCATGGCCTTTTTCACTGAGCATAATATCCTCTAGCTCCATCCACGTTGTTCAAATGGTAGGATTTTTTTCTTCTTACGGCTCTTTACTGTACTTTTTAAACTAGATTTCTGTCTTCTCTTTTGTCTGTAGTTTCGCTATGTGCTTTCACCATTGCTCTCCTCGTTATTAGCAATAACTTTACGTTAATCAATATGTACCAATATCTATCTATGCATCTGTCTGTCTGTCTATCTATCTATCTATCTATCTATCTATCTATCTATCTATCTATCTAACTATCTATCTATCTATCTATCTTCCTATCATCTACCTATGATGTCTATCATCATTCTATGTACCTATCTATCTATCTTTCATCTGTCGTCTGTCTAGCTATCTATCTATGAATCAATCATCTTTCTGTCTGGCCATCTATCCTTATGTACAGAACACTTAACAACATCGCCTTTGTCGCTTCCCTACATTATGCTTCTAAAAATCTTTCAAGGTAACTAGGCTGTAGGAAGAGCACTCGGTTCACCGAGACACTTGCAGGTCGAGTCAGCCACGTGTACCTACAAAACCAGTAAATGGTTGTGCAGGGACTTGAACCTGTGTCTGTATCCTCTATTATCTTCTTCTCACTGGCTGACTCTATTTAGCCACATTCATTGACTAAGTGCTCCGTGAAGACCACAAGTATTGTTTCTCTGGGCCTGTTGTCCACAGAAAGAAAACTTGGTGCTTTGCTCACCACCATGTTTGAGGGACATCGGCGTGATCACCGCTGATAGGATGGAACGACAAATGAAAAGGAACACCAGTTGCTAGACAGGAGCACTTGGGAGCAAAGAGTGTGTTGTGGAGTGACGTGTTTATTTCAGTGTCCAAACTTCCCTCTTTATATAGTTATTACTTCTTTACATTCATGAACTTCATAATACCCACTGATCTCAAAGGTCCAGACGTATACTTTTACAGCAATTCAATTGTTGAGTTGAGAGAAAATGAGAAAGACGTTGCTGTACCACTAAATCTATGGCTGGGCAATGCTGAAACCAAACAAAAAGAATTCACGTTGGCCAGATAGGGCTATTTTCTACTGACTGTCTCTGTTGACTCAAACAGAATCCATTCTAGGATTGTTTGTTTTTCAGTTTCACTATGTTGGGTACCTGTACACACCCCTTCGGCTTTTAGATTGTCTGTGTCCTTGGATCTCAAGAGAGTCTCCTGTAAGGGAGCACGAAGGTGGTCTTGAGTTTTCATCCCTTCTTTTAACCCTGTGTCATTTGTTTGGAGCACTCAAAGCCTGTCCTTTTATTCTGACGATTCAGAGCTGTGCCCTTATTGCACTTAAAAAATTGTTTTTGTTATCATTAATCTACAATCACGTGAAGAACATTATGTTTACTAGACTCCCCCCTTCACCAAGTCCCTCCCAAAAACCTCTTACAGTTGCTGTCAGTTAGCAGAGATGGATGCTGTAGACCCGTTCACGATGTACCCCCCCACACACCCCATTACAGTTGCTGTCCTTCCGCGTGTAGTAAGATGCTGTAGAATATCTACTTGTCTTCTCTGTGTTGTACAGCACTCGCCATGCGACCCCATCCTCACGCATTATACATGCTTATCCTAATCTCCCTTTTCTTTCTCCCCACCCTTATCCCTCCCTTCCCAACCACCCTTCTCAGTCCTTTTCCCTTTGGTAACTGTTACTCCACATTCGGGTTCTGTGAGTCTGCTGCTGTTTTTTTTTTTTCAGTGTTTCTATGTTGTTATACTCCACACATGAGTGAAATCATTTGGTACTTGTCTTTCTCCGCCTGGAATATTTCACTGAGCATGCTTCCGTCTCTCTCCATCCACGTCATTGCAAATGGTAGCATTTGTTTTCTTCTTATAGCTGCAAATGGCAGTTTTAAACTGGACTTCATTCTTCCTTTTAGTTTGTAGTTTCGCTATGTGCTTTCACCATTGATCTCCTGGTTATGAGCAATAGCTTTGTGTTAATCGATATCTATCTGAATCTGTGTAACTGTCTGTCTATCTATCAATCTATCTATCTATCTATCCTTCTATCTTTCTCTCTATGTATCTATCTTCCTATCATCTAACTATCGTGTCTATCGTCTATCTATAATCTCTCATCTATCTATGTATCTATGAATCAATCATCTTTTTGTCTTCCCATCTATCCTCATGTACAGAACAGTTAACAACATCGCCTATGTCACTTCCCTACATTATGCTTCCAAAAATCTTGCCAAGTAACTAGGACGTATGAAGAGCACTGGGTACACTGAGACAATTGCAGGTCGAGTCTGCCGCGTGTGCTTACAAAACCAGTAAATGGTTGTCCAGGGACTTGAACCCATATCTCTGTCCTCTGTCCTCTTTTACCTCCTTCTCGCCTGCTGACTCTAATTTGCCACAATAATTGACTAAGTCTTCCCTGAAGACCACAAGTATCCTCCCCCTGGGCCTGTTGTAGTCAGAAAAGCATACTTGGTGCTTTGCTCATCACCAAGTATGAAGGACATTGGCGTGATCACCTCTGATAGGAGGAGGGACAAATAAAAATGAACACCTATTTCTAGACAGGAGCAGTTTTGAAAAAAGAGTGTGTTGTGGAGTGACGTGTTTATTTGAGTGTCCAACCTTCACTCTTAAGTGGTTATTTTTTTTTACATTCATGAACATCATAAAACGCACTGATTTCAAAAGCCCAGACGCATTTTATTACTGCAATTCTGTTATTGAGGTGAGAAAAATTGAGAAGGACTTTGCTCTACAACGGAATCTATTTCTGGGTACTGCTGAAACCAAACAAAAAAAAATTCATGGTGGCCAGCTAGCGCTATTTTCTACTGACTGTCTCTGGGGACTCAAACAGAATCCATTTGTTTGTTTTTTTGTTTCTCAGTTTCACTTTTTTTAGGTACCTGTCACCGCCCCTTCAGCTTTTAATTTGTCCGTGTCCTGGGATCTCAAGTGAGTCTCCTGTAAGGGAGCACATACATGATCTTGAGTGAAAGATAGCTTAGTTTAGTAAGATGCTTTCCTATCTACCTACCTATCTAACTCTTTACCTATCTATGTAATCTTTCTATCTATCTATCTGTCATCTATCTATGTATGGTCTGTCATCTATCTACTATCATCTGTGTATCTATCTAATTAATCTATCATCTATATGTATGTATATCAGTCGAATCTGTGTATCAATCATTTGTCTCTCTCTATAACTGTTTTCTCACTTTTGTCAACGTTCTGTCCCTAGGTGCACTTTGATTCCTCTGTGTCCTTCTCAGCCTCAATTCCTTGTGTTTGTTTTTGTGAGTTAGCTGTGTGTTTGTGTCTTGAGAGGAGTGGCCTTGGGTGGAACTTCTCCTGCGTAGGTGGCACGAGTCTGCTGGGTGTGGATAGTGTGGTTGGTGTTCTGCGCTCTTGAAACTGTGCAGCCCAGTGCCCTCCAGCTGCTCTGCCCCTGGGCCGTTCCTGCTGTGGTGGCTGCATGAGCTGCAGGGAATATCCAAGGCCCGATGCAGGGAGCACCCTCGCGGGCCTCCGCGGTCCGTGGTAGGTACATGCCCAGTAGTATGTCTTTTTGCCTGTGTACCGATGTTACCTCGGTGGCCCTGCTTGGTGGCCCAAATTCAGAGAGTATGTGTGTAGTCACTGGTTAAGGGAACTGCCTTTTGGTGACACGCGGGGTTCTTCTGGGCCAGTGGCCCATGGACTTGGTGAGGTGGCAGCCCAGCTAGCTTGTGGGGAAACTGCTCCCCTCTGCTGTCAAGGTGGAGGTGGAATTTCAGTGCATTTACGCATTTTGATGTGAGTGAGGTCTATCTGAAATGGAATAGTAGCGTTGAGAGCTATGTTTCCACCCCCTCAACTTGTAGTTCATCTTCGTCCTTGGATCTCAAGTTAGTCCCCTGTAAGGCAGCACGTAGGTGGACTTGAGTTTTCATCCCTTCTTTTAACCCTGTGTCTTTATATTGGAGTCCTGAAGAGCCTGTCCTTTTATTCTGAGAATTGAGAGCTATGTCCTTATTGCACTTAAAAAATTTTTTTTGTTATCATTAATCCACAATCACGCAAAGAACATTATGATCACCAAGTACACCACGTCCCCCCCAAAAACCCCATTACAGTAGCTGTCCATCAGCATAGTTGGATGCTGTAGACCCCTTCACCATGTCCCCCCCACACCCCGTTACAGTCGCTTTCCATCAGCGTGTAGTAAGATGCTGTAGAATCACTACTGGTCTTCTCTGTGTTGTACTGCCCTCCCCATGCTCCCCCCACCCACACATTATACATGCTAATCCTAATGCCCCCTTTCTTTCTCCCCACATTTATGAAACCCTTCCCACCCACCCTGCCTAGTCCCTTTCCCTTTGGTAGCTGTTAGTCCACTCTTGGGTTCTGTGAGTCTGCTGCTGTTTTTTTCCTTCAGTTTTTCTTTGTTGTTTTACTCAACACATGAGTGAAATCATTTGGTACTTGTCTTTCTCCGCATGGCCTTTTTCACTGAGCATAATATCCTCTAGCTCCATCCACGTTGTTCAAATGGTAGGATTTTTTTCTTCTTACGGCTCTTTACTGTACTTTTTAAACTAGATTTCTGTCTTCTCTTTTGTCTGTAGTTTCGCTATGTGCTTTCACCATTGCTCTCCTCGTTATTAGCAATAACTTTACGTTAATCAATATGTACCAATATCTATCTATGCATCTGTCTGTCTATCTATCTATCTATCTATCTATCTATCTATCTATCTATCTATCTATCTATCTATATATCTATCTATCTATCTAACATTCTATCTATCTATCTATCTTCCTATCATCTACCTATGATGTCTATCATCATTCTATGTACCTATCTATCTATCTTTCATCTGTCGTCTGTCTAGCTATCTATCTATGAATCAATCATCTTTCTGTCTTTCCATCTATTCTTATGTACAGAACACTTAACAACATCGCCTTTGTCGCTTCCCTACATTATGCTTCTAAAAATCTTTCAAGGTAACTAGGCTGTAGGAAGAGCACTCGGTTCACCGAGACACTTGCAGGTCGAGTCAGCCACGTGTACCTACAAAACCAGTAAATGGTTGTGCAGGGACTTGAACCTGTGTCTGTATCCTCTATTATCTTCTTCTCACTGGCTGACTCTATTTAGCCACATTCATTGACTAAGTGCTCCGCGAAGACCACAAGTATTGTTTCTCTGGGCCTGTTGTCCACAGAAAGAAAACTTGGTGCTTTGCTCACCACCATGTTTGAGGGACATCGGCGTGATCACCGCTGATAGGATGGAACGACAAATGAAAAGGAACACCAGTTGCTAGACAGGAGCACTTGGGAGCAAAGAGTGTGTTGTGGAGTGACGTGTTTATTTCAGTGTCCAAACTTCCCTCTTTATATAGTTATTACTTCTTTACATTCATGAACTTCATAATACCCACTGATCTCAAAGGTCCAGACGTATACTTTTACAGCAATTCAATTGTTGAGTTGAGAGAAAATGAGAAAGACGTTGCTGTACCACTAAATCTATGGCTGGGCAATGCTGAAACCAAACAAAAAGAATTCACGTTGGCCAGATAGGGCTATTTTCTACTGACTGTCTCTGTTGACTCAAACAGAATCCATTCTAGGATTGTTTGTTTTTCAGTTTCACTGTGTTGGGTACCTGTACACACCCCTTCGGCTTTTAGATTGTCTGTGTCCTTGGATCTCAAGAGAGTCTCCTGTAAGGGAGCACGAAGGTGGTCTTGAGTTTTCATCCCTTCTTTTAACCCTGTGTCATTTGTTTGGAGCACTCAAAGCCTGTCCTTTTATTCTGACGATTCAGAGCTGTGCCCTTATTGCACTTAAAAAATTGTTTTTGTTATCATTAATCTACAATCACGTGAAGAACATTATGTTTACTAGACTCCCCCCTTCACCAAGTCCCTCCCAAAAACCTCTTACAGTTGCTGTCAGTTAGCAGAGATGGATGCTGTAGACCCGTTCACGATGTACCCCCCCACACACCCCATTACAGTTGCTGTCCTTCCGCGTGTAGTAAGATGCTGTAGAATATCTACTTGTCTTCTCTGTGTTGTACAGCACTCGCCATGCGACCCCATCCTCACGCATTATACATGCTTATCCTAATCTCCCTTTTCTTTCTCCCCACCCTTATCCCTCCCTTCCCAACCACCCTTCTCAGTCCTTTTCCCTTTGGTAACTGTTACTCCACATTCGGGTTCTGTGAGTCTGCTGCTGTTTTTTTTTTTTCAGTGTTTCTATGTTGTTATACTCCACACATGAGTGAAATCATTTGGTACTTGTCTTTCTCCGCCTGGAATATTTCACTGAGCATGCTTCCGTCTCTCTCCATCCACGTCATTGCAAATGGTAGCATTTGTTTTCTTCTTATAGCTGCAAATGGCAGTTTTAAACTGGACTTCATTCTTCCTTTTAGTTTGTAGTTTCGCTATGTGCTTTCACCATTGATCTCCTGGTTATGAGCAATAGCTTTGTGTTATTTAATATGTATCTGTATGTATCTTTCTATCTATCTATCTGTCTATCCTTCTATCTTTCTATTTATCTATCTATCTTTCTATCTATCTATCTATCTATCTATCATCTATCTGTCTATCAATCTATGTTCCTATCTACCTATCATGTCTATCGTCGGTCTATCTGTCATCTGTCATCTATCTATCTATGTATGAGTCAATCATCTTTTTGTCTGGCCATCTATCCTTATGTACAGGACAGTTAACAACATCGCCTATGTCACTTCCCTACATTATGCTTCCAAAAATATTGCAAAGTAACTAGTCCTTAGGGAGAGCACTGGGTTCACTGAGACACTTGCAGGTCGAGTCAGCCGCTTGTGCTTAAAAATCCAGTAGTTTATGGTGGTGCAGGGACTTGCACCCATCTCTCTGTCCTCTGTCCTCTTTTACCTCCTTCTCGCTTGCTGACTGTATTCAGCCACATTCGTTGACTAAGTGCTTCCAGAAGACCACAACTGTCCTTCCTCTGAGCCTGTTTAGACAGAAAAGTATACTTGGTGCTTTGCTCACCACCAAGTTTGAGGGACAACGGCATGATCACCGCTGATAGGAGGAGGGACAAATAAAAAGAACACCTATTTCTAGGCAGCAGCATTTGGGAGCAAAGAGAGTGTTGTGGAGTTACGTGTTTGTTTGAGTGTCCAAACTATCCTATTTAGGTGGTTATTACTACTTTACTTTCAAGAACATCATAAAATCCACTGATTTCAAAAGCCCAGACACATATTATTACAGCAATTCAGTTGTTGAGGTGAGAAAAAATGAGAAGGACGTTGCTGTACCACTAAATCTATGGCTGGGCACTGCTGAAACCAAACAAAAAGAATTCACGGTGTCTAGATAGGGCTATTTTCTACTGACTGTCTCTGGGGACTCAAACAAAATCCATTTGTTTGTTTGTTTGCTTTTCAGTTACACTTGTGTAGGGTTGCTGTCCCCACCCCTTCGGATTGTAGTTTGTCTGTGTCTTTGGATCTCAAGTGAGTCTCCTATAGGGGAGAACTTAGGTGATCTTGAGTTTTCATCCCTTCTTTTAACCCTGTGTCTTTTGTTTGGAGCTCGCAAAGCCTGTTTTATTGCTGTGCCCATATTGCACTTAAAAACATTTTTTTTATCATTAATCTGCAATCACGTGAAGAACATCATATTTACTAGGCTCCCACCTTCACCAAGTCCCCACCAAAACCTCTTACAGTCGTTGTCCATAAGCATTGTTGTATGCTGTAGACTGCTTCACCATGTCAACCCACAAACACCCCATTTCAGTCGCTGTCCATCAGCGTGTAGTAAATGCTGTAGAATCTCTACTTGTCTTCTCTGTGTTGTACATCCCTCCCTTTGCACCCCGAGCACACGCATTATACATGATACTCCTAATGTCCCCTTTCTTCTCCCTGCCCTTATCCCTCCCTTCCCACACACCCTGCCCATTCCCTTTCCCTTTGGTAACTGTTATTGAACTCTCGGGATCTGTGAGTCTGCTGCTGTTTATTTCCTCCAGTTTTTCTTTGTTGTTATACTCCACACATGAGTGAAATCATTGGCTACTTTTCTTTCTCCACCTGGTATATATCACTGAGCATGCTACCGTCTAGCTACATCCACATCCTTGCAAATGGTAGGATTTGTTTTCTTCTTATGGCTGCTTACTGCACTTTTTAAACTGGACTTCATTCTTCCTTTTTGTTTGTAGTTTCCCTATGTGCTTTCACCATTTATCTGTTGGTTATGAGCAATAGCTTTGTGTTAATCGATATCTATCTGAATCTGTGTAACTGTCTGTCTATCTATCAATCTATCTATCTATCTATCCTTCTATCTTTCTCTCTATGTATCTCTCTATCTTCCTATCATCTAACTATCGTGTCTATCGTCTATCTATAATCTCTCATCTATCTAAGTATCTATGAATCAATCATCTTTTTGTCTTCCCATCTATCCTCATGTACAGAACAGTTAACAACATCGCCTATGTCACTTCCCTACATTATGCTTCCAAAAATCTTGCCAAGTAACTAGGACGTATGAAGAGCACTGGGTACACTGAGACAATTGCAGGTCGAGTCTGCCGCGTGTGCTTACAAAACCAGTAAATGGTTGTCCAGGGACTTGAACCCATATCTCTGTCCTCTGTCCTCTTTTACCTCCTTCTCGCCTGCTGACTCTAATTTGCCACAATAATTGACTAAGTCTTCCCTGAAGACCACAAGTATCCTCCCCCTGGGCCTGTTGTAGTCAGAAAAGCATACTTGGTGCTTTGCTCATCACCAAGTATGAAGGACATTGGCGTGATCACCTCTGATAGGAGGAGGGACAAATAAAAATGAACACCTATTTCTAGACAGGAGCAGTTTTGAAAAAAGAGTGTGTTGTGGAGTGACGTGTTTATTTGAGTGTCCAACCTTCACTCTTAAGTGGTTATTTTTTTTTACATTCATGAACATCATAAAACGCACTGATTTCAAAAGCCCAGACGCATTTTATTACTGCAATTCTGTTATTGAGGTGAGAAAAATTGAGAAGGACTTTGCTGTACAACGGAATCTATTTCTGGGTACTGCTGAAACCAAACAAAAAAAAATTCATGGTGGCCAGCTAGCGCTATTTTCTACTGACTGTCTCTGGGGACTCAAACAGAATCCATTTGTTTGTTTTTTTGTTTCTCAGTTTCACTTTTTTTAGGTACCTGTCACCGCCCCTTCAGCTTTTAATTTGTCCGTGTCCTGGGATCTCAAGTGAGTCTCCTGTAAGGGAGCACATACATGATCTTGAGTGAAAGATAGCTTAGTTTAGTAAGATGATTTCCTATCTACCTACCTATCTATCTCTTTACCTATCTATGTAATCTTTCTATCTATCTATCTGTCATCTATCTATGTATGGTCTGTCATCTATCTACTATCATCTGTGTATCTATCTAATTAATCTATCATCTATATGTATGTATATCAGTCGAATCTGTGTATCAATCATTTGTCTCTCTCTATAACTGTTTTCTCACTTTTGTCAACGTTCTGTCCCTAGGTGCACTTTGATTCCTCTGTGTCCTTCTCAGCCTCAATTCCTTGTGTTTGTTTTTGTGAGTTAGCTGTGTGTTTGTGTCTTGAGAGGAGTGGCCTTGGGTGGAACTTCTCCTGCGTAGGTGGCACGAGTCTGCTGGGTGTGGATAGTGTGGTTGGTGGGCTGCGCTCTTGAAACTGTGCAGCCCAGTGCCCTCCAGCTGCTCTGCCCCTGGGCCGTTCCTGCTGTGGCGGCTGCATGAGCTGCAGGGAATATCCGAGGCCCGATGCAGGGAGCACCCTCGCGGGCCTCCGGGGTCCGTGGTAGGTACATGCCCAGTAGTATGTCTTTTTGCCTGTGCACCGATGTTACCTCGGTGGCCCTGCTTGGTGGCCCAACTTCAGAGAGTATGTGTGTAGTCACTGGTTAAGGGAACTGCCTTTTGGTGACACGCGGGGTTCTTCTGGGCCAGTGGCCCATGGACTTGGTGAGGTGGCAGCCCAGCTAGCTTGTGGGGAAACTGCTCCCCTCTGCTGTCAAGGTGGAGGTGGAATTTCAGTGCATTTACGCATTTTGATGTGAGTGAGGTCTATCTGAAATGGAATAGTAGCGTTGAGAGCTATGTTTCCACCCCCTCAACTTGTAGTTCATCTTCGTCCTTGGATCTCAAGTTAGTCCCCTGTAAGGCAGCACGTAGGTGGTCTTGAGTTTTCATCCCTTCTTTTAACCCTGTGTCTTTACATTGGAGTCCTGAAGAGCCTGTCCTTTTATTCTGAGAATTGAGAGCTATGTCCTTATTGCACTTAAAAAATTTTTTTTGTTATCATTAATCCACAATCACGCAAAGAACATTATGATCACCAAGTACACCACGTCCCCCCCAAAAACCCCATTACAGTAGCTGTCCATCAGCATAGTTGGATGCTGTAGACCCCTTCACCATGTCCCCCCCACACCCCGTTACAGTCGCTTTCCATCAGCGTGTAGTAAGATGCTGTAGAATCACTACTGGTCTTCTCTGTGTTGTACTGCCCTCCCCATGCTCCCCCCACCCACACATTATACATGCTAATCCTAATGCCCCCTTTCTTTCTCCCCACATTTATGAAACCCTTCCCACCCACCCTGCCTAGTCCCTTTCCCTTTGGTAGCTGTTAGTCCACTCTTGGGTTCTGTGAGTCTGCTGCTGTTTTTTTCCTTCAGTTTTTCTTTGTTGTTTTACTCAACACATGAGTGAAATCATTTGGTACTTGTCTTTCTCCGCATGGCCTTTTTCACTGAGCATAATATCCTCTAGCTCCATCCACGTTGTTCAAATGGTAGGATTTTTTTCTTCTTACGGCTCTTTACTGTACTTTTTAAACTAGATTTCTGTTTTCTCTTTTGTCTGTAGTTTCGCTATGTGCTTTCACCATTGCTCTCCTCGTTATTAGCAATAACTTTACGTTAATCAATATGTACCAATATCTATCTATGCATCTGTCTGTCTGTCTATCTATCTATCTATCTATCTATCTATCTATCTATCTATCTATCTATCTAACTATCTATCTATCTATCTATCTTCCTATCATCTACCTATGATGTCTATCATCATTCTATGTACCTATCTATCTATCTTTCATCTGTCGTCTGTCTAGCTATCTATCTATGAATCAATCATCTTTCTGTCTGGCCATCTATCCTTATGTACAGAACACTTAACAACATCGCCTTTGTCGCTTCCCTACATTATGCTTCTAAAAATCTTTCAAGGTAACTAGGCTGTAGGAAGAGCACTCGGTTCACCGAGACACTTGCAGGTCGAGTCAGCCACGTGTACCTACAAAACCAGTAAATGGTTGTGCAGGGACTTGAACCTGTGTCTGTATCCTCTATTATCTTCTTCTCACTGGCTGACTCTATTTAGCCACATTCATTGACTAAGTGCTCCGTGAAGACCACAAGTATTGTTTCTCTGGGCCTGTTGTCCACAGAAAGAAAACTTGGTGCTTTGCTCACCACCATGTTTGAGGGACATCGGCGTGATCACCGCTGATAGGATGGAACGACAAATGAAAAGGAACACCAGTTGCTAGACAGGAGCACTTGGGAGCAAAGAGTGTGTTGTGGAGTGACGTGTTTATTTCAGTGTCCAAACTTCCCTCTTTATATAGTTATTACTTCTTTACATTCATGAACTTCATAATACCCACTGATCTCAAAGGTCCAGACGTATACTTTTACAGCAATTCAATTGTTGAGTTGAGAGAAAATGAGAAAGACGTTGCTGTACCACTAAATCTATGGCTGGGCAATGCTGAAACCAAACAAAAAGAATTCACGTTGGCCAGATAGGGCTATTTTCTACTGACTGTCTCTGTTGACTCAAACAGAATCCATTCTAGGATTGTTTGTTTTTCAGTTTCACTGTGTTGGGTACCTGTACACACCCCTTCGGCTTTTAGATTGTCTGTGTCCTTGGATCTCAAGAGAGTCTCCTGTAAGGGAGCACGAAGGTGGTCTTGAGTTTTCATCCCTTCTTTTAACCCTGTGTCATTTGTTTGGAGCACTCAAAGCCTGTCCTTTTATTCTGACGATTCAGAGCTGTGCCCTTATTGCACTTAAAAAATTGTTTTTGTTATCATTAATCTACAATCACGTGAAGAACATTATGTTTACTAGACTCCCCCCTTCACCAAGTCCCTCCCAAAAACCTCTTACAGTTGCTGTCAGTTAGCAGAGATGGATGCTGTAGACCCGTTCACGATGTACCCCCCCACACACCCCATTACAGTTGCTGTCCTTCCGCGTGTAGTAAGATGCTGTAGAATATCTACTTGTCTTCTCTGTGTTGTACAGCACTCGCCATGCGACCCCATCCTCACGCATTATACATGCTTATCCTAATCTCCCTTTTCTTTCTCCCCACCCTTATCCCTCCCTTCCCAACCACCCTTCTCAGTCCTTTTCCCTTTGGTAACTGTTACTCCACATTCGGGTTCTGTGAGTCTGCTGCTGTTTTTTTTTTTTCAGTGTTTCTATGTTGTTATACTCCACACATGAGTGAAATCATTTGGTACTTGTCTTTCTCCGCCTGGAATATTTCACTGAGCATGCTTCCGTCTCTCTCCATCCACGTCATTGCAAATGGTAGCATTTGTTTTCTTCTTATAGCTGCAAATGGCAGTTTTAAACTGGACTTCATTCTTCCTTTTAGTTTGTAGTTTCGCTATGTGCTTTCACCATTGATCTCCTGGTTATGAGCAATAGCTTTGTGTTAATCGATATCTATCTGAATCTGTGTAACTGTCTGTCTATCTATCAATCTATCTATCTATCTATCCTTCTATCTTTCTCTCTATGTATCTATCTTCCTATCATCTAACTATCGTGTCTATCGTCTATCTATAATCTCTCATCTATCTATGTATCTATGAATCAATCATCTTTTTGTCTTCCCATCTATCCTCATGTACAGAACAGTTAACAACATCGCCTATGTCACTTCCCTACATTATGCTTCCAAAAATCTTGCCAAGTAACTAGGACGTATGAAGAGCACTGGGTACACTGAGACAATTGCAGGTCGAGTCTGCCGCGTGTGCTTACAAAACCAGTAAATGGTTGTCCAGGGACTTGAACCCATATCTCTGTCCTCTGTCCTCTTTTACCTCCTTCTCGCCTGCTGACTCTAATTTGCCACAATAATTGACTAAGTCTTCCCTGAAGACCACAAGTATCCTCCCCCTGGGCCTGTTGTAGTCAGAAAAGCATACTTGGTGCTTTGCTCATCACCAAGTATGAAGGACATTGGCGTGATCACCTCTGATAGGAGGAGGGACAAATAAAAATGAACACCTATTTCTAGACAGGAGCAGTTTTGAAAAAAGAGTGTGTTGTGGAGTGACGTGTTTATTTGAGTGTCCAACCTTCACTCTTAAGTGGTTATTTTTTTTTACATTCATGAACATCATAAAACGCACTGATTTCAAAAGCCCAGACGCATTTTATTACTGCAATTCTGTTATTGAGGTGAGAAAAATTGAGAAGGACTTTGCTGTACAACGGAATCTATTTCTGGGTACTGCTGAAACCAAACAAAAAAAAATTCATGGTGGCCAGCTAGCGCTATTTTCTACTGACTGTCTCTGGGGACTCAAACAGAATCCATTTGTTTGTTTTTTTGTTTCTCAGTTTCACTTTTTTTAGGTACCTGTCACCGCCCCTTCAGCTTTTAATTTGTCCGTGTCCTGGGATCTCAAGTGAGTCTCCTGTAAGGGAGCACATACATGATCTTGAGTGAAAGATAGCTTAGTTTAGTAAGATGCTTTCCTATCTACCTACCTATCTATCTCTTTACCTATCTATGTAATCTTTCTATCTATCTATCTGTCATCTATCTATGTATGGTCTGTCATCTATCTACTATCATCTGTGTATCTATCTAATTAATCTATCATCTATATGTATGTATATCAGTCGAATCTGTGTATCAATCATTTGTCTCTCTCTATAACTGTTTTCTCACTTTTGTCAACGTTCTGTCCCTAGGTGCACTTTGATTCCTCTGTGTCCTTCTCAGCCTCAATTCCTTGTGTTTGTTTTTGTGAGTTAGCTGTGTGTTTGTGTCTTGAGAGGAGTGGCCTTGGGTGGAACTTCTCCTGCGTAGGTGGCACGAGTCTGCTGGGTGTGGATAGTGTGGTTGGTGGGCTGCGCTCTTGAAACTGTGCAGCCCAGTGCCCTCCAGCTGCTCTGCCCCTGGGCCGTTCCTGCTGTGGTGGCTGCATGAGCTGCAGGGAATATCCAAGGCCCGATGCAGGGAGCACCCTCGCGGGCCTCCGCGGTCCGTGGTAGGTACATGCCCAGTAGTATGTCTTTTTGCCTGTGTACCGATGTTACCTCGGTGGCCCTGCTTGGTGGCCCAAATTCAGAGAGTATGTGTGTAGTCACTGGTTAAGGGAACTGCCTTTTGGTGACACGCGGGGTTCTTCTGGGCCAGTGGCCCATGGACTTGGTGAGGTGGCAGCCCAGCTAGCTTGTGGGGAAACTGCTCCCCTCTGCTGTCAAGGTGGAGGTGGAATTTCAGTGCATTTACGCATTTTGATGTGAGTGAGGTCTATCTGAAATGGAATAGTAGCGTTGAGAGCTATGTTTCCACCCCCTCAACTTGTAGTTCATCTTCGTCCTTGGATCTCAAGTTAGTCCCCTGTAAGGCAGCACGTAGGTGGACTTGAGTTTTCATCCCTTCTTTTAACCCTGTGTCTTTATATTGGAGTCCTGAAGAGCCTGTCCTTTTATTCTGAGAATTGAGAGCTATGTCCTTATTGCACTTAAAAAATTTTTTTTGTTATCATTAATCCACAATCACGCAAAGAACATTATGATCACCAAGTACACCACGTCCCCCCCAAAAACCCCATTACAGTAGCTGTCCATCAGCATAGTTGGATGCTGTAGACCCCTTCACCATGTCCCCCCCACACCCCGTTACAGTCGCTTTCCATCAGCGTGTAGTAAGATGCTGTAGAATCACTACTGGTCTTCTCTGTGTTGTACTGCCCTCCCCATGCTCCCCCCACCCACACATTATACATGCTAATCCTAATGCCCCCTTTCTTTCTCCCCACATTTATGAAACCCTTCCCACCCACCCTGCCTAGTCCCTTTCCCTTTGGTAGCTGTTAGTCCACTCTTGGGTTCTGTGAGTCTGCTGCTGTTTTTTTCCTTCAGTTTTTCTTTGTTGTTTTACTCAACACATGAGTGAAATCATTTGGTACTTGTCTTTCTCCGCATGGCCTTTTTCACTGAGCATAATATCCTCTAGCTCCATCCACGTTGTTCAAATGGTAGGATTTTTTTCTTCTTACGGCTCTTTACTGTACTTTTTAAACTAGATTTCTGTCTTCTCTTTTGTCTGTAGTTTCGCTATGTTCTTTCACCATTGCTCTCCTCGTTATTAGCAATAACTTTACGTTAATCAATATGTACCAATATCTATCTATGCATCTGTCTGTCTATCTATCTATCTATCTATCTATCTATCTATCTATCTATCTATCTATCTATATATCTATCTATCTATCTATCTATCTAACTATCTATCTATCTATCTATCTTCCTATCATCTACCTATGATGTCTATCATCATTCTATGTACCTATCTATCTATCTTTCATCTGTCGTCTGTCTAGCTATCTATCTATGAATCAATCATCTTTCTGTCTTTCCATCTATTCTTATGTACAGAACACTTAACAACATCGCCTTTGTCGCTTCCCTACATTATGCTTCTAAAAATCTTTCAAGGTAACTAGGCTGTAGGAAGAGCACTCGGTTCACCGAGACACTTGCAGGTCGAGTCAGCCACGTGTACCTACAAAACCAGTAAATGGTTGTGCAGGGACTT